>NC_012877.2:10560430-10916624 GCF_000003195.3 Sorghum bicolor
AGTTCATTGAGGGCGTGCGAGAATTCCGCAGAGTGGCAGAGCAAAATAAGCGGGACGGTTTTATGTGTTGTCCATGTGCCGTGTGTAAGAATTTTCAAACTCAAGAGAAATGCACTTGCACTTGTTCACGAATGGTTTCATGCCAAACTATATTTGTTGGACCAAACACGGAGAGACCGGGGTTATGATGGAAGAAGGTGAAGAAGAGCAAGCGTACCCTGACGATGTTTTTGCTCAATACTGCGACTTTGCAGTAGAGGACAAAGGTGAAGAAGATGGGGATGCAGGAAACAGTATCGTTGATGATGACGATGCTCTTGGTGATGTCATTCGCGATGTACAGAGAGATTGCGAAAGCTACCAATGGCATTAAAGGCATAAATGTGAAACCCTATCAAAAGGTGCCAAACAACAGATTTCTGATTTTTCTTAGCTTTGCAATCACATGATTACATCACTCAGCAAGTTTCATCATAAAAGGAGTTATAATTTATTTATTAGAAATACCACAATAAACTCCTTTTTAAACAAGGGATATTTATAACTCTACCAATAGGCATCCAAAAATCATGAGAAATTCACCAGAGCCTGCACATAGCATAAACAACCATCTCCTAAATTTGCATGGTCATAGGACTTACAGATCTCAAGATATAGTTACCTTCTCTTTATCAAGGATTAAATCATATCTATTTATTTCTATAAAAACATGGCATGTTTCATATTTTTATTAAAAACTAGACTAACTCAAGAGTGTGACAAAATTCGAAACACTTTATTTGGATCTGTCTTGCTCAAGTTATGAATTTTCTAAAACAGCATTGAGTCTGCCAAAAACAGAAATAGGAGAAAAGAGGGACAGTGGCTGAAGAGGGACCCACTGGTCACTGGGAGCCGCTCGACAGTGACACAGAGACAGGGGACAGCTCGTCGCCGGTGAAACTCGACGACGGCGAGGTCTCGGCTGAATCCAAGGGCACAATCGTGACCCTCTCCCCAAGGCGGACCTAATGAGGTACAAAACCCTCACTCTACCGAGCTCAAGGGGGTTCGCCGGCGTGAATGGCGGCTCAGTGGCGCTGCGGGCGATACGCCAGCATGCTCAGTCGATGCCGACCCAGTTGAAGTTCACGCCGAGCATCAGTGAGTCAAGGGGAAGCTCTAGGAACAAAAATGGAAGGAAATGGTGGAGCAGAAAGGCCTGGCCACGTTGCCGATGAGCACGGCGGAACTCCAGTGAGGAAGAAGCCGCTCGGAGCTCGGCAATGCCGCCTTACCCGTGCTCGACAGAGGCAATGAAGGCGACGTCGAGGTGGAGGAAGCTCTGGCGGAGCTTTTAGCGGGCTAGCTTGGCCGGAGATGGGGAGGAGAGCTCGGGCGGAGTCACTGACTCGCGGTGGAGCTCGCCGAGGAAGAGAGCGGAGAGAAGAGAGGGCGCTGGAGAGGGAATGGAGGCCGGCTGCCGCTCGGGGGGGCGTCGTGGTGTCCAAGTGGAGGTGTTGGGGCTGACAGGCGGGGTCGCGGTCGACGTACGGCCACCATGGGGCTTCCACGCGTCGATCAGCTAGTGACTGGCGAAACTGAATCGGTTGATTCAGTCACCGTCGACTGTGATTGAAACCCGATCTTCGTCGACGTTTTACTCACGATTCACTAGGTAGTTTTTGCTCGGATTTGTCCCAATGGATAGAGCTACACGAGTTCTACAAGTTTGCTTAAAGGATCAAAGTCTGGTTTGACCTAGAATTCAAACTACAAGGCTCCCAAGTACCCTATCTCGAAACTGCAGAACCCAGACTTAGCCAAATTCGCCTAAGTGTTGGAAACAACACTGATTTCTATCTTGCGGGCCACTTTTGGTCAGGTTCCAACCATTTTTATGAGAAGGTACCAAAACAACTTTTGTAGCTTACAAAATTTATACAACTTTGCTTTAGAGATCAATTAGATGCAAGGTCTCTAACACTGGTTTCATAAAAGATCTTTGAAAAGAGGTTTAGGGGGTCAACTAGGTCAAACTAGGGCTAACCATGACTTGGGGGCATCTTTGGATGAAACTCCCAACATAAACTTTGTTCCAAATGATATTCTAAACATGAATAAAGTATTTTGGAAGACAATGTGTACTTGTATACATTGGTCATACATTACTTTACACATATAACAAGCTATCTAAGCAATTCAATCACATATTGCATACACCAAAATGACATGTGATCATGGTATTGTGCTCATGAGTGAGTATGATGATGCTTATGTTGTTGAAATGCTTATGGTTAACATGCAAGCTAACACTAGGAGTGTTACAGTATAAATATATGTCCACTTGTAGAATCATTCTTATTCATTCATATATATATATATATATATTCATCTTTATATTTCTACCTAGTCCATAAAATGGTAGATTCATACTGATATTACTTCTAGCTTAGTTGCTAGGGATGACAACCTAGTTTAATGCTATGAGGTATAGGTTAATAAAAGGTGACTACTCTATTGGTGACAAGCTAATAATTATCATAACATTTATTTGTGTTGTTACTAATTTAGTGATTGCGTTAATTAATGTCAACAAGCATTTTTAGCACTTTTGCTGGGGATGTTATATTAACTTAGGAAGTAATGATAACTTTATGTTTATGATGAGATTGATTGATCATTGAACCCTAATCAAACAGACTTACACTTGTTTTGTCTACTTGTGCATCTTATGTAGGGAAATGTATGACTGGTTTTGACCTTCGGACAAACTATGTTAAAAATTTAGAAGCATTAATCAAGGGAACCAAAGCTAAACTAAAAAAAGTTTCCTCTTCAAGTTTAGAAGACAACCATATAAGAAGAAGCTTCACACCAGAATTTGACACTATAGCCAACAAAAGTCTTCGCTATCCTCTGCTTCGACTACTGCTAACATTCGGACAGGACCTAAAGTCAATGTTGGAGACAATAGATTCGAGCTAAAGCCTGCACTCATCACTATGGTGCAAGCTCACCAATTTTGTGGAAAGTCTCATGAAGATGCAAGTGCACACTTACAACATTTTCTAGAGGTTCAAGTGCACCTTCACCACCAAGGGAGTAACTATAGATGTTATTCTACTCTACCTTTTTTCCATTTTCACTATTGGGGAAAGCTAAACATGGGTTCTATGCTAACAATGCAGATGTACTCACTGATGACGTTCGGTTATGGTCACTAATGACTACATTTTGGTCACAGAGTTTCATTTGTGACGACTTTGTGACGATTTTGTCTTCGTCATGTCGGTATAACAATCACTCTCCACTCATTTACTTAGTTACATACCTTGGTAGTTGTTTAGCTTATTTAGCTTAGTCTTATTGTTTAGGAGTGTAGAGAGCCTTTAGTTGTTCTTTCTTGTTGTGACTTAGTGTTTAGCTTTCTTGCTAGACTTATGTAGGTGGCTTGCATAGCTCAGTTGTGATAGTGCTAGAATAGCCTTGCCATTTGTTTTACTAACACACTTGCTTAGTGAAATTTGTAGAGTTTTAAAGAAATTTGTAGAATTTTAAATAGGCTATCCATCCCCCCTCTAGCCGTTTGGACCTTTCACTAGCCAATCCCCAATATAGTGCTCCAAGTTGTTATCATTTATTCTCTTAAAGTTTTCATTAGAGATTGGGCTATTTCCTGCTTAAAAAAGAGAAGAAAGAAAAATCAAAAGAAGAAGAAAAGAGAAAGAACCCCAGTTTTCAAAAGTTCCAAAAATGAGGGAAGTTACACTTTGTAAAGGAGCACTATAGAATTATTCTTTCACCCTTTCTCCCTTCCACAAATATTTGTTCATTTGAAACCACACATGTACATCTTGATCTAAGGGTATGGTCTCCCCTCCGAGGATCCTAGTTTGACTAGGCAATATATGCAAGGTAAGTATGTCATATCCTTGAAATACCCTCAGCTCCACATATGCCATTAGTTATAAGAGAGAATAGGTAAGGCACAATGTTTCATTGCCTTATGCCAAGAATACTACATATCTCGAGAGGAGAGAAGGCAAAACACCATTGTTGCCTTGGAAAGGAATCCACAAATACCACAAATGAGAGACTTGAAGGGATCATACAAAGAAATCTCTGAGTTTTATTTCAAAAACCTTGCAAAACTCCAGAAAGAAGGTTGATCAAAGAGTTCAAAATGGAGCTTGATTAAACTGTTATATCTTTCAATTACTCAAGACCCAAGTGAAAGCAATAAGCTCTATAGTTGAAGGTAATATGGATAAGTTTGAAGACTGAGCAGTTTGTCAATTTTCTGGTAGAAGAATTTTTGTTTGAATACATGTGTATTTCTAAGGTGTGAAAGCATTGCAGCAACTCCAGATCTATTATGGTAGTTTGCTAAGGGACTAGCAAAAGTCAAACATGGGGGAGCTTGTTGATGATCCATAACGTCAACATTATACCTTCAATTAATTCACAATATAATGGCAAAAGAGTTATTAGTGCGTAGTTGTATGGTTTATTCTAACAAGTTTCACGAGTTGTGTTGATCTCACCTCTTTTGCAGGACTATTGATATTTTACCACATAAAAGTATCACAAACGATGAAATAAAGTACACCATTGCAAAGAGCTTGTTGAGACGATTCAAAGAGACATTTCATTTGCTATATTTGGAATCCCGACGAGAGAGTCCCCGATTTATATGCCCAAGAATTCTCTAGAATACTCCAAAAGCATCACCAAGCCAAAGTTTTATGGACTAACATGACAATTTCCACAACTTTGGTGAATGATGAATTTTTAGGGATAAAAATAGAATACACCGATGAAGAGTAGGAGCCAAGGAATCGAACCAAATCAAGTAAGAATTCTACAAAGACCGATGGGAAGGTTCTAGAGGACACCAGAAGACACAACAACAAAATAGGAGCACGACGCTGGGCAACTGGGGCTAGCCGGTGTTGGGTATTCTTAACAACATTACCAAAAGTAGACTAAGTTCTCTAAATCTAGTAACGGTGCCAAAAATGCCAAACCTATCCCTCATATCACTTAAGCCAAGTTGTCATCCCCAGCATGATATAAGAGACGCGGTATTGAAATATGCAATTGCTCTTCTAAATAAATAATGAATGGGATCTGCAAGCGCATAGATTAATACCGATGTAGCATTTTAACCGGGAAGTATTCCAGGTATCGTTATTTATATTTTTACCACTGGGAAGGGATTAACAATCATCACTATTGATTACAGAATAGAATATGAGATTGAGCATATATCATTACAAGTATAATTGAGAACAGTTATCTAACTCTTCATACAGGGATAAGTGTCACATAAAAGATATATGAAGTAATAAATAGTGACAAGGATAATTAATCTGATGAGCCACATATAAATATGATAAGCACCTCAATTAGATATTCTAGAAAGTCATTAGCATGGTATTAGAACGAACTACAAGAATATTCCCTAAGTTATTCTCAACTATATAGTCTAGCATTATCATAGTTAGTGCAAGCATACTTAGCAATCATTGTGAGACAAGACTACGCCCATGCATAGTGATATTAGCAAGGAATATGAGAAACATAGCAATCACTCCCCTGTAATAATGTTGCTCTGCCAGCCCAATACACGAGAGGGGGACTATATAAGAATCAATGAAGCTGTCACTATCACGAACCACCCCACGATCTGGCATATTGGGTACAATCGTAGATAAATACGGTATAAGCACCACGCCTACACAATATCTATGATTTACCCATGGATCCAATGGATAAACGCTATACGATCCTAAGCATGTATATAGATCCAATCTAACTAAGCCAAGTACATAACTATGATAAACTAAGAACAATATAATCTTGAATATAAGCAAGTAGAGCAAAGTCATAAGCAATATATTGAAGTAGAACAAAGTCATATTCATAATATTGAAGAACAAAGATAATTAGAAAGCAATTAGAAGCACAATTAGAGAATTACCAAGAATCCTCCTGACAGATCTGGAAACCAATCGAAGATTGACTCCTTCTAGTTCTAATCCTATGTAGCTATGCTAATCTAGATATCTAATTGATGTGGTGGCTCTAATCTTGATCAGAGGCTTCTTCTCCCATGATGGAACAATGAATTAGGGTTGAGAGGCTCTCTCCTCCAGGGGCCAGGGGGTCTAGTTTTATAGTCCCTTCAAGTGAATATGGGCCGTTGGATCAAACCGACATAGATTGCATGGTTTAGATTCATCCTTTAGGTCGGTGGAGATCTCCCGCGAAGCAGAGTCCTGATTGGACTCCTAGAGAGGGCGGGCGCCCAGGGGAACAGGGCGGGCGCCCTGCCTCTGGCCCCGTTTCGCCTCCGCTTCGGTCTCGTGGCTTCTGGAGTCTTCTAGATGTAAGATAATTGCGCAGCACGTTAATATCTCTATGTAATCCCGACGTGTGAGCCTTTCTTCCGTATTTCCTGATAACCCCCTGCAGAAATAGACAAACACCAAAACTCGTGGAATTCTGTCAGATAAAACCCTAAGTCTAGATGTTAATTTTATTTGGATCCTTTTCTTTATTTATTTGATAATTAAATTTGATACTTAAGGACCGTCAACAAACTCCCCCAAGCTTACCTCTTGCTCGTCCCTAAGCAAGGATAGACTCACCTATGGATCATAAGTTGTTGCAATATTTTTTAAAAATTGGCGGTACACATGCTTTTAAATATTATCTCATCTCTGAGTTAGAGTAAACTGTCAAGACTTAAAACTTACTTACTTTACCTTCACCATGGGACTTGTAACCGTTACTTCTGTCTTGAGTAGTTAAAAGATAGAACAGTCCCGCCAAGTGCCATGTCTCTTATTCTTGATCAGCTATAGCTCTGGGGTTTTTGCAGATTTTCAAATAAAACTCAGAGATTCCTTGTATGACTCTCTCAGATCTCTCTTTTGTGGTATTTCTGGATCCTTACCAAGGCAGTGATGGTATATGTCTTCTCTCAAGATATGTAGTATTTGTGGTACAAAGCATAGTGACATTGCCTTCTGTCTCACCCTACTCTAATAAGGCTTTAATATCTGGAGCTCATAGGTGGGAGATAAAGTATACATACTTACAAGACATGTATTGTATAGTCAAACCATGGATCCAAAGAAACAAATCAATAAGCCAAATCAAGATGTGCATGTGTGGCGAATGAATGGTGTATGGTGATGATGGTGATAACAATGGTGAAAACAATGGTGGTGGAAGTCTACTTCTACTTTTGCTCTTTGAGGGGATACATACCTTCCTTGATTTTTGAATAGTGAGGAGAATAAGATGCTCTTTTTTTTTCTTTTCTCTCAGGTGGGTATCTTGCACCCCTAATTCTACTGTCGGACACTTGTCCATTTTTACCTCTCGTCTCACTTTTTCTTTTCTTTCGAGGTTCCGAGCACTTGCTCCTTTTTATTTCCTCGTATTATATTTTTTTCTTTTTTTTAGAGCACTCATCTCTTGAGATAATATAGCAAGTGGTAGTAACAAGATAACTTGAGCATTTATTTCATAAGGGAAAACAGAAATATTTTTGGTTATTCTCTCCCGGATTAGGAGTAGAATATTTTTGGGTGATTCTGGAGATGGAATGGGTGGATATATGTGGATGGTACTTCCGGAGTAGAAGTAGCATATATGAGTGAACGTGCAAGCGAAATCTTGATTTAACCACATGACAAGCTCCTAAGGGTCTACACAGCTTGACCACACTCAATGCTCATAAGCAGTAAATAGTAAATGTGTGGCTCAAAGTCTAGCAAGCATGTATATATGGCTGTGGTAGGAATTTAAACTCTCATCATACAAGAACTCATCATGCAACATTTTAAAGTTTTTCAAAGATAAAATTCTCCAGAATTCTAGCATCTCTAGGAACAGATAAACAGCAGCTCAACCTTCCCATAACGTATCCGTTAACAACTTAGACTTCAGATCAAGTTTTCATCCCACAAGTTTAGGTCTAGAGCAAGCCTTAAATTATAACAGTTATGTCTAAACTTGAGAGAGAACTTAAAATGTGCAAATTAGGCAGAGCAACTTTTTATCATATCCATGCTTAAGTTTTATTATTAAGATACAGATTAGCATAGCCACTTTATTTATTTATTAAACACACTAAGCAAAAGACATATATATATATAAAATCTTTATTTGGTTTTTTTCATAGTTTATGTATTTTAATATTCTAATATAATATAAGTATAAAGATAGATAGATAGAAATACTTATCGGGATAAATGGGGGTGCTCTCCCCCAAGCTGAATTTTGACGTAATTTCTCTTGATGTAGCTAGCAGGTGGCAGAGGTGTATTTGAAAGTCAGCAGCATTCTGATAGCGATTAGAATGTCCTCCGTCTGCTAGTCTTCCTAAATTCTGTGGAGCTCAAATAGACAACAAAGCTTGTGGAACTGATTAAGTGTTAGCATAATTATCTAGCCTTTATCATGTTGAGACTCCTTAATAATTATTACTCCCTGTTTTTATATTTTCATTTTATAAAGCAGAAAAGAAATATTTATTTTATTTTTATGCCACCACAGTGAATGTACTTATGGGTTTCATGCCACTCGTATACTCACATGGGGCTTACTGTTTCTCATATATTTTTTTTATTTTCTTTTTAGAATAGCACGAACATGATTAACTAAGTAAACTAGTTGAAATAATTAAAAGAGAAAGGATAACTACCAAGTTTACCTCTTGGCAAGGCGTTCGGTGTTTTTTAAGTCCTTCGAACGGGACTCTCCATTTTTTTAATTGTCCTGAGGTTCGTTGGGTGGCGTAGTCGGTACTTCCGGCAGCGCCTCCTCTTCATGTATAGTTATCTTCATTTTCCATACCTGACTCGGTGCTTCAATCTCCTCTGGATAATTCTGTTTAAACTCTATGTCTTCTGACCTTACAACTTCTCCTTCATAGTCTGCCCATCCATCCCTGATGATGTGCCTCCTCTGGTTGCGGTTGTGTCTTTTCCTTACCTGCTTAGATTCTTCAATGATATAGTTAGGGTCAGTAAAGTAACGGCGTACCTTCTTTGAGGGGAAGTGCGTATGCACTTCTCCGGTTCCAATGTAGATAATTGCTTTGACGGTGCTGAGGAACGGTCTTCCAAGGATGATGGGTGGATCGTATTCATCTTCTCCCATGTCAATAACTTGAAAGTCTGTGTAGACAAAGTGATCGTCTATTTTGACTGGGACATCAGTTACTATTCCTTTAACTTCTCGAAATGTCTGATCTGCCATCTGGAGCTGAATGTATGTTGGTCTTAGTGGCATGGTTCCGAACAAGAGCCGATAGGTGACTGCGGCCATTATGTTGACGCCCGATCCGGTGTCACAAGTTGCCTTGTAGAAGTTGTATCCATTTATGGAGCAGTAAATGCTTGGCATTCCTAGGTCGTCCATCTTAGTCAAAAGCGGTGACTTAAGTTGGTGATCTTGGCCTCCATGAACTACAGTGACCATCTTAGCTGATTCGGTCCACACTTGCTTATTCCTGTTCCTCCTGTTGGTCCTCTTCCTTGATTCACGTCTGGATTGATCTGGAATTTGTGTAGTCTTGTTCTTGAAGAAAAATGTCTCCTTCTTCCCTTTGACATAGAAACTGATCTTGGCAGCACTGGCGTAGATGATAGCTCCCGTGGTGTTCAAGAATGGCCTCCCTAAGATGATAGGTGCTCTCTCATCATTTCCGGTCTCTACCACAACGAAGTCTGCTAGAGCATATAAGGTACCAACTCGGACACAAAGGTTCTTCAATATTCCTTTTGGAAAAGTTATCGTCTGATCTGCAAACTGCAAACACATGGTTGTCTCTAATAAAGGGTATGTAAAGAATTTTTCATAGAGTACCCTGGGTATAATGTTGACACTGGAGCCAAAGTCGCAGAGTGCTTCGGGAACGTCCACCATGCCGATGGAGATCGGGATGACGGGGCGTCCTGGATCGCCTCTCTTGACCGGCAGAAGGTCAGTAGAGAATTCATTGACGGGGTTACTCCAATTACCTGCATCAAACATGTCTACAAGATTTGCAGATTCTAATCCTTCCGGTTGTGATGGTATACCGGGGTTAGTAGTAGGAACAGCAGTAGCTATTTGATTTAACTGAGATTCAATCATTTTATTAAAGCTAATTTGATTCTTGATGGCAGTAGAGAAATTATCCATTCTATTATTTATATTTTCTAGCATTTTATCATTAGATGCCAATTTCTTAGATAGGTTATCCATTAGCTTTCCTTGATTAGACACTAACTCTCTCAAAGGTGGAAAATTATTATTATTGTTGTAAGAATTGTTACCTTGATAATTACCTGAGTAGTTGGGCCTCTGTTGATTCCAACCTTGATTTTGTTGAGGACGGTTGTAGTAGTTGTTGATGTAGTTTACATCCTCAAGTATCTCAGGGCAGTGGTTGCCTGAGTGTCCAGTGTCTCCACACTCCTCACAAGTTAGGTGAGAGTCGTAGATGTGCATAACTTCCTTCTTATCTCCAGCTCTATCGTCGAGCTTCTTCATGAGCAGGTCTAGCTTTGCAGACAGCATGTCTACCTCTTTCAGCTGATGCATACCTCCACCTCTCTTGCGTGTCTGGGTCCTCTCTTCATTCCAGCTTTGATTGGACGCCATCTTCTCCACAAGAGCTGTGGCTTGTGGTATAGTCAGTGATAAAAATGCTCCTCCAGCTGCAGCATCCATGGTTTCTCGGGCACTGTTGCCCAGCCCATGATAAAATGTTTGCATCAATAGCCAACTCTCCATTCCATGATGGGGACATTCTAGGATGTAGTCTTGAAAGCGCTCCCATGCTTCTGGAACAGATTCATCATTTTGTTGCTGAAAACTTGTAATCTTCCCAAGGAGAGCATTGGTCTTGCCCATGGGAAAGAACTTTGCCAGGAAGTTTGTTGAGCAGAGTGCCCACGTAGTATTCTTCTCCTTTGTAGCGTAGAACCACTGCTTCGCTCTTCCTAACAGTGAGAATGGGAAGAGGCGAAGTAGTATAGCATCTTTGGAAACTCCTGATATGGTGAATGTGTTGCAAATCTCCAGGAAGTGTTGTAAATGAGCACTAGCGTCTTCGTGTGCCTTCCCACAGAACTGGTTGGATTGCACCATGTTGATAAGTCCAGGCTTGAGCTCAAAGTTGCCGTCGATCTCTCCAGCAGGTCCAGTGCGGATGTTGTCCGTAGTGGGAGCTGAGAACTCGCGGATTGATTTGTTCGCCATGGCTTCGAACTCTGAAGACAAGTTCCGGTGATCTTCTTGATTAGATGAAGCTTCTTGCTGAAGTGTTGATGATTTCTTTAGCTTGGCTCTCGTCTTCTTGAATAATGCTTCAGGATTGTCAACAAAATTTCCTGGAAGATGTCTTCTATTCATACATTCCCCTGCATAAGATAAAATAGAAAAATATCGGGGTAAAACTGTATGAGAGAATAGATAAGCTCAATCATATTAGTGATGGAATGATAACTCAAAATCTTTTATTCCATTCCTGATTAGTAATCAACCTTCTCCGGCAACGGCGTCAAAAATGCTTGTTGGGTATTCTTAACAATATTACCAAAAGTAGACTAAGTTCTCTAAATCTAGTAACGGTGCCAAAAATGCCAAACCTATCCCTCGTATCACTTAAGCCAAGTTGTCATCCCCAGCATGATATAAGAGATGCGGTATTGAAATATGCAATTGCTCTTCTAAATAAATAATGAATGAGATCTGCAAGCGCACAGATTAATACCGATGTAGCATTTTAACCGGGAAGTATTTCAGGTATCGTTATTTATATTTTTACCACTGGGACGGGATTAACAATCATCACTATTGATTACAGAATAGAATATGAGATTGAGCATATATCATTGCAAGTATAATTGAGAACAGTTATCTAACTCTTCATACAGGGATAAGTGTCACATAAAAGATATATGAAGTAATAAATAGTGACAAGGATAATTAATCTGATCAGCCACATATAAAAATGATAAGCACCTCAATTAGATATTCTAGAAAGTCATTAGCATGGTATTAGAACGAACTACAAGAATATTCCCTAAGTTATTCTCAACTATATAGTCTAGCATTATCATAGTTAGTGCAAGCATACTTAGCAATCATTGTGAGACAAGACTACGCCCATGCATAGTGATATTAGCAAGGAATATGAGAAACATAGCAATCACTCCCCTGTAATAATGTTGCTCTGCCAGCCCAATACACGAGAGGGGGACTATATAAGAATCAATGAAGCTGTCACTATCACGAACCACCCCACGATCTGGCATATTGGGTACAATCGTAGATAAATACGGTATAAGCACCACGCCTACACAATATCTATCATTTACCCATGGATCCAATGGATAAACGCTATACGATCCTAAGCATGTATATAGATCCAATCTAACTAAGCCAAGTACACAACTATGATAAACTAAGAACAATATAATCTTGAATATAAGCAAGTAGAGCAAAGTCATAAGCAATATATTGAAGTAGAACAAAGTCATATTCATAATATTGAAGAACAAAGATAATTAGAAAGCAATTAGAAGCACAATTAGAGAATTACCAAGAATCCTCCTGACAGATCTGGAAACCAATCGAAGATTGACTCCTTCTAGTTCTAATCCTATGTAGCTATGCTAATCTAGATATCTAATTGATGTGGTGGCTCTAATCTTGATCAGAGGCTTCTTCTCCCTTGATGGAACAATGAATTAGGGTTGAGAGGCTCTCTCCTCCAGGGGCCAGGGGGTCTGGTTTTATAGTCCCTTCAAGTGAATATGGGCCGTTGGATCAAACCGACATAGATTGCATGGTTTAGATTCATTCTTTAGGTCGGTGGAGATCTCCCGCGAAGCAGAGTCCTGATTGGACTCCTGGAGAGGGCGGGCGCCCAGGGGAACAGGGCGGGCGCCCTGCCTCTGGCCCCGTTTCGCCTCCGCTTCGGTCTCGTGGCTTCTGGAGTCTTCTAGATGTAAGATAATTGCGCAGCACGTTAATATCTCTATGTAATCCCGACGTGTGGGCCTTTCTTCCGTATTTCCTGATAACCCCCTGCAGAAATAGACAAACACCAAAACTCGTGGAATTCTGTCAGATAAAACCCTAAGTCTAGAAGTTAATTTTATTTAGATCCTTTTCTTTATTTATTTGATAATTAAATTTGATACTTAAGGACCGTCAACAAACTGCCCCACCTGCTAAGCCAGCCGGCCTAGGCCCACATCGAAGTGGCCTCCGCTTCGCATGATGGTTTCCAACCGACCTCTACGATGCATCTTGACCCTTGTTTCAAGTTGGTTTGATCCAAAGGCTACGGTTCATCCCACCGGACTATATAAGGAGGGGCAGACCCCCCTAAGACACCCATCAATCCCATCAATCATCAGTTGATCATTCAGAAGGGCAGAGAGAAAAGTTAGGATTTTGAAACAGAAGATTAGAGCTCTATTTCAAGTTTAGGTTTAGTTCTAGCTAGAAACAAGTAGAGCTGAGCGTGGCTCAGGATTCTAGGTCGACATCAGGATATTTGGTAATTCTATTATTGTATCTCATAATTATGACTTTGTGCTACTTCAATATCATTATGCTCTTGTTTATTTCGTTCTTAGCTTATTCTAGTTCTATCTTTGATATATTCTTAATTGATAATAAGTTTAGACATAAGTTCATAGAGTGCCTAGTTCAACTCTGGATTGGATTAGGTGGTAGAATTAATGTAGACGTGGTGTCTAGAATATATTTACCTACAAATGCACCCTATTTTCTAGGCCATGTGATAGAACGTGAAGGTGACTATTATAGCTTGTTGAGTTGTATGTAGTCCACTCCCCGAATCTAGGACAAGTAAAACCCGGTTACTTGGGGAAGGATTGCTTTATTCCTACATTTTCTGAAGTAATGTTCCTAATGTTTAGATAGAAAGATTGATTAAGATATAGATGATAAAGAGTAGAATAGAAGCCCTAAAACTTAGTAGATAGGACATAATTTTAGGAATTAAATCTCTAACTGTATTGCTTTCTATATCCTACTTGATCAAATGAGTTCTCTCTAATTATGGATTCCCTATCTTTATCTCATTATTATTATTATTATTATTATTATTATTATTATTATTATTATTATTATTATTATTATTATTATTATTATTATTATTATTATTATTATTATTATTATTATTATTATTATTATTATTATTATTATTATTATTTGCCTTACCCCTATTTAGACAGAAGTGGTTAATTGATTCATATCTAGAGTATGCATTTGTAATTCTTATAGCCATATCAATTTCCTTTTCTAGACCCTGTCTAGAGATTCCTATAGATAGAATTATAAATAACAATACCTAGAACTTTTCTAGGTTAAAATGCAACAATAGGAGTATTTATCTATGCGCTTGCAGATAATTGCTATTTCATAATTTAAAAGTGTCATGATATAAGTATAACCACATTTCTTATGTCATGTTAGGGTTGACAACCTAGTGTGTGCGGTGTAAGAGATGCCAACAATGGCCTCGAGGGCTACACCTACTCGCCGGATGAAGTAGCCTAACCCTTTGATCAATGAAGGTCCGGGTGGTGCATCCCCTAGAAACAACCAACTCCCTAAGAGTTGGGCCTATACCCACTGAGCAATGGCCCAAATGACGGCCCCTAGTCCAAGGCTCGACACGCTTCATGCTCCCTGTTGATATTTGGGAACACAATAAGGAATTGATCCGCAAGCGCACGGATATCGGTGAGCACTTCACCCGGGAGGTTATCCAGAGTATCGTATTTATTTTTTTACCACTAGGAGAAAGAGTGCATCTGACTAACCGGTCTATTACTACTAACCCTTTAGGCAACAAATAATGTCTCTCGATGTGAGTGATAAATAGAGAAGACTGCAACCGTAGTCTCCTTCTAACCTTGGTAAGGATGATCTACTGTTCTATTGGGGAGGCTAACGGAATCTAGACACCACAAAGGATGTTCAACCCGCACCTATAAACCCTATCCTTCCTGCTAACGAGATATGGTCTGCAAAGGTAACTTGGAATTGTCACGTTCCTCACTACTACAACGGTATAGCTAGTCAGAGAATATCTATGAGTACCCCAGCCTAAACACCACGTTTATGCGAGCAATGATTACTCTAAACTCTACGCGAAGAGATTAAAGTAAACTCATAAACCAGAAGAACAATAAAAGAAGAACTTACTAGAATTTAGAAGTTGAAATACTGAAGAATCCTAGGAGGAAGCTTCGGGTTAGGAGAACTTGATCCCACAGGTACAAGCTTGGAGTAGACACCGACAGGTCGGGCTTCCTCCAATCTACACCTCCACTCTATCTCTCTCAATCTAGTAGAAACTAGAAGATCTATTTCTACTTTACATTGGTTGCTAAGCCTAAAAAGAAATATTAATTAGAGAAGAGGTTTTCCTTCGAGGGCACCCCTCAATCTCTATGATAATTTCTTGTCTCCTCCAGGGGCCAGGGGGTCTCCTTATATAGTCCTCCTCCTCTATGCGTTTTTGGGTCGGTAGGCGAGGTGGTACTACATTATCCTTGATCCAATAGGTTGGTGGAACATCGTGTGCGAAGAGAGTCCCGAACGGGATCCAGCAGGGGGCGGGCGCCCAGGTCACCAGGGCGAGCGCCCTGGGCCTGGCCCCTTTCGGCCTCTGCTTCGTTCTCGTGGCTTCTGGAGTCTTCTAGATGGTAGAAAATCGCGCGGTGAGTTGATATCTCTATGTAATCCTGACATGTGGGCCTTTCTTCCTTATTTCCTGATAACCCCTGCAGAAACAGATAAACAACAAAACTCGTGGAATTCTGTCAGATCAAACCCTAATTCTAGGTGTTGATTGCATATTGGTCCTTTCTCTTGTTTATTTGATAATTAAAATTGATACTTAAGAACCGTCAACAAATACCCCCATACTTAGGCTTTTACTCGTCCTCGAGAAAAGGATGGTTAAGAACAATACTTGGGGTAAAACATTCTAAAACATTCTTTATACTTGCAGGGTATTAAAATCCATTGTGTACTGTAGTCAGGAAAGTATATGATTAAGAGTAAAGATCCTTTCTTCTCAATCCTGTTACTTGGAGTTTTTGTATAATTTTGAAAGAAAGCTAGCATACCTTTTTATCCTCATAGGTTCTCTCAGATCACTCATTATCTTTTATATATCTCACTGATGTTGTTTTAATTTGCAAAAATTCTTAAGCATACTTACTTTGCATTTATTGCCTGATCAAAACGGGATCCAAGGAGGGGAATGTCATACTCTTAGATCAAAGACTTTGGAAATTAAAATCTTTGTCAACTCTTGCTGGCATATTGCTTATTAGAGGGACCATGGGCTATCATTTTTTTCTCTCTCTTCTTCTTTTTTTTTAAGTGGATACCAAGGTATCCCTAATTCTACTGCCGGACACTTGTCCATTTTTCCTGCGAGGTTGTCGAGCACTTGCTCCTTTTTATTTCCTCGAAATATCTTTATTTTTGCATAGCTCATGCCTCTAATGCAATAATACTTCGGAAGAGTGAACCTTTCTGAATAAAGGTCTTGATCTTAGGAGCATGATAAATCTCTCAACAAGGGTCTAACTCATTTTGAACAAACTCAATACAGAGTAGATAGCTTTTATAATCATAATTAATATTTTCAGTTTTTATCAGGCATATAAAACACTGAGGATGGTAGCTAAAATTTTAAAGATTTTGAAATAAATTCTCCAAGCAACAATGATATCAAGAATAAGAAACACTACCATCTCACATTTCACACTGTCTTAAGTAACACAAGGTTTTAAAATGATTTTATAATAATTGCAAGTTTCAGGAAATATAACAGAGTGAGATTAATCATGATTAGAAATATTTTAATCTTTTTAATGTATCATGTCGGAAACAGTAATCTGCATAATCAAGATATGTGAAGTGTAAAGTAAAGTGTGCAGAGTGTGTACCTGAATCGTGGAGTGGTGTAGTCGAAGTGTGTTTGGCGTGTCGAGGGATCTCCCCCATACTTGTTTTCTGCTTTCTTGCACAAAAAATAAAGTAGAGACACACGAGGCATAAAATAATAATAATAATAATAATAATAATAATAATAATAATAATAATAATAATAATAATAATAATAATAATAATAATAATAATAATAATAATAATAATAATAATAATAATATTCTTTATTAATCTTGAGGCATTTATTACAAATAACTAGTAGCAAACTGATCATAGTAGTAAACTGATGATAATAGTAAACCTAAACTGAATTTAAAGATAAATAACTAAGATGCATTGCCTCAAGGTCTAATCTAGATAACTTAGCGGCGCTCTAATTCCTTAATCTTCTTGTTGGCACTAGCAAGATCCTGCCTAAGGCCTAGTATGATGGTGTTGTGGTTAGAGAGCTGCCTAGTGAGGGAATTAATCGAGGTCTGGAGGTCTATGATAACTCTGTCTAGTCTGCGAACGTCCTCATCAATATCCATTATAGTTTTGCGACGCTTGGGAGGTGTCTCAAAAGCATTGAGAGCGTGCTTCGGGGCTGCCTTTGGAGGGATGAAACGCACTTTGGCTGCTCTAATCCCTTCGAAGTAAGGCCTTTCTTCCTCTGTAGTGTAGCGTACGCTGCTGATCTCACCACTCCAGTTGGTCTTGACTCCAACGACTCTCTCATTGGGTCTAGGTGGAAGGATCCTTGTGTCGGTTGGCACCTTGATGGTGGTCTTCGTCTTGGATGATGATTCCTTGAGGAGTAGGGGTTGTGGCGGTGCGGTGAGAACTGGTTGAGCATTGTAGGATTGGGCGGAGCTGCGTTGGCGTAATGGCATGGCTTCTAGCTGTCGCTCTGTGTTGGCCGGGACGAGAGCACGGTCATTGGGGTCTTCCACAGGCTCCATGTTGAGGTTGAAGGGGACGACTTCCCAATCATCGTGGTACTTCTCGGCCATTGGAGCAGCAAGGAACTAATCAAGCTCTAATTGAAGAAGAAGAGAAGGCTTGGTGGCTTGGTGTTTGAAAACTCAGGTCAGGGGTCTGTTTATATAGGGGTCAAAAAGTACCTCTATGGGTTGTTCGGGTTGCTCCCGTCGATGTGCGTGCGAAACTTTCCATCTGAGAGATTATTTGGATTTCCTTAAGTGCATTTTCCATAACAGAGAAAGTCGGGACCAAGGGGGAACAGGAGCTGGGCGCCCGCCCTCTCTCTGGCCCCTCTGTGGGTCCACTTCCTTGAGCGTGTTATTAGATGCAAAACTATTTAGAAAAATATATATATGACCCGAAAACGTGAGACTAAAAAGGTCGGGCTCTAATTCTCCATGGGAAGGTAAAAATAGACTACGTCTATTTCTTCTAATTCTTTATTGGGCTCTAAAAATAATTTAAGACGTTGACCATTTACCTTGAATAACGTACCTTCATCATTTTGAAGTGTGATAGCTCCGTGGGATGATGAATTAATTACCTTGAATGGTCCTTCCCATTTGCTCTGGAGTTTTCCATGCCCGAAAAGCTTCACCCTGGAATTAAAAAGTAATACCTTATCTCCGGGTGTGAACTCCTTCTTCTTGATTCTCTTGTCATGCCACCTTTTGACTCTTTCTTTGTAGATCTTCGAATTGTGATATGCTTTCTCTCGCCATTCTTCCAATTCTGATAGTTGCATTCTTCTATAATCTCCAGCAACATCTAGGTCCATATTCCATCTCTTTATGGCCCAGTGTGCTTTGAACTCTAGTTCAACGGGTAGATGGCAAGTCTTCCCATACACCAATTGGTATGGAGACATTCCAATTGGGGTCTTGTATGCTGTTCGGTATGCCCAGAGTGCATCGGGTAACTTGTCTTTCCACGCCGTTCCCATTTCATTTACTGTCTTCTGAAGAATATTCTTGATTTGTTTGTTGGAAGTTTCTGCTTGGCCACTTATCTGTGGATGATAGGGGGTAGCGACGTTGTGACGGATTCCATGTTTTGATAGATATTGCTTGAAGCGTTTGTCGATGAAGTGTGCTCCTCCATCACTTATCACTACTCTGGGGACTCCAAATCTTGGAAATATAATTTCTTCAAACATCCTCTTTGAACTGATGTTGTCGGCATGCTTGCAAGGTAATGCCTCTACCCACTTGGAGACATAGTCAACTGCCACCAAGATGTACTCGCACTTCTTTGATGGAGGAAATGGACCCATGTAGTCTATTCCCCATACATCAAAGAGCTCAATCTGAAGGTTGTTGGTGAGTGGCATTGCATCCCTTGTATTTATGTTTCCGTGCCTTTAACATGGCCCACATCTTCTGATATATTGCTTCGTGTCTTCATATATTGTAGGCTAGTAGAATCCACACTGCCAGATCTTTGAATGTGTACGGAATGCTCCATAGTGACCTCCATATGGTGATGAATGACATCTATCGATGATCTTCCAACCTTCCTCAGTGGTCACACATCTCCTGAGTAAGCCATCAGAGCATACTCGGAAGAGGTATGGCTCATCCCATATATGTGAACGACTTTCTTGAATAAGCTTCTTCTTGTTTGCTCCTGGTGGTACATACCCTGAAACCATAAAATTAACAATATCTGCATACCAGGGGTCAGACCTGTTAATCCCGTAGAGCATGTCGTCCCGGAGTGAATCATTGATGGGGGTTTCCTGTGGACTCTTAAAATACATTCTAGACAAGTGATCAGCAATAGAATTTTATACTCCCTTTTTATCTTTTATTTCTAAGTCAAAATCTTGGAGTAATAAGATCCATCTAATCAGGGGAGGTTTAGCATCTTTTTTAGTGAGCAAATATTTTAGTGCAGCATGATCAGTGTAAACAATTATTTTAGCTCCAACTAAATAAGATCTAAATTTATCAATGGCAAAGACAACAGCCAGAAGCTCTTTTTCAGTGGTTGCATAATTAAGTTGAGCTCCTGTCAAAGTTTTACTGGCATAAGCAATTGCATGATGCTTCTTATTTTTAGTTTGTCCCAAAACTGCCCCCACAGCATAATCACTAGCATCACACATAATTTCAAAAGGCAACGACCAATCAGAGGGTTGAATAATTGGTGTAGAGATGAGTGCTTTCTTTAATAAATTAAAAGATGTTAGACATGCATCATCAAATTCGAAAGGAGCATCCTTGGCTAGCAAAAGAGTAAGTGGTCTAGCAATGAATGAGAAATCTTTTATAAATCTACAATAAAAACCAGCATGGCCAAAAAAGCTTCAAATTCCTTTTATATTCACAGGTGGAGGTAGTTGTTCAATTACTTCAATTTTAGCTTTGTCTACCTCAATACCTCTTTCAGACACTAAGTGTCCCAGCACTATTCCTTCTCTAACCATAAAATGACATTTTTCCCAATTAAGGACTAAGTGCTTTTCTTCACATCTTTGCAAAACCTTGTCTAAGTTTTCTAGACAACTATCAAAAGTTTTTCCATAAACAGAGAAATCATCCATGAAAACTTCCATAATCTCTTCAATCATATCAGAAAATATAGACATCATGCATCTTTGAAAAGAAGCTGGTGCATTACATAACCCAAAAGACATTCTACGGTAAGCATAAGTTCCATATGGGCATGTAAAAGTGGTTTTGCTTTGATCATCAGGATGGATCGGGATTTGGTGATACCCTGAATATCCATCTAAGAAACAGAAGAACGAATGGTTTGCTAACCGCTCTAGCATCTCATCTATGAAAGGTAAAGGAAAGTGATCCTTTCTCGTGGCTTTGTTTAGTTTTCTATAGTCTATGCACATCCGCCCTCCTGTGACGGTGCGTTGCGGAATTAGCTCGTTCTTTTCATTCATAATAACAGTCATGCCTCCCTTTTTAGGCACAACTTGCACTGGGCTTACCCACTCACTGTGCGGCACAGGATATATAATCCCTGCATGCAGCAACTTTATAACTTCCTTTTTAACTACGTCTCTCATAGTGTTATTAAGTCTATGTTGGGGTTCTCGAGAGGGTGAAACAGAAGGATCTGTTGGAATACGATGGGTACAAATCATAGGACTGATTCCTGTAAGATCTTGGAGTGAGTAGCCGAAAACTGAGTGATGTTTCTCAAGAATAGTCATTAATCACAGAGTTTGGTCCAGAGTGAGTTTATTGCTAATGATCACAGGAAACTCTGGATTATTGTTTAGGAAAGCATAGTTAAGACCGGGTGGTAAAGTTTTAAGCTCTATGGGGGGTCTAGGTGTTTCTGCAAACTCATCTAAGGGTTCTGGTTCAGAAGGTTCGGCTTCTTCTTCTGTGAAGAACAGAGTTTCGTCTTCTAAGTCTGATTCTTCTAAAAGCTCTAGAGATGCAGCCTTTACCTCCTCCATAGGATCAGGCAAAAGATATGATTCGGCCTTATTGTTTAAGGAGTGTGAAATTGTTATTGGGAATTTAAAGGCTTTTCCAAAAGAAATGTTTAGCTTTCCAGTATGACCTTCATAAAGGAGTCTTCTAAAAGGTTGTCCTATCAACAGGTCGAAGTCCCATGTATCAAAGATATAGAAGTTCAAATGAACCATGGAGCCTTCTACCATAAGAGGTAGGACATTAATAATTCCAAGACTGGGGACTAATCGTCAAGAAGATTCCTTTATGACCTTTGTTGTGGGGGTTAAGACAAGATTTTTAAATAGTTTAAGTGCAAAAGATTTAGACATGATGTTGATCCCCATAACAGGATTATAAAGAGCATTAAATCGATCAAAATTATAAGCACAGCGTATAGTTATAGAGGGTGTGTCCAAACGGATCACATCAGAGGAAAGCTCTGACTCCTCCAACCATTCGCTACTCATGACTGAGATAAGCTCTCTCAATTGGTATTCACTTGGCAAATAAATGCTAAACTGGCCGTTTTGGGGTTTGTCAATAGAATGGTAGTTTGAAATGTTTCCAAAATCGGCAAAAAGATCGGATTCTATATCCAGCATGAAGTCCGGTGGTGGAATTTCTTCCTCTTGTGGCTTAGAACTTGGGATAGCTAAAGTAGATGAAGAATTTGGCAGAGTGTCTACTTTAGCTTCGTAGGTTTCATCATGAAGGCTATTATCCATCTCAGCTTCTAGGATTCTATCTAGGATCACTCTAGCTTCATCAGTAGGGATGCGAAAGAAAGAACCTCTAGACATTGTGTGTAGCATTTGTTTGTGATTTTTCTGAAGACCTCGAAAAAAGTGAAATAAAAGAACAGGGTCTTCAAGATTAAGGTTTGGTCTAGATTCTAAAAGATCAGAAAAATTTTTCCAGGATTTTCCCAAAGTTTCATTATCTTTTTGCTTAAAAGATAGGACTTCGAGTCTAAGGTCGGCTATACGGTCGAGGGAATAGAAATCTAGACAAAAGTTGGCTCGTAAAACTCCCCATTCACCTCGTTGTTGACTTACCTTCTGACTGTACCATTGTCTAGCTTCTCCCCTTAAGGAAAAAGGAAAAAGCTTCCAACGTAAAGTTTTATCAGAAATGCCTTCAATGCGAAGACAATCACGTGTTTGCTCAAAATCTCTAATATGAAGGTAAGGGTTTTCGTCTTCCTTTCCCGAAAAAGATAGGTTTTGAATCATGGCAATCAACCTAGAACTTAACTTATACTGGGATGTTTGGATAGGCTGTGATGACTCCCATGGTAAAAGGTCAGTTACTGAAGGGATTGCAGATTCATGGATCGATTTAGAATTTTGGTTTTCCATAAGGTAAGAGTAAAGAAAATAAATACAGAATATAAAAGATAAGAAAAGATAAAAGTATAGATACAAGTTAGTAGTAAGACTCAAGGTTATCTCAGCAAACCGTCTTTCTCCCCGGCAACGGCGCGAGAAATGCTTGTTGATATTTGGGAACGCAATAAGAATTGATCCGCAAGCGCACGGATATCGGTGAGCACTTCACCCGGGAGGTTATCTAGAGTATCGTATTTATTTTTTTACCACTAGGAGAAAGAGTGCATCTGACTAACCGGTCTACTACTACTAACCCTTTAGGCAACAAAGAATATCTCTCGATGTGAGTGCCAAATAGAGAAGACTGCAACCATAGTCTCCTTCTAACCTTGGTAAGGATGATCTACTCTTCTATTGGGGAGGCTAACGGAATCTAGACACCACAAAGGATGTTCAACCCGCACCTATAAACCCTATCCTTCCTGTTAACGAGATATGGTCTGCAAAGGTAACTTGGAATTGTCACGTTCCTCACTACTACCACGATCTAGCTAGTCAGGGAATATCTATGAGTACCCGAGCCTAAACACCACGTTTACGCCAGCAATGGTTACTCTAAACTCTACGCGAAGAGATTAAAGTAAACTCATAAACCAGAAGAACAATAAAACAAGAACTTACTAGAATTTAGAAGTTGAAATACTGAAGAATCCTAGGAGCAAGCTTCGGGTTAGGAGAACTTGATCCCGTAGTTACAAGCTTGGAGTAGACACCGGCAGGCCGGGCTTCCTCCAATCTACACCTCCACTCTATCTCTCTCAATCTAGTAGAAACTAGAAGATCTATTTCTACTTTACATTGGTTGCTAAGCCTAAAAAGAAATATTAATTAGAGAAGAGGTTTTCCTTCGAGGGCACCCCTCAATCTCTATGATAATTTCCTGTCTCCTCCAGGGGCCAGGGGGGTCTCCTTATATAGTCCTCCTCCTCTATGCGTTTTTGGGCCGGTAGGCGAGGTGGTACTACATTATCCTTGATCCAATAGGTCGGTGGAACATCGTGTGCGAAGAGAGTCCCGAACGGGATCCAGCAGGGGGCGGGCGCCCAGGTCACCAGGGCGGGCGCCCTGGGCCTGGCCCCTTTCGGCCTCTGCTTCATTCTCGTGGCTTCTGGAGTCTTCTAGATGGTAGAAAATCGCGCGGTGCGTTGATATCTCTATGTAATCCCGACATGTGGGCTTTTCTTCCTTATTTCCTGATAACCCCCTGCAGAAACAGATAAACAACAAAACTCGTGGAATTCTGTCAGATCAAACCCTAATTCTAGGTGTTGGTTGCATATTGGTCCTTTCTCTTGTTTATTTGATAATTAAAATTGATACTTAAGAACCGTCAACACTCCCTGATCCATGGCAGCAAAGGGTTGGCCCTAGAAGGCCGGCTCAAGAGGATTTAATCCCATTATACATCACAGGCCCTAGAAGGACAAGGTTTTATGGTTGATCAACTGGCCCCGAGCTACAGCCTTGAGCTCATGATCACCTAGCCTGGCAAGATCTGATCGAAAGGAGGGCCTTTAGTTGGCGGCTCCTAGATGAGCCAGCCAAGCCCTCACTCGAGCTGAAGACCCAAGCACCTTGGACTAGTGAGGGAGCCAACACTAACACTTGCCCTCAGCCACCAAGCCAAAGCTCCTTCATGTTTTGTAGGTGAAGTCCTCAAGCAAGGGGAGACCTCTCTTGGTCAGCAGAATCATCCCTGCAAAGGAGGGTTCAATCACCATGAGACCAAAGTCAGCCTTTCATCGCCATCATGGTAACTGAGGCCACAAAGGGCTCAAGGGCTCTTGTCAAGATCATAAACATCCAGGTATGTCTAAATCTTAATTTTAGATGGTTCCTGATCATCTAGAGACCCCTAGCCTATCCCTCTAGGATAGCCTCGGGGCTAGGGGTTATGCCCATTAGGCAGACCTAGGCATGCCCTTGGGACAATGGATCTAGCCATGCCTGGCCCCACAACACCTTTGGGTTGAGGCTTAGGGGCTGCACCAAGCCATGGCCACTTGATCTACATTGCCACCATGCCTGGCCCTTGGATCCTACCCCACCTACTGAAGCTAGCCAAGGCCTAGGCTCAAGATGACGAGCACCTAGGCTACCGATGCTCGGGGTCTCGCCGATGATGCTCTCAAGGTGTGTCCCTACCAGTTGCTCCTCTAACAGGGTCACGTCTAGGGCATGACACCAAAAGACAAATCCCCATCATCCTCCAGGGGCTAGTTGGCCTCTAAGCCTACATGTCAGCCTCTAGAGCTAACCTCCCCCACTACTAGGAAGACTCTAGAAGGTCTCACCTAGGGAGGCCAGTCCAAGCTGACAAGACCTAACACTCGGTGGTCAAGATAGAACAGCTAGACAACACCCAGGCTTCATCAGTGCCAAGACATCTCCTCGGTCCACGACGCTCCACTGCAAGGCCTCCATGGACTCTGGTGCATGTTTACCATAAGCTAGAAACCACAACCACCTTGTACCCAACCCCTCCTATTATATATAAGGGACAGGATCAGCCCTTCATGGGGATCTTGAATCTTTCCAACACCAAACTGCCTTCTCTATTCTAGTCACCCAGAGTAGAGCAACCCATGGGGAAGCTCTGGCAGTTCCTCCACCGTCACCTTCCTCTCCAGCAAGGGGAGACATTTCTAGTAGTGTGGTACACCACCACCTTAGGACTAGCATCGAGCTAGCCCCTACCAAAACTCATCCTTTCACACCGATTGTAACCCCCTAGATCCTTGGTGTTCTTGAGTACAAGGATCATCAGCTGCTAGATGTAGGGACTGACTTGGCCTAAACCACGATAAATCTCTACGTCTCCCATGTGTTTCTTGAGTTCTTGAGTTCACCTGAGTCACTGTATTCGTCGTGCGACGACACCATCCGAACAATATGCTTGTCGTGGTTTTAACCCCGTGATAGATAGCCCTAGACAAGTGCATATGGTCTTCTTCCCAAATCAAAAGCTTTCCAAATGGTGAAATGGCCTTTTTTAGCAAAGGTTGGATCCAATAATCAATATCAAGCCTAGGAGGATTAGCTAGACCTTATGATTCATAATAGCAGTATGTCTATTCCAAGTCCAGTTATGTGTAACAAAGGAAATAGTGAAATTGCCATATAGGTGGGGGCTCTAGTGAATGAGAAAGTCTCCAACATGCATATAGTTAAATCACACCGTCAGGGCATAGCTGCAATGAATAGTAGCCAACCCGCATCTAATTATGGAGGAAATCATTAATGATGTTATGTATGACTAAAAAATCAAAACCTGCCCTAGCGAGAGCGAATGCAGAGTGATAATGGCTAGATCACTATTCTTTTTTGGCATCTAACCCATGATGATCTACAACTCCCTTGGTCTTCCTTGCACCATGACCCATTGCCCTAGTGTGCCATAAACAGAGTGGGATCAACCATATGAAAAGCCATTGATCGTTGTGAAAAAAGGGGAGATGTTAATGTAGCTAGGATTTTCTCTGTTCAAGAAATGTGTAGTAAGGGAGGAAAGGTAGGAGAACCCTGAGCAAGGGAAGCGAACACACTAAATGATGAGTAGACTAGCGGAGGGGAGACAATAGACATGATCACCTGCAAGGATGTCAGTGAACTCTCCAATGTTTCGTCATTGAACTCCAACGCCATGATACGCTAGGCCTGAGACCAACAAATGAGAGAAGAGGGAGGCGGAGTAACGTGTCCCTAGTGATCTTTTGCCCCCCGTAGTTCGTGAAACAGCCTGAGCGACAGGATGAGAAGTTGGAAAGCCATGATTGAGTCATCCCATGGAAGGGGATGGAGAATGAAGTGGGAATTGACAATTCAATCGGTGTGTCTTGAGTGATGACAGTTCTGGCAATGGATGGGGTTTGGGTAGAAAGGCCTAGTATGGGCCGAGGAGAAACATTTGGAACATGGGCTAGGGGATAGCATGGCATGCAAAACCTTCGCAAGAGTGCCATTAGCCCAATGGAAGACCCCCTTTGATTTGGGCAACATTTTGGAAGGCCCAACAGGAAAATGGCCATTACCAAAAATTAGCTAGAAAAATCGACTATCTAGCCGGAGACAATAAAAAATGAGTGTGGAGGGAGTAAACCAGCAGCACCTTCCACATATATCAGTAGGGTAAGTAATCCTAATTGCACCAATTTTGGGTGGCACCAGTCGCGTGCACCAACTCTGCCATCTTATACCTTGCCTCAAAAATCAGCTTGCTCATACCTATGCGGCAAGGAAATTTTGTTCCTTTTGGTGCAACCTCAGGGCACGCCTTTTCTTGCACTAGAATATCGCAGGCCAAATTAAAACTCCATACAACCTACCAAACAGAGATAGTTGCAGCATATAAGTCTGGCTAGAGGCATATGTCTAGGTTACCAATTAGGCTTGAAGGTGGTCATAAAAGTAGAGTGCGCATGAGCATGTATATGAGCCTCTATGTTTATACTATGTTTCAAAAAAATATCAAGGAAATTTTTCAGAAATGTTTGGTCCCAGTGAACTAATGAATAATGCATGTAAGGTACTTTGATATAATATTTGCACGAATCATTGCAACATTGTAGTTGCCGCTAGGTACTTTGATCCTTTAGCTGCCTTATATTGCTGTATGCTTTATCCAATTTCTTCACATTGTACTTTTTTTGGTTCAGTACTACATGAACTTGCACAAAAATAGGCCTCCCATCGTCAGGAGCTCCTTCATGAGTATCACAGCTTAGTACCATTAAGCCAACGGCTATAGAAAGCCAATGATTCCTGTGGTTTATACTCAGGAACTGTGTGCCCAGAACCCTGCGAGAGGAACAAACAGGATAGATAAAAAAGGCAACTTAGTTTTCTTGTGTTTCAAAAATGCGTCATTAGATGTAATTTGTTTTTTATTTGGCAGGGTAGTATCATGTTTGTGAATCTATGGATTAATTGACAAAGTTCAATTTGAAATTGAACCACACCTTAATCGTGGCGAAAGTAAGGCCATTTTCATATCCTTGGGTGTACCTGAGTAGTATAACATGCAAAAATATGTGAGTAGAGCAACATGTCCTTAATTTCTTTCCTTGAGAACATACAATCATTTGACTGAAACAATGGAAAATAAATAAACCATTTAACTGAAGATTTCTCTTATGAAAGAACTTTTAACTTTTGTTGGTTATTTTGAAGAATAATTCAACCACTAGGATATTGTGATTTGAAGATCTTAGGAGAAAAGAGTCAATGTGTGTTCAAATACCCAGCAACTTGTTCATTAACAATCCATTGTCGCCACGAATCAATGATGCCGTAGCCTAAAGATGCAGTCCATGCTTCAGTCCCAGTGTGAGGTACGCACATATCATGGTCACCGCTGAAACAATTGCAAAAGAAATATCACAATGATAACCACAACTTTTCTGGGTCTAAAAATGTAAGAGCCTAAATCATATAATTTTATAGGTTCTTAAAGTACCTGTAAATCAAAGCACGATAACCCTGGCTTGTAAGGTTCTTGTGATAAATTATCATACTCCCAGCATCATGATCAAAATCTAATTCTGTGAATAACTGCCAGGGTCCAATTGAACTGACCTAATATATGTGCATGATAAACTATGGTTAGAAGGTGGAAAGCTTTAGAATAGGTCCAATAAGTACAAGGTGGTTATTTAGTGTATGACTATCATACTGGTTCAGCATGAATCGCAGATCTGACGTTATCATTGTTTAGCCATGCCGTTGCAACTTCATCACTCTGAAAATTAAGAAAACAAGACAGTGAGGGTACATAAGAAAATGGGATAAAATGAATCATGCTTCGTTTGTGACAAAAAAAATTACACCTCTATATTTCAGCGAAGATAAAGCTGGAAGATGTGCCTGCCTTATTTACATAGTATAATCGGAGAAGATAAAGATAAATGAACTAAATAAGTGTGTTGAATTGCACATATTAGTATTACTGTATTACGAGTTTACGACGCTAGCTCACATACATATATGGTGATCTATAGTGGGATGTTTTACACATTGACTAAGCATATCTAGATTTGCTTCATGAATATATTTTTTATTTCTATCTTTCAATATTGTGATTGAAACTATGGTCAAATTTGTAAGTAAAGAGGATGGAAGCAACCAATGACATCGGTAAAGAAAATGAGAGAGTACAAAAAGAGGTAAGGAGCAATCTCTGGAGCAAAACATTAATGTTATGACAGATAATAGAGTTATAGTGGGGGTGGTTAGTGTGCTTGTCCTCACCATACATGGAATTCCACGGGGAACTGATGCAGCTAGCTCCTGCCATGATGGAACACGCCCATCTCTTACAGGAGCTCTCAAAGGCCAGGCCCGTCCATGCATTCTATTTCTTACTGGAAGGGGCTTGCTAGTTACACCAAGATCTTTGAAACTTGGAGGCAGTTTGTTACTTTGTGGGATACCTTCTTTGGTGTTTGTACCGTGGTAGCATGGCTCAAGAATGTCATAAATATTTAATCCATCAAGTGCCTACACAAAAACATCAACATATAATACAAAGAATATAGTATTTCTTTATTTTACTAGATAGTGTCAGGTTTACCGTATCGACTTTTGACAGCGCTTCGTCGCATTTTGCACTACTAGAATTCCAGTAACTTCCTTGACATGCAGTGTTGGCTTCCTACAATTTGTATAGAAATTATTTTTTGAAGATAAAGGAATGAAACATTCCGGCCTTCACATTTTGTATAGAAATTATGGTAAATCGAAAGAACATATGTATGTTTCAATGGATACACAAAGATTTAGAAGTATTTTGTGTATTCAAAGGATTTGAATGAAGTGTTCCAATACAATCAATACAACATCATGGTGTAATGTAAAAATTATTCTAGGATGAGGATATCCGTTGGGGTATAGTCATACTGATGTACCTTGTATATACTCTCTGAAATTAGAGCCATTCCGTGTGCAAATGGCACAAGAGCGTTACCATCAAAGACGGTGTCGCATACACCATTGCCAACCATGTAGCCCTAACACAAGAATACAACAAAACTTTAAACATTATTATATATATTTCCTTGGTAACCATGTTCGCCGTTCCCATGAAGGCTGCGATAATATAATAAAAATTACTAACCTTAAAATTTATAGTTGGCTTATCTCCTTTGTGGATTCCTGTAAAATAATTTGTCAGTAACAAGAATATCAAAATAACTAGCAGTTTAAGGATCATTACTATCCCAAAGACAAAACCTTTGACAACTTCATGTGAAAGGGTAGGGACATAAACTCCAGCATATGACTCTCCAGCTATATAAAATGGATTTTTCAAGAACTCAGGGTAGAGTTGGAACCACTGGTTAAATGTAACGGAAAGGGAACTGATCAGCTTTTTGTTCTGTAAAAAGATTATAATTGATAATGATAAATTTACTAATGTGCCCAACACAAAAGAACATATATATTTACCTTGAGAAGAAAAGTATGCGAATCAGCAGCAGTCTTAAGATCACCAGTTTCATAATCTGAAACATTCTTGGAGTAAGACAGCCCAACACCAGCCGGGGAGTCCAAGTATATCACACTAGACACCTACAATGCAAGGGAAACATCACTATTCTGTCTCAGTTTAGAGCTTGAACACCAGATAATTTATCCTTAGGACTAACAGAAATGTCCAACCTTAGACCAGCTATAAGGGTTGAGATGAAGCTTTGGCAAGCTTCCAGCTGACCCTCCTGCCTCAAAGTTGAATGGTCCTGGACCCCAAAAAAACACTCATTAATTGGGATGAAAGATGTTAGAGTGTATCAGGCATCTCCAGTTTGAGTTAGTTCCTTTGCTTGTTGTCATAAGTTGAGATTCAGGTTCCATGGCCATAAACTCTATTATTTTGCTACACAATGCCCTTGATATGCTCATGCCACTAATTATACATCCTCTATTGCACAACAGTGCCCCCCCCAACGGCCTTGTAGCATGCCTCCCCCCAATGGCGGAACCATGATCTTAAGTAGAGAGGGAGGCGTGCAAACACAGTGACTTCATGGGTCAGCATGTTGCTTGAGGGTGCATGCAGCTTGGGTCAGAATTGTACCATGCCTGAGCAGTGAGCACCTACCAACTGCTCCATAGTGTTTTATTAATTTACCTCTAGTTGTCGTGTTGGCCGAAGCTTTGCATACACTAATTCCCTTCAGTATCAAGAATGGATAGTAGTTTGTTGTTGACTCGTCAAGACCTGAATGTGGTGCCTAGACTTTGAATGTGGGAGAGTGGAGACAACCTAGAGACCGATAGAACCATGATATGAAGAGGACTTGCAATGGCGGGGTTCCAAATATTTTGGCGTGGCCCTGCTGGCCACCCCTCCGCCACTACCCCCCAACACCCACCCACCCAAGATCACCCAGGATAATCTTGGCCATGGACAACAGGTCCACCATACCTAGGCCTCTCGCCACCAGACGTGTCGAATGATCACCCTAGAGAGTCTTTTCCTGATCAGATAACTAGGGTTTTCTCTCCCACTAATCATTGAATAGGGTTTCTTATTGTTTTCCCGGTCTAACATCATTTTAGTTCTGAAGCCCTCATCTTTGCATGCCTCTACATTGACATCTGCTTCAACTACATTATTGGCCACCTCTAGCCACTGTTCACATAAACGGCCGTTTAGACCATTTAAACGTTGTGTAAACGCTACACAGTGGTACATCGTTTCCGTTTAATCAGCTATTTAGTCCGTTTAACTGACCATTTAGCCCGTTTAATGGGTTGTTTAGCCCGAATAATGGCTAAATGGCAGGTGACTGATTGTTAACTGTTTAGCGTTTAGGAAAAACATTGCCTCTAGCACATCACTCAATGCTAGCTCATCCTTGTCTCCTTTGTCATCAAGTACTACACACCTCCTCTCTCCAAATGCTACTGCATCTTATTGCCATGCCGCATCATCGTCGCCATTAATGGTACATATTCTTTGCAATTGCATCTTAATTGACTTATTCCATGCAATTTCATCTTAATTGACACAAACTACATATATGGGCTATGACATTGTGCACATCACATGCAATGTGTTTGGTAGGATGTTCATGTTCTTCACATTGAGCATCACTATCATGGCATCCAAAATACCAGGCCTTGCAACAAATCACCTAGACCTACCTCCTCACTTTGTCCAGTACAACCTCCTTGCTATTCCTTGCCCATTTCATCTACTCCAACAACCATGGACTGCATTGGTATCTTCTACCCTTCCATTTTTACACTACACTCATCCTGGAGGCTTTCTCCGCTAGTACTTTAGATGTTGATGCATGGTTGAGAATCTTCCTCTAGTACATCTAGTATTGGCAACACAGTACCAACAGGTGCCATTATCCATAACACAATTGTAGGCATGGCAAACCTAGTGCATACCTCATCCATGGTGACATTGGCTACACCCTTGGCATCAACTCTCCCTCAATGGCTGCCTCAATGCATCACATTTATTAATGGTGACATCTCATATGAACCACCATGCCCATGGAAACACCTTGGGTATCCAAGGCTTCTTGTGTGGCCAACTCATCTTTGAAAACTTTGACATCTCTGTTGACCACAACTATCATACACATGACATGCATCCTCGAGAACATCAACATACGCATAAAGTCCTATCATGATATTGCCCTGCTTGAGTAACATTTTAGCTTCACTGCATCCAACATCTACGATGCATGGACCATTATGACTGCAAGGGGTGATAACTCTTCGAGTTACAACCTTAGGCTTGTATGTGACATTCCCACTATGAATGTTGCGAAAATGTTATATATTTAAGCTTAGGCTCTCACTTATTGCATGATCCAAGGGCCTATATAGGACTTAGTATGAGAGGTAGAGTTGTGTGCTCTTTGCATGCTGGAGCCTTATAGTGACTCACCGGCCATGTCAACGACAAGGAAACCCTTTGATGACGAAGCGCCACAGTGTACTGCGTCAATGTGATTGGGAGACTAGGGCATCCCAAAGGTGAGGGTCTCATGGATGAGAGCATATTCGAGATCTCTAATATTGGTAACGCCACTTCTTGGAAGTTTGCTCTTTGCTCACTTGATATTTACTTACGTCGCTTATGTTTCATGTGTTTATGTGTCTTCTACCTTTCTATATTAATTGGGATAGATGATATGATTAGCTATATATAGGTTGCAGAACTCTTTGTGAATGGGTAGGTAGAGACACTAGATAATTTCTAGGTGCACTTCTTGCTAGTTAGTACTCCCTTCATATACGTAAAGAAACTCGTGTAGAACAACGACACGGTCTTCAAAATCTAACTTTGACTCCTTGTTATATAAAATATTTATCAAAAAGTGGTATATGTATATTTATATGTAAGTATTTTTCAAGACAAATGTATTCCTATATTTTTACATTTCCAAACTCAACAACTTAAAAGTTATTTATGATTTATATTCTCAATGTTTGATCCAAACCTTTTTCAAGATGACTTTCTTTATGGGTATGGATGAAGTGGTTATTATCTAGCATAAATCGTGTTGGAGCACTGGGTTAACTTTTTTTATTAGTGATCCAATTTACTAGTCCTCTCTTGGGTCCCGTGCGCTAAGACACTACTCATAAGAGCGCTAAATTCTTTACAAAGATAAGATAAGAATACAAATATTGAACATATATATCAAAGGAACACTAAAAAGATATGAAGTGTATCAAATTATAAGCACCCAAGCTTTTCTCTATGCTTTGGAAAAGGAATTTTTTGCCCAAATTATGTCTAAATTCGGGACATTTTTGCATTGGTTTTCTTCGTATTCCATCTGGTATACCCTTTTCCCTTCTCTACCTTTTTTCGTCACTTGTTATAGCCTCTAGAAATATCTATATCGCCATAACCCCGCATTTCTCCTGTCTTGTGGCTCCTGCCGGATTTGTCATCTGCCAGGCTAACTACTCTCAAGATGGTTGATGCCTTAGTTGAACCAATAATATTTATTTCAAGATCCCTATATAAAACCGCATGTTCCAAATCCGCGGACTTATCCCACGTCCATATTCTACATAACTCTGCACGTCAGGCAAATTTGGTCTCTTCCACTTCACAGCCCACTCCATCCATGAAAGAAAGTTTGATCCCCAAAACGCTCAATTTATTCTACATCTTTATTAGATTCCATACTCTAACAAGTTGGTTGGAAAAAAAAGTTGCATGGTGAGGAAAGCGGGAAAGAAAAATGCGATGGAGAGATGTCAAATACAGACAATACTAGTAGCTTGTAGAGAATATCATGATACTATATGTAACACCCAAAATTTTAATTTCAATTAATAGGAATTAAATTAATTTATTTAAGTATTTTTGTGAACATTTAATTTAGTGAATAAATATTTTTGAGGAAAATAAAATTTATCATAGGTTTAGTAACCTTGATGGTGCATTCATGCTCGAGCATATTTTATGTGTTGCTTGATTGTTCTTGGGTAGAAATAATATGTGCACAAAATTCTGTTTAGAAAATATTAAAAAAAAACCCTGGCCAGCCCTCCCCTCGGCCTGGTGGCCTGCTGGCTGAGGCCCATTTCCCTCTCCCACCCCGTAGCTCAGTTTTTCCCCCTTGACCTCCTTCCCCTCCCCGGCCCGTTAGCGCGGCCCAGTGCCCTCCCCTTTCCCCTTTGAGCTCGGCCCGCGCACCTTCTCTCCCTGGCCGGCTGACAGGCGGGCCCCTTCTGGCAGCGCTCGTCTCCCTCCTCTCGCCGTGGGCGAGTAGGACTCGACCGAGAGTCTGTCTCCGATTTCCATCCCGAGATCGGCAGGATTGCTCTTGCCTTTTTTGTGCCAACCGAGACCCTATAAGACCCCTAGCTTTGCTCCACGCATCGTCTTTCCCACCCGCGCCACGTAAGCCAAGCCCTAGTCGGCCGCAACGCACGGTTCGAATCTTGCCAAGGTTGGAAGTGAGCTGCCGCACGCCGCGAGCCATTCCATGGCGCCGCCGCGGGAGCTCCACTCCGGCCGGACCGCCGCCCGACACCCTGGACGCGCCCGATGCCGTCCGTTTGAAGATCGACGGCCAGGAAACGAAGATACCCTTTCGGCTGACAAAATTCTTTAAGAGTCCCTGAACTTTTCTGTTTTTACTCCGCGGTCCTTGGCGCACTGCACAAGATTACGCTTTCCAACTGCGAAAGCGTACTCCCCGGTTGAGATCAAAGGCGTTTTCAGCTATTTACAGTTTTGTCACTGAACTTAAATTGCTTATAAAATACTCATTTTAACTCCGTTTTTGTCCATTCAAATTGCGTTAGGTTCGCGATTACGAGCTCTACATGTTAGAAGTATTAGTTTACTGTTTTGAAACATTTAAATTCTGCAGTAGCATTTAATTAATTATTTCTCTATAGGAAATCTTGGAAAATTCATATCTTCTCCGTTTTAATTCCGATTTTCGTGAACTTTACGTTTGTGTGTTCGTAGCGCTGCGTAGAATATTTTCATAAACTTTTATATTTGTTTTACCACTGTTTAGTGTAATGTTCTAATTATAACTTGTTTGCTTCGTGTATGATTGTCTACATTGGATTTTGGATTGCGTGTTGTTGATTGATGTTTGGGAATAGACGGTGAGCCGTACGTTGGTGATCAAGACCAAGCTTTTGAAGACCAGCAGGCTCAGGAGAGCTTTGAGCAAGGCAAGTATAATTTGGGATCATCCTTGTTACCTATTCACTTATAACTATACATATATGTCATATGCATGCTATCCCCTTGTCGACCTTAGCAAAATCATAGATGATTGTTACCTGGATTCCTTGTTACCTACTTGATATGCATTTGGTGTAGATGTGCTAGTGCTTGATATAATCCATGATCTTGTAAGATTGTTAATAACTATGCAATGAACGTTAAAAGATGACAAATAACTATATGAGATCTTGTCTGTAAGTGATCACCGAGACAACAGTGCAACCATGAGGGCTATAATGGCTCTGGCTTTAGCTCAGTATGAAGACCTTTTCTAGCTTGTTAGAGGTTACCCAAAAGGGCGGAGGGGCTGAACCGTTTTTGGTATAGTGTGGCCTCTGTCTGTATGTGTATAGGCTGCGCGTCATTGTGCCATCGAAAGGGGGGCTCTATATCTGCGCATCAAGGAAACCTTGCGGTTAGACGAACTTTTGAAAGGTTTCATAGTGATCCCTGCCGACCTTCCTAGGAAGGGAGTTAAGAGATTAGCTACCTCGGGCAAAAGGGTAAATCATGACTCATAGGTAAAGATGTACGACCTCTAGCCGTGCTCACGGTTATGAGCGGCCTTGGGGTTCTTGCTGCGATGACGATGAGCTTCTTAAGTTGTTATGTTCATTTGATTATCGTTTATGCTAAGAATTAATTATGCTTACACTTGATCATGTGATTAATGAATTATTTCTACTACCTTGACATTTGCTATTTAATTATGAATATGCTATCCACTATTAAAAGCTAAATGCAGTCAAACCAGTGTCAGCTATTTGAGCCTCATGAACCACTGGTTATACTTGTTGAGTACGATATGTGCTCACTCTTGCAATTTTCCAACACCCCAGTTTATGCTAATGATGATGATTGGAACGAGGATTATCGCTATGAGTACTAGGTTTGGAGTCAATCAGTCAACAGTGTCCCTATGTGGAGCTTCCGTCGAGAGCGTTGTTTACTTTATGCTATTATTTTTGTATGAGACTATGTGATATCTTATATTCCGCTATGTAATAAACACTGCAACGGTACATTTGAGATTTGTCTACTTATGTGTGCGACTGTTTCTGGGGCACATATGAGTCTTTTATGCATCTATCCGATCCAGTACGTCGTCCGGCTGCTTTGTGCGATGCCGATGCCTACTTTTCTTCTACTCCTAGAAAGCAATAGCGCACCACCGCTTTGTGCGTCGTCCAGCTGCTGTCATCGGCACCCCACCACCGCTACCTTCTTCCTCGCCTTTTCTAGCTCGATTCCGTCCACAGCACGAACGAACGACGACATGCCACAAGCAACCACGACGATTGGGCAAAGAAAAACTCGTGACGACGACACGCACACGACAACCAGGCCACCGGTCGTCGTCGTGTGCATGTCGTCGACGACGGATCGATCAGACGCAACTAGTACTACGCACCGTGCTCGTAGACGAAGCCGTCGAAGCTGGAGCAGCCAGGCCCGCCGTTGAGCCACAGAACGACGGGGTCCTTGGCAGGGTCACGCTCCGACTCCACCAGGTAGTAGAAGAGCCTCCTACCGTGCGCCTCGTCCACCGTCACGTACCCGGCGTAGTGCTTCGACGGCAGCTGCGCGCCGCCGCCCGACGCGTACCCCGGGACGCTCGTCACCAGCGCACCCGGCGGCGCGGCGTGGCAGCAGCGAGGGAAAAAGGCCGAGGACACCACTACTACTACCACCAGCAGCAGCAGCGGCGGCGGGAGTGGTAGAGGAGCAGCGGTAGAGCCGCCGCGTGCCATTGCTGCGAGAGTGTGTGGGAGCTCGGTGCGCGCGGAGCTAGGAGTGACGATTCTGTGCCCTGACCGGAATGGATGGAGCGCGTTTAAATACAGAAGATGAGCTGCCGGCCGGCTGCGACGTGTATGTAGTGTGTTAAAGATATTGGTTATGCACCGTGCAACAAGCAGCAAGCTAAGATATCATATGGACGGGTCGGATGTGGGAGGAGGTGTGGTGTAGTGGCCACGGTGCACCAGCAACACACCATATTGTTGAAATATAAGGCATTTTCATATTTATTTTAATCCATAAAAATGACGCAATAAAAGGGATAATTACGACATGAATTATTTGAGAAAAATAATTCATGACAAATATTAAAAGGATGACTATCAATTTGCAGAAGCAAATTAAGAAGACAGAACATACAACTAATATCATTTTATTTATGTGAATCATCGTAGATGTGCGCAAGGTATCCTCAATAACCGAAACAAAGATGAGTACAGAAATATATGGTACCAGTAAAAGATTATTCACATGATCATCCAAGCAAAACATGTAGGAGAATAGCAAAATGCTACCTAGGAACATCATGATATTAACAGTGAAGTTAATAATAGGATGAAGAAGATTATACCCTGCGGCAGAACCGCTCGCACCGGGAAAAGTCATGGTGGTGCTTTGTCGTTGTAGTCGTCCCGCTCGATGCAGTGCAGAAAAGGTTGCCATGTAGTCGCCGCAGAATCACTAGCGAGTAGTCGTGTCGCCAACGACACTCCCCAAAAACGTAATCGCCCGTCCTCACCCGAGCAGATGAAGCGCACGACGGAGACGCGTTCCGGAGGCCTACTCTTCCATCTCTGGTGCTCGCCGGAGATGGAACGGAAAGGGCTTGCGCAACTGGATGTGGTTTTTCCTTCTTATAGAGAACCGAGAGAGTGCGGGTCCTTTTATAGGCAAGCAGAAGGAGGAAGGCCAGGTGCGGAACAGAAAGGTCGCGACTCTTTGCGGTGGAGGAGACAGAAACGGACAGGAGTTACCAGAAACAGAAACTCCTCTCAATCAAGACCATGAAGGCAGGAGTTACACGAGTTAACAGAAACTCCTCTCAATCAAAACCATGAAGGCAGGAGTTACGGGAGTTACCAGAAACTCCTCTCAATGAAAACCATGAAGGCAGGAGTTACGGGAGTTACCAGAAACTTCTCTCAATTAAAACCATGAAGGCATGAGATGCAAAGTTAAAGGCCTCGCCTGCCCGCCCATTCGCTCGTTCGCTGCCTGCCTGCCTCGCCACGCCACGCCGTCTCTCGGTTAAATTCCCATACAGTACAAAATAAATTAATGCACACGTAAGGACCATAGAGTTTAATAGATATTATTAAATTAATGGGCTAGGCCCATAATATGCAACAATCCCCACCAAACTCTAGGGTACACAATTTGAAGTTCTCAAATACCACATTCCTTTTATATACCAGTGTTTCGATGGAGATTGTTATGTTGAACATCCATCTAGAAGACTAGCTACACTCAGCCACAACTGAACAATGGATAGAACCTTGAATTGACAGTTTTGTGTGAGATGAGTTTAGCAAAGCCTCTTAACTGATACTAGGCTGCCAAGTACCTTCCCTCTGTTTGAAGCATATAAGTCACACTTCGGGGCCTTTTCCTGAGCATCTAGAGATTACCCACATCACATAGATTGTGACTAGCAATCGAGCTCATATAGGTGTGTTCCTTATAGGATGTCTGTAGGACAACATCCCCGCTATACCAAGCCGCTCGGATCATATTAAGAACTTAATCAACCTGCCTTACAGTACTGGAGAGACGATGCATCTCCAACGAGCTGAGTTATAGTCTAAGGGGTCTCTCCCTCAGTCAGTCAACAGCTTGTTTCACCATCCTAATTCATGGGATCTCGAATCACATAGGACAGGTTACTACTGTTGCTGGCTCTACGTGGGTCTCAAACCCAGCTCCCTCGACGCGCCTTCTATCACATTTCGTGACAGACCCTTAGTAAATTGATCTGCCAGATTGTTTCATGTATGGACATAGTCCAAACCAATTACTCCGGAGTTTCTCAATTTTCTGACAGTCTTCAAACATCGTTTCACATGCTTTGTGGACTTCATGTTATCCTTAGAACTGTTTACCTTTGTAATCACAGTTTGGTTATCACAGTTCATAGAAATTGCCGAGATTGGTTTCTCAGCAATCGGCAAGTCCATCAGGAGATCTTGAAGCCACTCAGCCTCAGCACTAGCAGTATCCAATGCGGTCAGTTCTGCTTCCATTGTAGACTTCGTTAAGATAGTCTGCTTGCAAGATTTCCAAGAAACAACACCACCTCCAAATAAGAACACATATCCACTCGTGGCATAAAGCTGATCCGCATCAGAAATCCAATTAGCATCACAGTAACCCTCTAGTACCCTTGGGTACCCAAAAAAGTAAATGCCACAACTCATTGTCCCTTTCAAGTAGCGCAACACTCTTTCAAGAGCGTTCCAGTGAGTATCTCCCGGATTTGACACAAACCGGCTCAATTTGCTCATAGCAAATGAGATATCAGGCCTGGTTGCGCTAGCTAGATACATGAGAGAGCCAAATCTATGAATATCTCAATTGGTCTCTTGTAATTCTGCGATTCTTTCTCAAATGAACGCTTGGATCATACGGGGTAGGAGCAGGCGTACACTCACTGTACCCAAATCGGTTCAAGACCTTTTCCACATAGTGGGACTGCATAAGAGTTACCCCACCATTTCCTTCCTCCTGTGAAAGCTTAATGTTAAGAATGACATCAGCCTCACCCAAGTCTTTCATCTCAAAATTGTTTGACAAAAATTCTTTTACTTCTTTGATCACATTTAAATTGTTGCCAAATATTAATATATCATCCACATATAAGCACAGTATCACACCATCACCACCACCAAACCGATAGTATACACATTTATCAGCTTCATTCACAGCAAAGCCGGCTGATGTTAAAGTTTTGTCAAACTTCTCATGCCACTCCTTTGGGGCTTGCTTTAGGCCGTACAAGGACTTCAATAACTTACAAACCTTACCCTCCTGACCATTTGCAATGAACCCATCGGGCTGATCCATGTAGATCTCTTCCTCAAGCTCTCCATTTAGGAAAGCTGTCTTAACATCCATCTGATGAATGAGAAAACCATGTGAGGCAGCCAGGGATAGCAACACACGAATGGTCGTAAGTCGGGCAACAGGTGAGTAAGTGTCAAAATAATCTTCACCTTCCTTCTGGGTATTACCCTTAGCAACAAGCCTTGCCTTGTACTTCTCAATTGTACCATCAGGCCTCAGCTTCTTTTTAAACACCCATTTGCAGCCCACAGGCTTGCAACCAAATGGACGGTCAACCACTTCCCACGTCCCATTGGACATAATAGAATCCATCTCACTTTGCACTGCCTCTTTCCACATATCAGAGTCAGGAGAGGAATATGCCTCAGAAATGGTTGTGGGAGTGTCATCCATGAGGTATATAATAAAGTCTTCTCCAAAGGATTTAGCAACTCTTTGCCTCTTACTTCTTCGAGTGACAGTATTATCAGCCTCCTCAGAATTTTGCTCAAGCTCATGGGTGTTGTCATCAGCGTGTATATTTGAATCATGAGATTCAGGAACAGAGTCATGACTAGACACGCTAGGTGCACCTATTTTCATAGGAAATTCATTCTCAAAGAACGTGGCATCTCTAGACTCCATGACCGTTCCAACAGCCATAACAGGATCATTAGAGTTTATTATTAAAAACCGATAGCCCACACTATGAATGGCATAGCCGAGGAAAACACAATCTACAGTTTTTGGTCCAAGCTTTCGCTTTTTGTTTATTGGCACGTTCACTTTGGCCAAACAACCCTAAACGCGAAGATAAGAAATATTTAATCTCTTTTTCTCCCATTCCTCAAATGGAGTAATTTCTTTGTTCTTCGTGGGCACTCTATTTAGGACATGATTCGCAGTTAGAATTGCCTCACCCCACCATTCCTTAGATAAACTAGCAGTCTCCAACATGGCATTCACCAAATCAGTTAGAGTACGGTTCTTTCTCTCAGCAATCCCATTAGATTGAGGTGAATATGGAGGTGTCCTCTCATGGATTATACCGTGCACCACGCAGAACTCAGAAAATTCAGTAGAGAAATATTCTCCCCCGCGATCGGACCTCATCCATTTGATTTTTTTCTCAAGTTGATTCTCAACCTCAGCTTTAAAGGTTTTAAAATATTGCAACGCCTCATCTTTTGTTTTAATTAGGTACAGATAACAGCGTCGAGTGCAATCATCTATGAACGTTATGAAGTATCTCTTACCACCTTTTGTTAAAATTCCGTTCATTTCACAAATATCAGAATGGATGAGTTCAAGTGGTGCCAACTCTCTCGCCACAGCAGCCTTGTGAGGCTTGCGAGGTTGTTTTACCTCAACGCATGTATGGCACTTTGAATTTTTGGCAACATCAAATTTAGGAATTAAATTTAAATTAGCTAAGCGAGACATGCAGCCAAAATTAATATGACATAATCGAGAATGCCAAACATTCATCTCAACATTAACGTTATTAACCACATTGTTCACGGCAAGAGGTAAAGTGTCAACTAGCGACAAGCGGAATAAGCCTCTGCTTTCATAGCCTTTTCCAACAAATGTTCCGTACTTTGACATTACACATTTATTAGACTCAAACACAAGTTTAAAGCCATCACGTCATAGCAAAGAGCCACTAATCAGATTTTTCCTTATGGAGGGGACATGATGCACGTTCTTGAGTTGCACGGTCTTCCCCGAAGTAAGCTTCAGATCCACCATACCAACACCATGAACACCAGCACGCGCACCATTCCCCATCAGCAAGGCTCCACTCCTCCCGACCTGGTAATAGGAAAACAAGGACTTATCAGCACACACATGTATATTTGCACCTGTATCAACCCACCAATCAGGTGAGGAACAAACTGAAAATGCAGATAAATTGTCGTACCCAGAAGCACCTCATTAGTCTCAATGGTGTTAGCTGTCTTCGCCTTTGGTGGGGGCTTCCATTTAGCCTCAGGACACTCTCTGGAGAAGTGCCCATTGTTCCCACAGGTGAAGCAAGTCATCTTCGCCTTGTCAAATCCCATCTTCTTGTTATTACCTTTCTTGAAGGAAGTAGTGGATTTCTGCTTAAGCTCCTGCTGGGGCTTCTTCCTCTGTGGTTTAGGACGAAACTTTTGCACCACATGTGCACTAGTAGTCGCCTCACCGTTCCCGCCCTTTCCGTTCCCCTTGACATCCTTTGCTCTAGCCTTGTCCTCGACATCAAGACTGCCAACAAGTTCAACAATACTAAACTGCTGCCTCTTGTGCTTCAAGGTAGTAGCAAAATCAGTCCAGGAATGTGGCAGCTTAGCAATAATGCAGCCTGCCACAAACCTTTCAGGGAGAGGACATCCGTACAGCTCTAATTCTTTCACCAGTCCCTGTACCTCATGAGCCTGTTCGACTACAGAACGGTTATCAACCATCTTGTAGTCATGGAACTGCTCCATGATATATAGCTCAGAACCAGCGTCAGAAAGACCGTACCGGGCATCAAGAGCCTCCCACAAAGCTCTGCCCGACGGGAGTGGTATGTAGGCATCAACCAGCGAATCATGGATGATGCTCAACAATGCAGCCTTGCACATAGTCTCAGCATGTCCCCATGCCTCCTCATCCTGCTCGGATCTCACACACCGGCAGGCTGCTCCTGGAGCACATGACCACAGCGCATGGCTGACAACCACAGAAGGGCTTTCTCACACCACCTCTTGTAGTGAGTGCCCTCAAACGGCGTAGGCTTTAGCATGCCCGCAAAGCCAACAGATGAAAATGGCCTGAAATTACGTTTTTGGATTGTTGAAATATAAGGCATTTTCATATTTATTTTAATCCATAAAAATGACGCAATAAAAGGGATAATTACGACATGAATTATTTGAGAAAAACAATTCATGACAAATATTAAAAGGATGACTATCAATTTGCAGAAGCAAATTAAGAAGACAAAACATACAACTAATATCATTTTATTTATGTGAATCATCATAGATGTGCGCAAGGTATCCTCAATAACCGAAACAAAGATGAGTACAGAAATATATGGTACCAGTAAAAGATTATTCACATGATCATCTAAGCAAAACATGTAGGAGAATAGCAAAATGCTACCCAGGAACATCATGATATTAACAGTGAAATTAATAATAGGATGAAGAAGATTATACCCTGCGGTAGAACCGCTCGCACCGGGAAAAGTCATGGTGGTGCTTTGTCGTTGTAGTCGTCTCGCTCGATGCAGTGCAGAAAAGGTTGCCGTGTAGTCGCCGCAGAATCACTAGCGAGTAGTCGTGTCGCCAACGACACTCCCCAAAAACGTAATCGCCCGTCCTCACCCGAGCAGATGAAGCGCACGACGGAGACGCATTCCGGAGGCCTACTCGTCCATCTCTGGTGCTCGGCGGAGATGGAACGGAAAGGTTTTGCGCAACTGGATGTGGTTTTTCCTTCTTATAGAGAACCGAGAGAGTGCGGGTCCTTTTATAGGCAAGCAGAAGGAGGAAGGCCAGGCGCGGAACAGAAAGGTCGCGACTCTTTGCGGTGGAGGAGACAGAAACGGACAGGAGTTACTAGAAACAGAAACTCCTCTCAATCAAGACCATGAAGTTTGGAGTTATGGGAGTTACCAGAAACTCCTCTCAATCAAAACCATGAAGGCAGGAGTTACCAGAAACTCCTCTCAATTAAAACCATGAAGGCATGAGATGCAAAGTTGAAGGCCTCGCCTGCCCACCCGTTCGCTCGTTCGCTGCCTGCCTGCCTCGCCACGCCACGCCACGCCGTCTCTCGGTTAAATTCTCATATGGTACAAAATAAATTAATGCACACGTAAGGACCATAGAGTTTAATAGATATTGTTAAATTAATGGGCTAGGCCCATAATATCCAACACATATGGCCGGTGAGTGTGTGTGTGTGAGCAGGGCAGGAAAAGGGGCACTCGTGGTGTCTAATAATATCTATATATGGATGGATGGATGGACATTCAAAGTTTTTTCGCTCATGTGGATCGGATCAAATGGGTTGAAATCTTTATCACGGGTGCAAGTGTAGCAATTAACGTAAATGGTGAGATTGACCAATTTTACTAAATAAAGGAAGGGCTTTGTCAAGGAGACCTGTTATCAACTCTTTTTGTTCAACATTGTTGCTTACATGCATATTAATGGTCCTTATTAATACAGCCAAAAGAAGAACGGTTGTTAAGTGGCCTGCATTTGAAAATTGCTAAGGCCAGATTAAAAAAACCCACCATCGACCCATATCCACAAACCCTAGGCCAACCTCCAGTCTCTTATATCATACCCCCTTCATGACTCTCTCTCCTCAGCCATTGATGCCCTTGTGGCCTTCTTCCCCTACTATGGTTCCTCACACTAGTACATAGAAGCTCTATACAGAGTGGTTCCTAACTTATTTGCACAGTCATTTTTCGGAATCGTCAGTGCTAGAGGCCAGTGAAAATGAATTTTTCCACTAGCGGTTAAAACGATTTTCATAGGTGGTTCAGTTAAGACAACCGCCTATGAAAATCGGTTTCCACATGCAGTTCAGTTATGCCAACCGCTTGTGCAAATGCTTGTCTAGAAAATATAAATTGGGTTTTAAAAATAAGAAACAAGATTTTAATTGTAGAGAAGGCCTAAAGTCGCAAGTCGCGCATTTTTTCGCGTAAAATCGTGTGCTACACGGCCAGCGAAATTTGAACCCACGACCTCCCCCTCGCGCAAAATCTCCTCTACCACTCTACCCATCATTCGCTTCTGTCTATATTAGAGTTTGGTTTCCCACATATTATCCTCAACCAAGCATACATTAATTACTTGAGACCCTAAACGAATTCAAATAAAAAAGTTATCAACTACAAAGTTTCATAATTTTTCAAGATCTAAAACTTTTATAATGGTAGTTTCTCCATCCAAGTTTATTTACAAAATTTGAATTTTAAATTTGACAAATTCGAATGTAGCTTTTGATGACATATGATTTTAAATGAAAAAATTATCAACTACAAAGTTTCATAACTTTTTGAGATCTACAACTTTCATTTTGGCGGTTTTTTCATACGAGGTCATTTGAAAAACTCAAAGAAATCAATTTCAAATTATTTCTACAAACGGTTCTCTTAAGAAACCACTAATAGAAATCTGATTTTTAGTGGCAGTTTCTTAAGAAAACTGCTTGTAGAAATATATGATTTTTAGTGGCGGTTTTGGTAGAAAAACCGCGTGTGCAAATCCATTTTCACTCGCGGTTCACTTAAGAGAACTGCCAGTGAAAATGCACCATTTGTACTAACGATTTTCTTAAAAAAATTGTGAGTAAAAATATATTTCCACTGACGGTTCTTGAGTCAGCCCCACCAATTTTTTTTCATTGGCACTTTTAAATTGAAACTGCCTATAAAAATTATGCTCCACCGCCAGCATAGAGTTTTTCTGTACTAGTGTCACACACCGACGACCAAGGTGTCACCACCCAAACGATTGTGGCCACTACCCCTTCATCTCATTATGCTAGCACCCCCACCTTTCCTCTCCTATGGCGACTAAGGGGATCACCGTACCCTGACTCGACGGGGGCAAGGTGCTTTCAGTAGGGGAAAGGCGTATATGATTACTACTTAAACCGCGGTGGGCAAAAAAATTTAACCGAGGAAATTTTTACAACCACATCAAACAAAAGATCACAGTTAATCGTGGTCTTAACTGAGGCAGTTGCCCCACTCGCCTTGGTAAATCGAGTAAAAAAATAGAAAACACTACTGCCTAAAAAATTATCAGAGGCGGGCAAAAATAGCTTAACTGAGGCGTTTTGGCCAACTGCCTCGGATCAAAGGTCATGGTTAATGTGACATTTTCTAAGGTGATTTGATGCCCGCCTCGGTTAATAAAATAAAAAAACAAAAAAGCAGATAAGCCCATCGATGGGCCTGCCAAGCCCATTCGCACTGCCGCTAGCTGGACTCGCCATCGTCGGCACCCTGTCGCAGATCCGCAGGTAGGGGAGTGTTGGCGTTTCTTAGGGAAACTATTAAAGATAGAGTTTTAGTCCATCTTTAATAATAACACTAGAAACATTCTTGGCATAACCTAACCACCATCACTTCAGAAAGATAAACCAAGGCCTTTTACGGCGCTGGCCTAGGCAGTGCAGTCTGGTACTGATGATTAGAATTGCCAGATTGGCCTTCCTAACCATCCTTACTTACGATATGCAAAGCTGTGGCCTGGCGCCGTGTGGGTGCACGAGGATTACAATCTTAAGTAAAGGTACTTAGGTACGCCAATCGATAGCTCAGTTATAGGAATAAATTACTCTGCAAGCGCACAGAACTGTCATTGTAGCATTTCAACCCATGAGTATGGAGGGGTGTCGTATTTATAATTTCCCGTAGGAAGGCATTGTGAACGCATCTAGCTTTGGTTATAAACATGATTACTTATTGAAATGCATGGTAGACATAGTATAAACATAGGTAAGTATGTAGTTGATTTGATAGCGGACACACATCGGAGCAACCTCAAGGAATAAAGGGAAAACAAAGAATAAAGGAACAACTACACGAGCAGGCATGGTCGTATACAAGTTATACAACAGATCTGTTACCAGGTCATCTAGCTAATAAGAATAAGTTAGAGCTAAGTCTGAGATACTGGGGAGATCTCCGTAGCTGGTCTGCCAGCAAATAGAGACTTTACATGACTCCTACCGAATATCTGAATGTGGGGGAATACGAAGGATGACAGGGCTGTCACCACCCTACCACCTACCCCTGTGTCCGTGGGATACCCGCATATCCTCGGGTCTCCGCATATCCGAGCACCATGCCCGTGTACTTGGAAACACCCCCTAGCCTCCCGGGACCCCAACCCTTCGGATTGACAGGCTCGGCTAAGGGTGACCATTACAGCCCAGAGAACCATTATCTCATCCCTAGTTCTCCCTTTATTCCTATTAACTTGATGATCGATGAAGAACTAAGATGAACATATTAGGAACATAGAGCTAGAACTATGAACTAGCTCATAAACTATGATCATGATATGAACAAGACTATACTCTAGATCAAAAGCATAACTGTATATAAGAACTTGCTCATGGAGGATAGCATAATTGTATTCATGCCAAGACACTCTTGATCCTCCAAGGAGACAAGCTCTCTTTGCTAGCTTTGCCTTGCTCTACTACTAGTACTAAACTAAAGAGAACAAGTGTAGAATGTGAGGTGTGTTGCTCCAAATGATGGTGTGTGTTGCAAATGAGAGGGGAGCCATCTATTTATAGCTCAACTAGGACGGTTTGCGGGATCTAAATATAGTAGTAGGTGAAACCGTCCTATGCATGCCGCCATGCAACCGCCAGAAGAAGGTGGGGCTGGGGAACCGCCACCAGGGTTGCGCCTGGAACCTAGGTGGGCCCCCCTGGCCACCACCTTCACGTGGTCGGTTGTGCTCTGGGCCCTGATCCTCCTCGTGGTTACGGATGGGTCTAGTTCATCTTTTGTGGGCTTTTCTCTATTGGAGTTGGTTTGCGTCTTTTCTAAATACGAATTCTTGCATTGCGCATTTCTTGTATCTTTTGCACTTTTCCAGGTGTCATACCTGAAAATAGCATATATACCAAAACTCATGGAAAGATTAGATCAAAGCCCTATTTTCTATTTATTTGTAGTTATAAAAAGATATTTATTTTTATATAATAAGCGTCGCCAACAACTCCCCCACACTTGCTCCTTTGCTCGTCCTCGAGTGAAGGCACTTAGGACCAAATGGGTTCATCATCCTTGTCAAAGAGCCTGCATACAGGTTATTCCAAGCTTCACCTAGGTTTGTGAACTTCAAAGTGTCTACCACATAAATCTTTGGTGATTGAAATATGGAACAGCCTGGATTCAAGTCCTCTTGACTTTGCTCTGACTTAAGACACTTGGGTTTTTGTAAGTTTTTGAAATAAAAACATGGCTTGTGATTCCTTGAATGATTCTCTCAAATCGCTCATATGTGTAAGTGGTTCCTTACCAAGGCATAGAAGATTGATGCCTTCTTATAATCTTCCTACCTCTAAAAGCTTTACCTGGATTTTTGGGTAGGTATAAAAGGTGGGCATACTTGCAGCATATATGTTGTGAAGTCAAAAACCGGACCACCAGGAGATACAAGCCTTACGCCTTGATTGAGATTGTGCAAGTGTGTGGAAATTGTTTGTGGAATTGATGGAAATCCTAATTCTAAATATTTTTGGTCACTCCTTTTTGCATCATGACTCTCTTTTATTTTGAAGGATAAAAGACAGAGAGAAAGGAAAACATATGGGCTCTATATTGTGTATATTTTCCCTCTTTTCTTTTTTTTCATGACGGGGACGTTTGATTTTTTTTCTTTCCCATCTATGCCTCTTTGGTTTTTTTTCCTTTGAATTTTTTTTTCAATTATAGCCCATATGTCTTGATGAATGGAATCAGAGAAATTTAAAGAGATGTCATGAGGACAAAAAGTAAGGAGTTAATTTGGGGATGCGCAAATCTCAGGATGAGAGTTTGGCATTTTTATTTGGTGGAAAAGCTAAGGCACAACTCTCAGGATAAGAGTTGGCAAAATTTTTGGTGGATGGAAGGGTGCATGTTGTGCGCGACTTCTTAGTGTAAGAGTCGGCTTTATTTGGTGGGTGTAAGTGAATCTCTAATCATGGGCGTAAGACCATAATCTCGCTTGGATCACAACAATTTGACAAAGCTCAACATACTACAAGCAACATATGACTGAAGGTTTCATCATGATCAAAGTATATTTGGCATTCGTAGGTGAAAGCTTAAAACCATTTAAGGGAAACTTGCCATGTGTAACTTTTGTTTTTGATAAAATAAATTCCAAGTACTTTGTAAGAACTTAGCAAGAATCATGTCATCCTACTATATCACATATGTCAATTACTTAGATAAAGTGGGGTCCCTACTACAAGTGTTCATAACCTCAAGGATATTAGCAAGGATTAAACCATATGCAAAGCAAATTTGAAACTAGGAGACATGTTAAATGGAGTTTGAAGGTAACAATATTTTAAATATTTTATTTTTGAAAAACTTTTTATAAGGGGGAGAAGGTTGTCGAAGATTCCCTCCCCCACACTTGTTTTCTTCTCTGTCATGGTTAGTCATAATATATAAAGAAAGTTCTCATGATAACTCAGAAATATTATTGATAACTTTGAAAAGGCACATTACATTATTGAAGGGAAATAAATTAAGCAACAAAGAAGATCATGCTTGTGCCTAAACAAAGAGAAGCGTGCAGCAGATGTGGTCTAAAGATTTTCCACGAGGCGACCAACACCTAGGTTTTCAGCGACCTTCCTCAGCTTATTGTTGAACCTGAAACGAAACCTATTGATATCGTCGCTAAGGTTCCTAATCTCAGTATGCTTCTCTTCTTGGTCGTCTTCTAAAACCCTTAGGACAGAGCGAAGGCTAGCTTGCTCGGATTTAAGATCAGCGAGGATACTAGGATCATCCTCCTCATCGCTGCTCTCGTACTGTCCTGCACGACACTTGATGGATGGCCGGGGCAAAGCCTCCTAATCCTAGGGAGAGCACTGGAGGATTTGGCCTCCTTAGATTTGCCAGCCTTCTGGCTACCAGCACGACTATTAGATCCTTCACCACTAGGATTTTTCTTCTTGCGCTCTATGTTATTTGTGGTGGAACGGGCAACAGTGGTTATGTTTGCGGCACTGTTGATGGGTGCTTTGTGGTTTGCTGGTAGGGCGGCCAAAGGATTTCTCTTTTCCTGACGGACTTTCTCCCGAGAAGAATTCTCTTGGTAGGGTGCTATATCTAGGTTTGCTACGGTCTTGGGTGCGTTGATCAGCGAGAGTGTGTAGCTAGCCATGATTAGCACATGGGAATGGGAGAGCTTAGCAAACTTTTGCACAAGGAGAAGAGAGAGTCTTGGTGTGAAGAAAAGAGAGAGCCATGGGCTGTTTAAATAGGTTCTACCGAGGTCATAAAAACAGAAACAAACTTGATCGTAGGCGGGGAATCGATATTTGAACAAAAAGGAAACTTTTCAAAAAAGATTGGGCCTAATTGGTCGGGCCAGGGTTGCGCCCGCAACTGGTTGCGCACGCACCCTGGGTCCCACCAGTCAGCCCCTGTCTTTTTGGCAAGTTCTTTCTGGACAGAGTGAATTTCAATCCCACTTACGATCAATTTTGATTCGCAGCGTATCAGAGTGATAGTGTGTGTGAAAAGAGGAAAGAATTCAAAATTCACACTATCTTGCATTTATGATAAAATATTTTCCATCATGAAGGATTTTGAATTCAAACAGCATGAAACATGGGGGCACTATGGTCATATCATAAATGCAGCAAGGCATTTTATTTTATTTATTCAAAAGAAAACAAAGATAAACTTTTACCTTTTCTTTACCTTACTTCCATCAGTGTGCCTCCATCTTTATTATATATATATATATATATATATATATATATATATATATATATATATATATATATATATGAGAGACATGTGATGGATAAGATTTATTAAAAACATTTATTAGAAAATAAAAGGGATAAATACCGATTTACCTTCGGCAAGGGCTCATCTTTATAGTCCGTGGAGCACTGTTTGCTTGATGATGGCTCATCTGTCCTGGGAGGAGGAGATGGTTGGACCTTCTTGGGCTTCCATTCTAGGTGGATCACCTTGGGCAGTGTGGCGGTTTGTTCAACTTTTTCTTTTACCTTCCACACTCTCTTCTTTTGTGAGGGTTTGGGGACTTCGTCCCTCTTTTCATGGATTTTCTTTTCGGGAGCTTCTTTCTTTTTCTGCTCCTTTTTATTCTTTTTAGGAGCCGCCTTTTGCTTTGGCTCCGGCTTTTGTTTTGATATTTTTGATAAGTTTTTCAGAAGTTGGGGCTAGATCTCAACTTCCCTGATGCCTTGGGGATTTGTGTTTGCTTGATGATGGCTCATCTGTCCTGGGAGGAGGAGATGGTTGGACCTTCTTGGGCTTCCATTCTAGGTGGATCACCTTGGGCAGTGTGGCGGTTTGTTCAACTTTTTCTTTTACCTTCCACACTGTCTTCTTTTGTGAGGGTTTGGGGACTTCGTCCCTCTTTTCACGGATTTTCTTTTCGGGAGCTTCTTTCTTTTTCTGCTCCTTTTTATTTTTTTAGGAGCCGCCTTTTGCTTTGGCTCTGGCTTTTGTTTTGGTATTTTTGATAAGTTTTTCAGAAGTTGGGGCTGGATCTCAACTTCCCTGATGCCTTGGGGATTTGGCACATAGCGGATGCGTATCATGTTGTAGGATTCTTGACGGCGTGGCCTGAATTTGAACTTCTCTTCTTGGCCATTAATGTTGAAGCGGATTTCTCTAGCTCCCACATCAATTTGTGCTTTTGCCATGCTCAAGAATGGACTTCCCAGGATTAGTGGTGTCTCCTTGGTGAGTTCCATATTTAACACCACAAAATCCACGGGGACGTAATATCCTCTGATATTGATAGAGATGTCTTGGGCAATCCCTGCTGGGTACCGAACAGATGAGTCTACTAACTGGAGTGTCATGTTGGTTGGTTCCAAGTTGGTGAAGTTTAGCCTATCAAAGACTAATTTCGGCATGACGCTCACACTCGCCCCAAGATCACATAAGGCATGATCAAAATGTTGGGTGCCTATTGAGCATGTAATTGTGGGGCACCCAGGATCTTGCTTCTTCTCAGGTAGATGGTTGAGTATAGCTGCGCTACACTCTTCTATCAGCTTGACGACTTCTGCGGAGGGTAATGGTCGCTTGTTGTTGATGATATCCTTGATAAATTTAGCATAGGATGGTATGTGCAAGACATCCTTCAGCGGGACGTTGACGTTTGTCTTCTCGACCATTTCCACGAAGCGGAGAAATTGCTCTTCTCCGTCCTTCTTCTTCTTCCTCCACTTGGTGGGGAAAGGAAGCATAGTGGTGTCCCCATAAACTTCTGGAGTCGGTTCCTCATCTGATGATTCGTCTTGAGGATCAACCGGCTCAGCAGATGTTTGTTCTTGTTGACGCGGAGTCTTAGCTGTACCATGATTAGGGTTTGGTGGATCACGAGTGGTCTTACCCCCTCTCGTGGTCACCGAACTAACATTTTCAACACCAGCAGCAGACTTAGCAGTAGAAGCAAGCTGATCTATCTGAGACATTACTCTTTTATTGAAAGACGCTTGTTCTTTAAATGAGGTGGTCAGGCCATCAAGCTTGGTGTTTATGTTTTCAAACATTTTATCATTAAAGGAAAGCTTTTTAACAAGGTTTTCATTTATCTTGGCCTGACCAACAACAAGATCTTTAAGCGAAGGCTGGGAAGAACTAAAGCCTGAGTTAAAACGAGGAATTACCTTGGGGCGATTTTGGTTGTTACACCCATTACCTTGCTGTTGTTGTTGGCGAAACCCGTTGTTGATGAATGCAGCATCTTCCTGGGTTTCAGGACAATTGTTCCCCATGTGGCCAACATTTCCACAGTCCTCACATGTCATGTGGGAGTCTATGGCCTGGACAGTGTCGGTAGTTGGATCGGTGGCACGTCCTTCCAACCTCTTCATGAGTATGTCTATTTTTGTGGCAAGCAAATCTGTCTCCTTAACGGTATGCATGCCCTTTTGTGTCTTGTGTCCCTCTCCCCAACTCTGGTTAGCCACTATCTTCTCAATGAGGGCTGTGGCCTCAGTGATGGCAAGGGAGAGGAATGCACCTCCAGCTGCGGCATTGACGTGCCCCTTGCACACGGCCGTGAGGCCTTCATAGAAGTTCTGTAGCACGAGCCATCCTTCCATTCTATGGTGAGGGCAAGCCCAGATATATTCTCGGAGCCTTTCCCAAGCCTCAGGAATGGACTCAAGTGAAGATTGCTGGAAGTTTGATATCTTTCCCCTAAGAGCATTTGTTTTGCTCATGGGGAAGAACTTGGCGAGGAACGTTGCGGTGCATTTGTTCCATGTGTCGACTGCTTCCTTACTTTGATAGAACCATGGCTTCGCTTTCCCCGAGAGGGAGAAAGGAAACAAACGGAGCTTGACGCTGTTAGGTGCGACATCCTTAATGATGATGGTTTCACATAGCTCAAGAAAGTTCTGCAGGTGTGCGTTCGTGTCCTCACTTGGCGAGCCACAGAATTGGTTCGCCTGCACCATTGTCAGCAGGCCAGTGCAGAGTTCAAAGTTTCCAGTCCCGATATTGACAGCGGGCCCAACGGGCACGTTGGCAACAGCAGGGGTGGAGTACTCGTGGAGTGACTTGGACATGACGATTGAAGTGGATGGTGCAGAAGTGACTGCTTCTTCTGTCGGAGAAGTAGCGGAGGAAGAAACAAATTTCTTCTTGTTCTTCTTCCTTAGGCGTCCTTCTGGATTGTCGGTGAAATTTTCCGACAGGTTGAAACCGCTCATACACTATCATGTTTTCGTTCCATATAAAAAGGAGGAAGAAAACATTAAAATTAACATGTTTAAACTATGGCTACCAATGCTTCTTATATAATCAATGTTTATGCCAATGCTAGATGCTTTTGCATTTTCAATTGCCTTCCTCGGCAATGGCGCCAGAAATGCTTGTTGGCGTTTCTTAGCGAAACTATTAAAGATAGAGTTTTAGTCCATCCTTAATAATAACACTAGAAATGTTCTTGGCATATCCTAACCACCATCACTTCAGAAAAGATAAACCAAGGCCTTTTACGGCGCTGGCCTAGGCGGTGCAGTCTGGTACTGATGATTAGAATTGCCAGATTGGCCTTCCTAACCATCCTTACTTACGATATGCAAAGTTGTGACCCAGCGCCGTGTGGGTGCATAAGGATTGCAATCTTAAGTAAAGGTACTTAGGTACACCAATAGATAGCTCAGTTATAGGAATAAATTACTCTGCAAGCGCACAGAACTATCATTGTAGCATTTCAACCCGTGAGTATTCAGGGGTGTCGTATTTATAATTTCCCGTAGGAAGGCATTGTGAACGCATCTAGCTTTGGTTATAAACATGATTACTTATTGAAATGCATGGTAGACATAGTATAAATAGGGGTAAGTATGTAGTTGATTTGATAGCGGACACACATCGGAGCAACCTCAAGGAATCAAGGGAAAACAAAGAATAAAAGAACAACTACGCGAGCAGGCATGGTCGTATACAAGTTATACAACAGATCTGTTAGCAGGTCATCTAGCTAATAAGAACAAGTTAGAGCTAAGTCTGAGATACTGGGGAGATCTCCATAGCTGGTCTGCCAGCAAATAGAGACTTTACATGACTCCTACCGAATATCCGAACGTGGGGGAATACGAAGGATGACAGGGCTGTCACCACCCTGCCACCTACCCCTCTGCCCGTGGGATACCCGCATATTCTCGGGTCTCCGCATACCCGAGCACCATGCCCGTGTACTTGGAAACACCCCCTAGCCTCCCTGGACCCCAACCCTTCGGATTGACAGGCTCGGCTAAGGGTGACCATTACAGCCCAAAGAACCATTATCTCATCCCTAGTTCTTCCTCTATTCATATTAACTTGATGAACGATGAAGAACTGTGATGAACATATCAAGAACATAGAGCTAGAACTATGAACTAGCTCATAAACTATGATCATGATATGAACAAAACTATACTCTAGATCAAAAGCATAATTGTATTTATACCAAGACACTCTTGATCCTCCAAGGAGATAAGCTCTCCTTGCTAGCTTTGCCTTGCTCTACTACTAGTACTAAACTAAAGAGAACAAGTGTAGAATGTGAGGTGTGTTGCTCCAAATGATGGTGTGTGTTACAAATGAGAGGGGAGCCATCTATTTATAGCTCAACTAGGATGGTTTGCGGGATCTAAATATAGTAGTAGGTGAAACCGTCCTATGCATGCCGCCATGCAACCGCCAGAAGAAGGTGGGGCCGGGGAACCACCACCAGGGTTGCGCCCGCAACTTGGGTGGCCCCCCCTGGCCACCACCTTTGCGTGGTCGGTAGTGCTCTAGGCCCTGATCCTCCTCGTGGTTACGGATGGGTCCAGTTCATCTTTTGTGGGCTTTTCTCTATTGGAGTTGGTTTGCGTCTTTTCTAAATACGAATTCTTGCATTGCGCATTTCTTGTATCTTTTGCACTTTTCCACATGTCATACCTGAAAATAGCATATATACCAAAACTCGTGGAAAGATTAGATCAAAGCCCTATTTTCTATTTATTTTTATTTATAAAAAGATATTTATTTTTATATAACAAGCGTCGCCAACAGGGAGGCAGGAGCACTGCCAGCCTACACATAGACCAGCGGGGTAGATCCACCGCTCCACCCCAACCCTAGCTCCTTGTCCCGCACAGGAGCTCTATCCGGTCCGACATAGTGGAGGACAACATGGGGGACGTGTGCCATTGGTCTGCCATGCCCGCACCGCTCGTCCACCGAGCCCGCTGTACCCACTCCATCACACCCCGATGACGGCTGTGGCAAAGGAGGATGGCATGGGGGAGAAGGGGCATTGTCGGTCTGCTATTGAGGTCACAGGGTCCTCCTGGCCATTGAGGTGCATCCTCCTAGCCATCAAGGTCGTGGCCTTTTGGCTGCCGGGGCGCGGCCTCCTGCTCGCGCTAGTGTGTAGGCCCCTGTCCTATATCCATGCCGGTGAGTAGGAGAGAAGAGTGAGAGAGAGGCTTGTGTGTGAGGAGAGTGAGTCAGAGAGAGAAGTGCAGAGGAGAGGGGGCTCCCAGTGGCACTAAGGATTGGGGCGGTGAGAGAGAGAAGATCTGTGGATGGGCTAGGGTTTCCATGTTTATATACTGTGATGGGCCTCGGGAGTATTAACGGAGACGGGGCTTATAATTAGTCTGCCTCCAAAAATAGGGGTATTTTTGGAGGCAGGCCATTTATAAAGCCCGCCTCGTTTAATATATCAATTTTACGAGGCAGTTTTTTGTAACCGCCTTGGTTAATAAAAACTAATCTTCTCGGTTAATCCAGGGCATTAACCGAGGTAGTTGAAATATATGTCCGCCTCTGAGGAGGTTTTCAAAAGGTCATGGTTAATGTTTTTTATAGTAGTGAAAGGAAAACCCATATATAAGCTCACCGAGCCCATGCATCCACAAGTTGCCACAGCCGTCGGTAACAGCATCCTCGCAAGACCGCCAGGATTCGGGCGCATGATGCTAGTTCTGATCGCTCACCATTGGATCAAGCCTCCAGCCATCGGATCTATGAGCAAAGGAGAGAGAGGGAGGAGCGCCACTGGATCTAGCTTACCTCGCTGTCGTGATAATAGATCCGGCCTCCACACCCATAACACAGGATCTGCGAGGGAGAGAGGGTGAGGGATAGATCCTCCCTAGATCTAAGAGAGGAGAGAGAGGATGAGAACATACCTCTTTCGTGTTGGATCCATGCTGTCGTGGCCAGGTAGTGCGGCCGCCACTACCGAGCTAGGGAGGGAGTGGGGGCGTGTTGGCCCTCTATATGGGGAAGAGGGCACCATCATGCCATGGGAAGAGGAAAGGACAGGCTCTGCCGCCGTGGTGAGGGAGGGCACCACCGCCAGGTGGAGAGAGAGTGGAGAGAAGGAGAGAGTGAGCGAGATAGTGGAGGGATGGGGCGACGAGATGGGACAGGGCTGCAGTGTCATCACATCGGGCTCCGGAGAGGCGAGTTAGGGCTGGGGCTAAGTGAGTGAAACCTGATATTGGATTGGATATGGGCTTTTTGCTGGGCCTCGGGAATATTAATTGGGGCGGGCATTATATGTTGCTCGTGCTCTAAAAATGGAGTATTTTTTGAGGCGGACCACTTATAAGGCCCGCATCGATTAATAGATTTTAGGAGGTTAACTGCCTCTGTAAATCAATTTTGCGATACTTTTTTATCGCCTTAGTTAATAAAAAAATAACCGCCTCAGTTAATTTGAGGTATTAACGAGGCAGTTGAAATTTGTACCCACCTCTGAAGCTCATTCTAAAACGTCTTGCAAAAGATTTTTTGTAGTAGTTGATGGAGGCAGGTTTGAGGTGGGTCGAGATCGAGTAGCAGTGGGGAAAGCCCGACATGAAAACCTGCAACCATCGTCTTTGAGCTCCACAACACTACAAAACTAACCTTCACTATCGGTTGCTTATGAACTGGCAGCAATAGTGTCTATCGGCCCATCACTACTAGTTTGTGGCTTGAACCAGCAGAAGACTACATAAAAAATTCCATAACTTTCTTATATGATGTCTGATGAAGACGAACTTTACATCAAAGTTGTAGTACCCAAGGAGATCTACAACTTTGTATTCAAACTTTTCATTTTTGAATATCCAAATGTCTACACAAGATTTTATAGAATTAATACAAAAGGAAACCATATATGCTCTATAGTCACAAGTAAGTTATGCAACTTTATAGTGTAGTGGTAGGGAATGATTTCGGATGGAGAAATGACCAAAATAAAAGTTATATATCTCAAAGAGTTATGCAACTTTGCAGTTGAGAACTTTTTCATTTGAAATCATCCATCCAACGAAATTACGTTTGAATTTTTCATATTTGAAATTCAAGTTTTTAAATGACCTTGGATGGAGAAACAATCAAACAAAAGTTATAGATCTCAAAAAGTTATACAACTTTTAGTTGAGAACTTTTTCATTTCAAGTCATCTATATAAGAAAAGTTACGTTTGAATTTTCTAACATTTGAAATTTAAAATCTTCAAACTATCTCTGATGGAGAAATGACAAAAACAAAAGTTGTAAATATCAAAGAGTTAAAAAGTTTGTAATTCATAACCTTTTTATTTGAATTCGTTTAGAGTCCTGAATATTTATTTAAAAACCAGATGAACATAAGATTGAATATGCAGAACTTTGGCAATAGATGTACGAAGCTAGGAGTGGTGGCCCGTGATGGCGTTTTCAGATTTGGAACAAGCGTGTTGAGGAGAATACAGGCACATAGGTATAGGGTTCGAGGTTTGGGAAAAAATGAGGTATTTTAGTAATTTTGAGAATTTTAGAAAATCACATTTTGAGTTCAAAAACAATTCCAGAAAAAAGCTAAATCATTTTAAATACCTAAAAATATTTCTGGAATTCTAAAATTTAAGGAAAGCATCTAAAGATAGATTTGGAAGTGATGAATTCAAATAAAGTATTTAGAGCATCTCCAAGAGACTAGATAAAAATTATATTCTAAATTACAAGATTTACCCATTGTGTAAAATAAAAAACTTACTCAAAGCATAGAGTTCTACAACAGCCTTTGTATAAGATAGCTAGTAAGGACGGCATGCTATATATGACAAGCGAAAGTTTAGAAATAGCAAACTTGTTATTTTAACAAACCAAATAGCACACCTGTTGTTTAGAAAAATATTTTTATAAAAGTATACATATATCATTTTATCTAAATATTTTTATAAAAATAAGAGGTCCAAGTTGTGTTTTGGAGACCGTGCCGTTGTCCTAAACGATTTATAAATCCTATACGAAGAGAGTATATATATATATATATATATATATATATATATATATATATATATATATATATATATATATATATATATATATATATATATATATATATATATATATATATGACTTATTTTCCGTACTCCCAGGAGTAATTACTCCCATCTTCAATAAACCACATTACGTATGTATTCATACTTGTTTATCGGTTTGAGTATGTTCATATACTTATATTAAGATACTCTAGATCTTACCATGTGAAAAAATTTCAAAGAAATTCATATTTTTTAATATATTACTAAAATATCACTACTATAGTATATATAATAAGTATAACCACATACTCTATGTATATATGCATACTTAACATATATACTACCTTAGGTGGTTTAGTATGATCATATACTTTGTCTACATATACTTCATCGGGGCATATACGCCCTAAATCTAGAGATATACACATGGGAGTAACTACTACTGGGCGTAATATATACCGTTTGCTCGCTTGCGTTATATTCTCAGGCAGGAGTAGTTACTGCCGGGAGTAAAAAAGAATTTTCATATATATATATATATATATATATATCGTGCATGTTTTATACTCCCAAAAGTAATTACTCCCTTCCTCCTAACGGGTATGTACAACGATCCAATAGGGAAGGCGCTGGACTGTTGCAGTTAGAGGAGCTCAATTCTCGGCTGCATGCCTGCATGCACGGAAGCGAACATTTGAACGCCACGCCAACGCTAAAAAATCTTTAGAGCAGATTGGAAAATCGTATGTGTGCACATACTTTAAAATTAATAATATATTAATTAGGTAGCAGTTCGTGTAATCATGTACCATTCGGATTGAAATGTCACTAGGCAAGTTTGAATTAAAAAATAAATAAATAAGTATGAGGACATACTCACGCATGTTTGGAATAGTCTATCCATTGAGAAGAATAAAATATATCGTGCTATTTTGTGTAGAGAGTATGTGTGCATATTATTTCAAATGGAGTACGTGTATATACTTTGTTTTTAGAAAGGAGTATATGTCTGCATAGTACTATTTTGATGCAAGAGCCTGGAGATCTTGAAGAGACGACTATATGTTAATTTTTCAGACCTGGATGTATATAGGGGGTATTCAACAAGTAGTATGTGTACATACTATAGTCCTTTGAAGTATTAGAAGATATTCTTACTCCCCAAAAAAAGAAGAATTAGGAGGTACTACGGTCTGAACAAAGTATGAAGTGATACTGCGTGATCAGGGTGCTTCGTTGCCGGAGCCCGGACGATCCAATCTAATAAGCACCTGTAGAGACGAACGCCGACTAATATGCGCCGCCAAACTACGAAGATTCAGCACGTACAGTTGGATTCATGAAGCCTTAAGATGCTAGCGGAAGCCAACCGCCGACGCCGCCGAAAAATATCAAGATGATGGACGAAGTGAGATACACTACCAGAAAATATTTTTACAGGCGGTGCTAAAGGCATCTTCAGAGGCGGCCAAGCCCACCGCCTGTACCAGGGGTCAGTACAAAATGGACCACAGTACAGGCGGGGCTGTGTGAGCCGCCTGTGAAAATTAGGTTTTCACAGGCGGTGCACCTAGCCAGCCGCCTGTGTAAATGAATTTTTACACAAGCGGCTGGCAATGTGAGCCGCCTGTATAAATGTAATTTACACAGGCGGCTCACACTACACCGCCTGTGTAAATAATTTTTTATATATATTTCAAATTTTAATTTTTCCCACCAAACACAGTGCTAAACACCATATATATATATATATATATATATATATATATATATATATATATATATATATATATATATATATATATATATATATATACACACACACACACATCATACATACACCACATATATATATTATAGAATTGTAAACATGAAATCAAACATCAACCATAAAATTACATATATACACGTCAATTAATGCATGTTATCCGCACAACCATACAGTGTTTACATGTCATTTCGCTTCAGATTTAGACCTGCTATGTCTGTCAGCACTCTAAATTTATCACTTGCTAAATCGCCCTCATGATCAAAATAAGCACCGTCACTTGGAATTATTTCTCTCATTATAAAACCACACAAGTCTGCTACTATATCTTCCAGCGTCTTTGGTGTAAAGGGCACGCCCTTTCCTTGCTTTTTTGGTTGGAAACAAAGTTTAAAAGCATGATTGACACATGTTCAATATATAATTTTGCAACTTTAATGAGAAAACTTCATACATATATATTATTTACCATATTTTTGTCCCTGACGTAACGTCCCCGCTGCCTTATAAACTCACAGACATAGTACCCACAATAGACCGATCCAGGTGGTTGCTTGTGGCACTATATAATGAGCAACGGATTATTCTAAATTTGTCATGCTTTATGTATTATTTATATGATGAAATGTGTTTGGACAACTTACCGGATAGTGGTGTTGTATCATCAATGGCACCCTAGGATCTGAGCGTGCGGCGTCGACTGGTCCCTTTTGTTTCTTATAAAACCGCCATGCCCTATAGATATCGAATATAAATCACTAAAGTTATTTTGAAACTCTAATTTATATAAGTACCCATGTGGTTTCATATGTTGGCTCACCTTTCTAATTGAACCAAGAATGGTTGATACTTCTCGGGAGGAACATGTAAAGAATCTAGGACAAGCACCTTCCCTTCGAAGGGATAAATATAAAAAACAATCCAATGGTCACTGCAAGAATAAATGAGTGAGCGACACATGTATATTGTTTGCACGATAATTATTTGAAGTACGTATATGAAGTCAAGCTTACCTAAAGTTGTAAGGTGCCAATATAAAATCCCTATACTTATACCTCAGCATTGATCTACCAAGATAGAGGGCATAATTATCCTGGTATTTTCTTTGCAACTCTTTTATAGCTTCTGCAATTTCTTCTGGTGTTTTGTCTTTCTCTATCGTTGCTCTATCGTCCTTTGATAGTACAAATTTGTGCATATTTTCTTGTAACTTGATAGGGCTCAGATAACCGACCATCGATCCGGTAGATAATAATGACCTCTGCTCGTGATCTTGCAAACTACAGACAACATCTACATATTAGAGTTTCACACTACATATTAATAATAATTGTGTGTGCATGAGTGATACTTACAGACACCAGATTGTTATGAGTTGGACGTCAAGCCGCCTATAGTTCAATAACAAGTGCATGTCCTCAAAGGTAACAAATGCCTTGCTTTTTTCGTTACCAGTAGCAAACACGTCTGCTGGTATATCAACTCTGATTGCATGGAGGCCAGCATGCACTGCTCTCATGTACCAGTCATGAAATCTTTTTATCGGCCATTGAATCTTGTCAAGCATCGTCCATTGGAGCATAGGCCTTCCGGGCACATAGTCACTGGGGACATTGACATAATCATCAATCGTTAGCTTTCTGATATCCGTTAGGGTCAATGGTTGACTTGATGGCTGTTTGACATGTACATCGCCACTTGGGGCTTCCTTTGATGGGGGCATGGCTTCTATTGACTGGGCGGTGGCTTCCTTTTTCTGTGACGGTTCGAGCTCAATAAGCCGTGTTGTCCGCTGCTTTCCAAGTCCTTTCAGAAAGAGAGCTGTTCCTGCTGCTTTCCCCTTTTTTGGCTCAAAGGGAGAAATCAATTTTGGAATTGGAAATTTCTTCACCTTCTTAGACGCCGGTGCTGCTGGGGGAGTTTGGTCATCTTCCTTCTGCTTTGGAGGTGGTGGGGGAGTTTGCTCATCCTCCTTCTCCTTTGGAGGTGGTGGGGGAGTTTGCTTATTCTCCTTGGATGGCGGAGTCTGCTGCTCAGGCATGTTCTTGGCTGGCACCTCGGGCTCATTCTGCAAGAATGCCATCTCATGTATTGGGGAGGATGGTGGTGGCTCATAATTGTACGGGGATGCTGGAGCATGCATTGGTGATGGTGGTTGTTGATATGTTTCGGCCTCTTGGGATGGTTGAGGCACTATGCTTGGAGAGGGTGGCACTGGTGGATCAATCAACCTTACGTACCGTCTCGGCCATTGTATGAAGTTATTGATTGCTTGTCCAAGCTTCTCTATACCCTCAGAGGTCGGGATGTCTATGAAGTCGTCTTCATATCCGGCCTCGACCGTCAACACTTCCACCCTACAGTATGCATCTTGCATGTCAACAGTATGGAATGTACGTCCTGGGATAGCATTACCGGTGGCCACTTGCTTAATATGTTGATTCTTAAGGCCATAGGATATGACCAAGGAGCAAGGCCAAGGTCTATCAATATCATCAACTGGATAATGGTCCTTATTTGTTGTTGACGCTATACTGCTTGGAAAGGGCTTAGATTGTGAGGCCATCTCCTGACGCTCCAAGGGTTGAGCTGGTACAAGCTGCATATGCGAAGGAGCTTGTGAGGACATTTGTTGAGCAGACACTGCTCCTGCCAACCGCTTCATCACTTCAGGATCAGGATTTGTAAAGAAGTCTTCCATCATATCCCTAAACTTTTTTGCAGCCTGCTGCTCAAAAAAATCTTTCATTTCCTCCTTATGTCGGTCTCTTTTCTTATACATGCCTTTCCACTCATCACCGAATCCTTCTTTCCAACTAATTCTGGAGGAGAATCCCCGTACACGTCCTGGATGCTCGGGGTTACCGAGAGCATGGGTAAGGATGTCCCTCTCCCTCTGTGGCTTGAAGGCACCTTTCTTTTCTAGGTTTGATGCTTCCAAAACCTTGTCGGCAACTTCTCTAATCTCATCGGGACATGACATCTCATCGCTCTCAGTGTTTGCCTTCCGAGCACGAAGCCAATTCGCACTCCTTTCAGGCACTATATCGGTCAATGTGTTGACACCGTTTTTGGGCACGTGTCTAGGATGGCAGGATAGGGTGGCAGTACGATGCGGGTTGCCGATGAGGATGGTTGCCGATGAGGGAGAGGTTGAATGTGACTAAGTCCACAGGCAGTAATATGGTGCCGATGGCTGGATAAAAAGGTCTGCCGATGACTATGGCAAAGGGATTGCCGATGATGCAAAGGAGGAGTCCGGAAGCTGCCAGTTGTCATGTGGAGGAGTTTCGGTTTGTCACGAAGGATAGTTTTGTTATTTCCTTAATTATTTGCATCGCTTTGTATACGGATTCCGTGTAATTTGGAATTCGAATTCTAATCGTGTCTGGTTGTAGCTCTTTGAGCAGGGTATAAATATAAACCCTAGGGCCTTGTAATAAAAAAAATCAAGAAATCAATCAAATACACGTTTTTACTCATATTCCAGCATCTACTTTTCGACGACTTCGTCATACTTTTTTTCTTTTTATTACGAGTTCTTAGGAATTCGTCGACTTAAGCTCGGCGTGTTCTCAAGTTCCGCGTGAGTACCTCTTAGCCGTGACATCCGGGCGCATCGCTGTTGTCAGGACTAAAGTATTCGAGTTATCACCTTTGCCGATAGTAAGGTCAAATCGGCTGGCACGCCTTAACGTTTGAATCGGGTATTAGCCCTTTGTGTTTGCAGATCAGTTTTGCATCAACACATCTTATGGCACGCCCAGTGGGACAGATTCAAGATCAAGATCAACATGTCGATCTCTGACCTCGATCAAGAGAACGTCATCCCCGTGACGGAGGCCAACCTCAAGGATGAGCAGAAGCAAGCTATTGCCCAAGCCATGGAAGAATTCAAGCAGCAATGCCTGAGGTCTTTCAGCATAAACAGGAGCGGCGAAGTGGTCCAGAAAGATGCACTGCCGGCACCACGGCAAGTCACCTTTGACGCCAATCCTGGCAAGCTTCAAGATATGGTTGACAATGCCATCAATCGAGCGTTGATTAACCAAGCTGGTGTACTGTCTAATACGGTTTTCAATGTCGTGGCAAGAACTTTCAAGGAAGGACAAATCCCGCCAGATTATGTGGGCCCCTCCCATCATCAGCCAACGGCACCAGAGGTCACGGCTCCATCGGCTGCCTTGACGAATGCAAGTGCACAACCTGCTGTCCCTCCAAGTACATCGGGGACTACTGGTGCACTATCTATGCCGATGGCAACCAACCCACAAATTTCAGTTGGGCAGCATAAACTGACAACAGATATGTTGGCATCGGCAATGTCAGGGTTGACTCTTCCTCCCAACTGGTGGGGTTATGGTATGCCTCCAGAGTTGACGCCGGGAACATCACAAATAACCGACATGAGGGGCAAAACTCCTATGACATCGGCACCTCCCAATGCGCCGGTGAACCAAAGTCCTCGGTATACCACAACTACTACTGCAAGGCCTCACACTGGAAATCCTCAAGATTCATTGTTCCAGATGCCCAACGCATCGGCAGAGTCAATGTTGATGCAGCAGAGGCCTATGGCCCAGTCTGGGTATGTCAATTCGACGACGGTACCCAATTACCAATCATCGGCAGCACCTATGCCGATGAACGCTAATAATGGATGGCTTGGACAGCAAGCCTTTCCACAATCGCCCCAGCAGAGTTACCAGACTACAGGGTTCCAGCAAGGGCAGGTCTATCCCGGGTTCCAAGGTCAGGGGATTCCCAACCAGCCAATGAATTTTGGACAGCAACTCGGAGGACAGCCAATCGGTGGACAGCAGTTTGGTGGTCCGCAGATTGGAGGACAGGTGATCAATACAATGTTCCGTGCAGATCACGTCCCGAACAGACACGTGGAGGTTCGCCACCAAGTGCCAGATCCGCAGCCGCCTCATCGGCAAGATGCCGATGCGTATTGGGCCGATAAGATTGCTGAAGTAATGAGGGAACAATTTGGGATAAAACACAAAGTCAACACTTATTCTTATCGGACACCGTATCCTCCCGCGTATGATTTGATCCCGCTTCCACATCGGTACAAGGTACTGGATTTTACAAAGTTTTCCGGACAGGACGACACGTCAACCATGGAGCATGTCAACAGGTTCATTATTCAACGTGGAGAGGCTGGTAACAGGGACGAATTGAGGGTTCGTCTATTTTCGTCATCATTGTCTGGATCGGCCTTTACTTGGTTCATATCATTACCTCCCAACTCAGTAATTACTTGGGCTGATCTGGAGAAGCAATTCCACAAATACTTCTTCTCGGGGGTTCATGAGAAGAAGATCACCGACTTGGTCAAGTTGAGGCAACGCAATGATGAGTCGGTTGAAGGATTTGTGCAGAGGATACGAGAGGTCAAGAATAAATGCTATAGCCTGGTTCTGGATGATCGGCAGCTAGCCGATTTGGCTTTCCAGGGTTTGTTGCCACATATCAGGGATAAGTATGCCTCTCAGGAGTTCGAAAGTTTAAGTCATTTGGTGCAGAGAATTTCTGATCAAGACATTAAGCCTGTCGAGCCTAAAAGGGCATGGAATAAGAAAGTGTCATTTGTTGATGAAGCAACAAGCTCAGATTCTGATGAAGAACCAGTAATCGGTTTGGCAGAGTGGGTAAAAAACAAGAAGCCGATGTCTTGTCCTTTTGGGCAGAAGGAACCAGAGAAGTTTGCTTTTGACACCGCTAAGGCTGACAGGATATTTGACTTTCTACTTCAGGAAGGTCAGATCAAACTGTCACCTAACCATGTGATCCCATCGGCAGAAGAGTTGAAGAGGATGAGATATTGCAAGTGGCATAATGCAACGTCCCATGACACCAACGAGTGCAAAGTATTCAGACAGCAGCTGCAATCGGCTATAGAGTCAGGGAGAATCAAGTTTGACAATTCCAAAGCCCAGAAGCCGATGAAGATAGACCAACATCCTTTCCCGACAAACATGTTGGATGCTAAGGGGAAGGCTAAGGTCTTAACATCGGAGACAGCTGAGAAGAGTGCATCGGTAGATCCTCAGCATCAAGTTACTACTGCCGATGCAAGAAGTAAGGGCTTGGTCCAGGAAGGAACTAGCTCAGGAAGGCTTCCTCGATCTGGTATCGTCATAACTCATAGAAGGCCTCGAGAAAAATGGCAACAACGGGAAGATCGGTATCGGCGCCAGCAGGAAGATTATCGACGGGAAGAAGAAAGACGCCGACAGGAGTGGAATCGGCACAGGGATCATTGGAATTGTCCATTCTTCATCCATTATTGGGAGGAAAATATCAAGCTTCCTACTGTCAGAGACTGCCCTGAGTGCAACGGTTATGATCGGTACGATAGGATCGATCGGCATTATCATGATGATGAACGGCGATTTAATGGTCCGATCAGAGGAAGGGTGTCAGTTCATGACCGGCTGGGGGGCAGATTTAGTGGGCACAACAGACTTAGTGACCGTGTCTAGTATTTTCCCAGAAACCAAGAGGAGCTCGAGGGAATGGCTGATGCGCGGGTTCCCGATGAATTCATATTTTGCAGGGATGCTAACACGCATCGTATGGAGTCAAGGGAGAACCGACGCCCGACGTCAAGGCAAAGGCCACTTCCTCCATGGTGCCCTGGAGGATTAACCAAAACACAGAAAAGGAGATTGCAACGTGAAAGGCAAGAAGAGCTAAACAAGGGAGAGAACTCTGGAAGTCGGCAGCCGTCAGACACTAAGAGGGAAGGTCCATCGGCAGGCGTCAACATGGTCTTCATGTTGCCGATGGAGTTTCTTGCACCAGCCAGTGATGATGAGTTGGAATTTTCTGATCAGATAGCTCAGTTGGCTCTTGATCCGATGACGGCAATCTTTGAGAAACCTGCCGATGACGAGAGGCAGCATCTTAAAGCTCTGTTCCTCAAAGGAAGGGTTGATGGGCAGCCAATGACCAAGATCCTAGTTGATGGTGGAGCTGCTATTAATATTATGCCGTATGCAGTATATCGGAAGCTTGGGAAAGGGGATCAAGATTTGACCAAGACCGATATGATGCTCAAAGACTTTGAAGGAAACGTGGCTCCAGTCAAGGGGGCGATATGTGCAGAGTTGACCATCGGCAGCAAGACCTTACCGACAACTTTTTTCGTGATCAGCGGAAAAGGTGCCTACAACTTATTATTGGGAAGAGATTGGATTCATGCCAATTGTTGTGTCCCATCTACAATGCATCAGTGCTTGGTTCAGTGGGTAGGTGACAAGATTGAGATTGTCCCAGGAGATTCTTCTTATGTTATCGCATCGGCAGAAGCGGATACTTACGAAAGGACCAGGTGCATTTCAGGAGAAGTTTGGGAGAAAGATTTTCTCAAAGTTGCCGATTATGAGATTCCACCGATCCAAGCAGTCGGTTCTGACGACGGTTTTTAATGGATAGATTCGCCGACGATGGAAAATTAGGCCAGGGATTCACATCGGCCGACGATTTGGTAGAAGTAGATATAGGTAGTGGTGATAAGCCTAGGCCTACTTTTATTAGTGCTAAATTAGATCCTGAGTGTAAGCGATAATTGACTAGTTTGTTAAAGGAATATAAAGATTGCTTTGCTTGGGATTATACAGAGATGCCTGGTTTAGACCGATCAATTGTTGAACATCGGTTACCCATCAAGTCTGGATTTCGGCCACATCAGCAACCAGCCCGCCGATGTAATCCTAACATTCTACCTGATATTAAGGCCGAAATCACTAAACTTATTGAAGCTAAGTTTATTCGGCAGTGTCGGTATGCCGAATGGATTTCCAATGTTGTTCCGGTTTACAAGAAGAACGGGAAGCTTCGGGTGTGCATTAATTTCAGGAATCTCAATAAAGCTACGCCGATGGATGGATACCCAATGCCTGTCGCCGATCTACTGGTTGATGCTGCGGCTGGCCATCGGGTCATCAGCTTCATGGATGGTAATGCAGGTTACAATCAAATATTCATGGCAGAGGAGGATATTCCAAAAACCGCATTCAGGTGTCCTGGTCATGTTGGGCTATTTGAATGGATAGTCATGACTTTTGGGTTGAAGAATGCTGGTGCTACTTATCAAAGGGCTATGAATTTTATATTTCATGAGTTCATCGGCAAGCTCGTAGAGATTTATATTGATGATGTGGTGGTTAAGTCTGGAGATTTCTCAAAGCATCTTGCCGATTTACAAAAAGTGTTAGAGTGCACAAGGAAGCATGGATTGAAGATGAATCCCAACAAGTGTGCATTTGGTGTATCGGCAGGGCAGTTTCTTGGTTTCATGGTACATCAGAGGGGTATTGAAATTAGTCGAAGATCTATTGATGCCATCAATAAAATAGTGGCCCCTACCAACAAAACCGAGCTCCAATCCTTGATCGGCAAGGTAAATTTTATCAGAAGATTTGTATCGAATTTGTCTGGTAGGATTCGTGCTTTCAGTCCTCTTCTTAAATTGAAAGCCGATCAAGAGTTTATTTGGGGAGAAGAACAGCAGTTGGCTCTGGATGAAATCAAGAAGTATCTAGTAAATCCTCCAGTTCTAGTTCCACCTCAACAAGGGAAGCCCTTCAGATTGTATTTATCTACCGATGGATCGGTTATCGGTTCAGCTTTAGTTCAAGAATTTGAAGGGAAAGAAAGGGTAATTTATTTTTTGAGTAGGAGGTTGATTGATGCTGAAACCAGGTATTCGGCCATTGAGAAACTATGCTTATGCTTATATTTTTCATGTATCAAGCTGAGACATTACCTGTTATCGGCCGAATGCACTGTCGTTTGCAAAGATGACGTGGTCCGATACATGCTATCTATGCCGATTATGAGTGGTAGGATCGGTAAATGGATTTTAGCGCTGCCGGAGTTCGATTTGCGTTACGAATCGGCTAAGGCAGTCAAAGGGCAGATTATGGCCGATTTTGTGACTCAGCATTGCGGTCTAGTGGAAACCTTGGAAATTGTACCCTGGACGCTCTTCTTTGATGGATCTACTTGTGACCGGGGGGCAGGAATCGGCATTGTATTAGTTTCCCCTAAGGGGAGGAAGTATGAATTTTCCTTGCCGATTGTTGCCACATCGACAAATAATCAGGCTGAGTATCAAGCTCTGATCAAGGGATTGGAGTTGCTGAGAGAAGTTCGTGCTGATGCTGTTGAAATATTCGGGGATTCTATGTTGGTTATAAATCAATTGGCCGGAAGCTATGAATGCCGAAGTGAAGTTCTCATAACGTATTTCGAGAGAAGTATGCAACTGTTAAAGGAATTCAAGGATTTCCGATTGGAGCATGTTCCCCGATTGTATAATGAAGACGCTAATCGGTTAGCTCAGCATGCCTCGGGATATCAGCCAATGATTAATGCGACATCGGTAGTCGGTGCCGATGATTGGAGGAAAGAAATTATTGATTATCTGAAAGATCCATCCAAAAAAGTTGAAAGATGGGTTCGATTTCAAGCAACCAAGTATGTGCTCCTTGAAAATGAATTGTATTATCGAACTATCGACGGGATTCTTCTCCGATGCTTGGGTGATGATGAAGCCAGAAGTTTGATGGGGGAAATCCATGAAGGAGTGTGTGGAGCGCATCAGTCAGCTTTTAAGATGAAGTGGATGATTCGAAGGAATGGATATTTTTGGCCAACCATACTTGAAGATTGTTTTAAATATTTCAAGGGATGTCAAGGTTGTCAAAAGTTTGGTAATATCCAGAGAGCACCCGCATCGGCTATGAATCCTATAATAAAGCCTTGGCCGTTCCGGGGATGGTCCATCGATCTGATCGGCCAGATTTATCCACCATCTAGCAAAGGGCATAAGTTCATTCTAGTTGCCACTGACTATTTCACTAAATGGGTTGAAGCTATTCCTTTGAAGAAAGTCACATCGGCCAATATGATTGATTTTGTGAAGGAGCATATTATTTACCGATTTGGGATTCCCCAAACGATTACTACCGATCAGGGCACCATGTTCACATCGGGGGAGTTCGATGAATTCGCAATCGGTATGGGAATTAAAGTGTTGAATTCTTCTCCTTATTATGCTCAAGCCAATGGGCAGGCCGAAGCGTCTAACAAAGGAATTATCAAGCTTATTAAACGGAAGATTGAAGAAAATCCTAAGCGGTGGCATACATTATTAAGTGAAGCATTGTGGTCTTATCGGATGGCTTGTCATGGATCGACCAAGGTATCACCCTATCAATTGGTGTATGGACATGATGCAGTGTTGCCTTGGGAAATTAAGGCTGGATCTAGGCGATTATCTTTTCAAGATCAATTAACTTCTGATGGTTATGCCACTTTGATGACTGATGAATTGGACGATCTAGCAGGGCATCGGTTAAAAGCTTTAATGAGTATAGAAGAGAATAAGAAAAGAGTTGCTAGATGGTATGATAAGAAGGTGAAGGCTAAAGAGTTTGCTGATGGGGATTTGGTATGGAAATTAATTTTACCAGTTGGGACCAAAAGATCGAAGTTTGGAAAGTGGTCTCCTAATTGGGAGGGTCCTTATCGGATAAGTCGATCGGCTCCTGGTAATGCCTACATTCTAGAAACCCTCGAAGGAATTGAATTTCCCAGAGCATTAAACAGCAAATATTTAAAGAAGTACTACCCCAGTATATGGGTCGATGCATAGAAGTTTAGGTGCCGATAACACTCCTATCGGCTGGATCCAAATGCTTGGGGACAAGACTTGGTGTTTCAAAAGTTTAGGCGCCGATAACAGTCCTATCGGCTAGACTAAAAGCTGAGGAAGCAGGAAAGCGCAGATACAATGCCGATGGAAACTCTATGTGTTAAGCAGCGTCTGGATTGCCGATATAGCGCGTAGCCGAATTTGGTTGGCTGCTTCTATCTCCTTGATGTCATCATCGGCAGAACCTTCTATCGGCTTCAGCTTCTTCTTCAGTTGGAGTGCTTTGCGACCATGAGCATTTCGCTCGCGCTCAAGAAGCCTGATGGTCTCTGGCAATTGGCTCTCTTCCTGTTGGGCTTGGGACAGAGCGTTCTCTACTTCCTTAAGCTCCGCCAATAGGGACTCTTTTCTTGCCGATAGATCGAATATCTTCTGCTTCAGCGCGTCTCCAGAAGATCTCAGGATGCCGATGTTCTTGTGCTTCTCATCGGTCAAAAGCTTTTCTTTCCTCATTTCATCGGAGAGTTGAGTCTGAGCGGCTCTATCGGCAAGCCGCCGAGAAGCTCTTTGGTACTGCAGCTGGCGACTCTCCAGATGAGCGGCTTGGAACAGGATTTCTTCAACGTCGGCTGGGACTTGGCCTCTGAGAGTTCTGAACAGGGTCTTGGTAGGGTCGGAATCATCAACCAATTGCGCTGTGTCCTAGTGAAGGAGAGCTGACAATTCTTCCAGCCTGACCCTGACCTCTGCCGATGTGATGCCGACCGACTGAGAAGTGCTTGCTTCTTCACCTTCTTCTTCAGAGAAATCGATGGCGAAGGAGAACAGGCTATCGGGAGAATCTTGTTCCTGGGAGGGAAAACAAGATTAGCTCATACTTAGAGAATCGGCAAATAATGCTGGCGGTAAACAGTGACTTACTTGCTTCAAGGCGATCTCTTGCCTTGGACTGGGAGGTGCTGACGGGGCTGCGGGCTGACCGGCCAAAGATGCCGATGGAACTACAGGTTGATCGGCTAAGGTTGCCGATGGGACGATATCGACTGAAAGAAGACAAGAAAGGTTATGAGACTAAATAAGAATAAGTTCATCGGTAGCGATATTGTTAAAGTATGTTACCTGGAGGAGGGATAACAATTGTCTGAATCGGGAGAACTGCCGATGGTATAATTGGACCCACCGGGCCAGTTGTTTGTTCACCCGTGTCAGCTGATGTACCTTCTGTTTGAGATCCTTCCTGTTGGGGTTCTTCTGTCTGTGGTGCTTCCTGCATAGGTGGGGGAGATGGTGCTTGCTGTGGCTGGGCTTCTGGAGAAGAAGGAGAAGACTCCACCGGAATTGGAGATACCGGAGGAGGAGGGGGAGTTGCTACCTTCTGGCGCTTTGTTTCAGTCTTAGCACCCGTGGTACCCTTCCTCTTTGGCTGGCTGGACTGGGTGGCATCGGCACCTTAACGTGTGACCTTTGCCGATGCACTGGTTTGCTGCAATAACGAACAAGGGTTTATAAGTATAAATAAAGCCGATATAAAGATAGTCAGCGTAAAAGATAAAGATTTGACAAATTGCCTTGAAAGCCCGCGCCAGAGTGGGAGCAGCTACCGTTGGTGATGTCTGGGTTCTCCTGGTTGTAACTTTCCTGAGGCGCACACCCCGATGCACGATGGAAGCCAGAGTGGGAGCATTGTGGCCGATTGAGGAAATCGGGCCTGATGGAAACAAGTCGATCGGCTTGCCACTCCTGCTAACCGATGGAGGAATATTGTCAACCTGCAAAAGGAATACAAGGGTAAGCTGCCGATGGAAGTAATAGTGAGAAAATGAAACGTTGGTTTGAGTTACTTACAGTGTCATCGGGAACTTCGTATTCGGGGTCAATCATGCTGCGGTATGAAAGTGTCGATCTGCAGAATAGATGCTCTTTCCATTCTGCCCACCATAACTTGTATGCCTGAGTGATAAAAGCAGCCGGAACCCATTCTGACAGATCTACATCTACATCGGCGTTTGGTGGTAGTTGGGCTACTCGAGTCCACTCAAGAAGGTTGTTGATGGTTTCTCTGGGTTTTATCACATTGGCATAAGGAAGTGCAATCGGCAACTGGCCGAAAGCTAACTGGCGAGCTAATGCCGATGGATTGTAAAATTCGTAAGTCTGGGGAGAAGTTTTTGTGCTACCGAAAAAATTCACTGGAATGGCTCTGGGGGTCACAATTGCCATCATCGCCTCATTATCCCTGTCGAGAGCTTCATCAAATGGATTGAAGGTCAGAGGGAGCATGCTATCTGGGTTATCATAAGCCAACCATGGTCGTTCATCTCTGGCCAAACCCTCATACAGAGTCTCGAAGAATCGGCCAATTTGATCCGGATTACTCCCTGAACCAGGTAGGACTATGACGGCTTCGCCAAAGTTCAAGGGGGCACGCGTTGCCGATTCCTCTTCACCCAACACATGATCTTTGGCTATATCTCTTGGGAAGTGCTGTGAGAACAAGTTGAAATCAAGGCACTTATGCAGGTGCAGATTGAGCCACATATTAATAAACCACCAGGGGCCTCCCAAGTTGCCGATGGATTGGCCAAGCAGGAGTTTCTGGGCTACCTGATGGAGAAGGTGGTAAACAGCGCCAAGCAAGTATCGGCCGAGAGGAAATTGGCCACCGTTAGCCAGTCTCTCTGCTGCCGATAGATAGACAGAAGTCGGTCCTGCCGATCGACCACAGAATACAAACTTGTCCAGCCACATGTTCAGAAAGGTGGTTTGCTCCTTTATGGTGACAGGCCCTCTCCCGCGGTACTTCTGAATGTACCCTGACCAACCGCCGATAGCGCGAGTCTCCACTTTGGCACTGGGGGCAGTATCAAAAAAGTGGGTGCTATCGGCAGAAGATATATCTAGCCCAGTGAGCATGGCTACATCGGCAAGGGTAGGAGAAGCAGGGCCGTGGCCAAAAACAAAAGCATTGAGGGTGTCTGACCAAAAGTAGGACGCAGCTATCAGCAGTGACTCGTTTCTGTGCATATCGGCAATGGATAGCCTAATGCATTGGGCTAGCTTCCTTTCACCCCACTGGACTTCATAAGAATTGCTGACCCTCAAGAACCAGTCTTTCCACCCTACGGTAGGGCTGGGCCAAGAGCGAAAAGTGTCTTTCCACAGATCTAAAGAAAAGTTTTCAGCTCTAAAGGGAATCCTATTGGTTTCTGCGTTGATAAGGTTGGTTGGATCTGAATCCCCTAGGGGGCCGAGACATTGGAGGTGTGGTTGATCGGTGGGGATGACAATTTTATTGGACAACTCCTAGTGATTTTGGGGGAATAAAATACAAAGAAAAAGGAAAAGGAGAATATTCAGTAAGATGAATCGCGGATGAACAGGAATAAAAATACAGAAGATGAGATGGAGATCTGACCTCAGGGACGACGAAGCCGATGGCCATCTTGTCGTGAAGAGAACGTTGGAGGGCACCGGAGTTGATGAAGAGAAGTGCTTGTCGGAGGTCTTGAAAGTTGTAAATGGCGCCGCCGCTAGAAAAGTAAAGTTGGGTAGTAGAATGGTGTGGTGGGGAAGGAGTACCCAAGAAGGAACTATTTATAGGACAAGATGGGCAAGGGCAAATCCGACTTATCTCTTTGCCGCATCCGAGAAACCCGAGGGTACTCAGGTGGATATGGTAACTGTTCGCACGGTAATCCAGGGATTCTGCAGGTGATTTGATGGGAAGCGGTCATTATCTGAAGATATTTTACTGTGCGAGATCTCCTGGTCGGTCCATCGGCGATATTCTATAACGGTCATCTTGCCGATGGGCGGATAGGGGGGAAGTAACCGTTTTTGCGAATATCCTGGTCAGAGCATCGGCAGATCTTTGTAACGGTATTGTTGCCGATGTACGACTGAGAAAAATGCCCGTTTAGGAAATTGGGGATTTCGAGGAATCTGCGGAGGATTAGGATCAGAGTTGTCCAGATTGAGGTTGTCGGTTACCAGATTAGGAGCATTAATTGCGGAGAAGGCATCATTACTGCAGAGAATTTCGGAGCATTAATAGTTTTATACTCTGAAACTGGGGGGCATGTGTTGACACCGTTTTTGGGCACGTGTCTAGGATGGCAGGATAGGGTGGCAGTACGATGCAGGTTGCCGATGAGGATGGTTGCCGATGAGGGAGAGGTTGAATGTGACTAAGTCCACAGGCAGTAATATGGTGCCGATGGCTGGATAAAAAGGTCTGCCGATGACTATGGCAAAGGGATTGCCGATGATGCAAAGGAGGAGTCCGGAAGCTGCCAGTTGTCATGTGGAGGAGTTTCGGTTTGTCACGAAGGATAGTTTTGTTATTTCCTTAATTATTTGCATCGTTTTGTATACGGATTCCGTGTAATTTGGAATTCGAATTCTAATCGTGTCTGGTTGTAGCTCTTTGAGCAGGGTATAAATATAAACCCTAGGGCCTTGTAATAAAAAATCAAGAAATCAATCAAATACACGTTTTTACTCATATTCCAGCATCTACTTTTCGACGACTTCGTCATACTTTTTTTCTTTTTATTACGAGTTCTTAGGAATTCGTCGACTTAAGCTCGGCGTGTTCTCAAGTTCCGCGTGAGTACCTCTTAGCCGTGACATCCGGGCGCATCGCTGTTGTCAGGACTAAAGTATTCGAGTTATCACCTTTGCCGATAGTAAGGTCAAATCGGCTGGCACGCCTTAACGTTTGAATCGGGTATTAGCCCTTTGTGTTTGCAGATCAGTTTTGCATCAACACAATGCCAAATGGCCCTCTCTCCTCTTTGCATCGTCTTCTGCCCTCCATTTAGGAATCTTGGTCTTATAACCACCAGTGCCAAGGTGGTGGTGATACTTGTTCCTCTTCGCGAGTTCAGAGGCGGCTTTGCTCTTAGCCTTCGCATCGTCTGATTCTCTCATCAAACGAAAACGTGCCCACTGAGCCTCTGTGATAGGGTACCGCTTCGTCGGGTCCCGTCCCTTCTACAACCACTTTTTGTTCATATCGTGCCTATAGCCCCGGAATGATATTGCCAACTGCTTCATGACATAACCCTTGGCCAATTCATCTATACCATCGGGAAAAATAAATCGAGTGCACAAGCGATTCCAGCAAGTGGTCCTTTTCACTTGTGGCACCATACTCCAATCACTCCAACTGATATCAAATTCCTCTTTTACTAAATATCCAATTGCGGCCCTAAATTTGGGTAGCGCCTCTAGAGGTGCTAAGGGCTCTCCGCTCGGACTTAACTCTATAATCTGGTAAACTTCTTCTGGAAATCTATTCCTTCCTCTGTCTCCTCGTGCCCGATCACTCTTTTTTGTTTTACTTCTTGGCTCAGAGGATGTCCCAGTCGTTTGAGGCGCCATGTCCTTCTGAACATCTTGTTCTTCTGCCTCCATTTCGGCAACAACTTGAGATAACACCTCCTGTCCATTCAATTGTTAGGTATATACATATATACACATGTATTCTATTGTGTAGACACTACTACAATATATACCTCATCATCATCCGAATCAGCTTGAGGCTCGTATGTCGGGTCATGTTCCAACTCTAGACGAGCCTTCTTAGCTCTGGGGGATTCACGTGGTGATACGCTCGGGCTTCTATAAGTGTCGGATCCAGAGGTGTCGGATCCTGGTGTTTCTATCTAGGCTTCAGCATTCGATGGAGTACTCATCTAATTAAACAAATAATTTATAAACAATTAACTTACAAACTCTAATTAACAAACCCTAATTGAAAACAATACTTAAGAAATAATTAATTAATCAATAATTATTAAATTATTAAATAAATAAATAATTAACAATTAATTAACTAGCTAACCCTAATTAAGAAACCCTAATTAAAAACTAATTAATAAATAACAAAACCCTAATTAAAAACTAATTAATAAATAACTAAACCCTAATTAAAAACTAATTAATAAAACCCTAAACCCTAATTAAAAACTATTTAATAAATAACTAAACAAATAATTAATTAGTCAATATTAAATAAATAAATAAATAAATAAATAAACAACAAATAAATAACCCTAATTAAAAACTAATTAATAAATAACAAAACCCTAATTAAAAACTAATTAATAAAAAGCTAAACCCTAATTAAAAACTAATTAATAAAACCCTAAACCCTAATTAAATAAATAAATAATTAATTAAATAAATAATTTATAATTAATTAACAAAAAAATAAAAAAAAAGCTCGAGTGGCGGCCTGCCAGGCCCAATAGGGCCCAGCAAGCCACCTCGAGCGTGGCGGCGGCGCTGGAGTGGCGGCGGCGCGCCGCGCGCACGACTGCCGCCGCCGCACCTCGCGGCACGGCGGCTCTCGGCGCGGCGCGGCACGGCCTGCTCACCTCGCCGGCGGCGCGGAGCTCGGCGCAGAGGCGGTGGTGCGCGGCGGAGCTCGGCGTCCTCGCGGTGGCGGCGCGACAGAGGGGCGCGACGGAGGGGCGCGGCGGAGCTCGGCGCAGAGGCGGCGGCGCGACGGACGGTCGCGGCGCGGGCTCCGGCGAGAGAGGCGGCGCGGCGGCGGATTTCGGCAGCCTAACGACGTCGGTTTCGTCAACCTCGCGCCACCGGGACTTGAAAAATTTCGCGGCCCGCGCTCTGGGTATATATAGGTTTGGATTAGTACAGGCGGACGTCAAGAGGAGCCGCCTGTACTAATACATTAGTACATGCGGCTGAATTTGTGGGCCGCCTGTACTAATACATTAGTACAGCGGCTGACTTTGAGGGCCACCTATACTAATTGATTAATGGTTTGTTAATTATGTTGTTTCAAAAATTAAATAATCTGTAATAAATTGTGCAAATATTATAAAATAGAAAAGGAGTGCTTTGTTAATTAATTTACTTAGTGATTAATGGTTTGTTAATTATGTTGTTTCAAAAATTAAATAATATGTAATAAATTGTACAAATATTATAAAATAGAAAAGGTGTGCTTTGTTAATTAATTTACTTAGTGATTAATGGTTTGTTAATTATGTTGTTTCAAAAATTAAATAATCCGTAATAAATTGTACAAATATTATAAAATAGAAAAGGAGTGCTTTGTTAATTAATTTACTTAGTGATTAATGGTTTGTTAATTATGTTGTTTCAAAAATTAAATAATCCGTAATAAATTGTACAAATATTATAAAATAGAAAAGGAGTGCTTTGTTAATTAATTTACTTAGTGATTAATGGTTTGTTAATTATGTTGTTTCAAAAATTAAATAATCCGTAATAAATTGTACAAATATTATAAAATAGCATAAGGTATAAAACAAATGGAAAATGTAAACATGTTGCTTAATAAGAAATAGTAGCATAAGGTACAAATGATAAGTGATACATGAGTTACATGAGTAATGACAACTTATAGAATCTAGCGTGCTACAGTCCTTCCTTGTCCATCGTGGCGCACCCATGGCAAGGAGGATTGTGGGATACTTTTCTCAACATTTTTTATGTTTTCATGAAAGTTTGTAAAAAGAGACATCTCGCTGAATTGGTTAACATCCTCCAAATCCATTACACCATCAACTCCTATAATTTGTTGCTTTCCAGGAATAGCTATATGCTTTGGCTTGTGGCTATTTTTCTTTTCATCCTTAGAAAGGATTTGATCCACATAGAAGACTTGTGCGGCACGGTTAGCAAGTATCCACGGATCATCTTTATAACCTACTTTACTTAGGTCAAGAACTCTCTGGCCATAGTTATCCACAGTGACATGTTTATCTTGAACCCATCGGCATCGGAACACTGGAATCTGCAGGAGTGGACCATATTCTACCTCCCATATGTCATCAATGAACCCAAAGTATGTAGTTGTTTCACCAGTTGCATCATTTATAGCCTCGCATCGAACACCACTATTCTGTCCCATGCTCTTGGTGTCCCTATAGCTGGTGGAAAATGAAAAGCCACTAATGTCATAGCTCTGCCATGATGTGACCTGGCTTGATGGTCCAGATGCTAACATCTTAATGGTTTCTGATTCCTCTGTCATGTCCAAATCCTTTAACCATGTGGTGAACTGACGCTTGTGTTCTTTGTGTACCCAATCATTTGTGCATCCTGGATTCTTCTCACGAAGCTCTTTCATGTGCTGCTCAATGAATGGGTCCATTATTATGAGTTGTTGTAGTATGCTATAATGTGCCTCTAGGACTATGTTGTAATCTGGTGGGATGAATGATTTCCGTCCCATTCTCCCGCGTCCATCAAGCATTCCCTCATGTCGCAATGGAGGCAAACCAATTGATACCTGGTCTTTTAGGAGATTATTACATAATGGTCCTCCAGACTCAATGGCCTCTTCTGTAGTGTACGCCTCTATCATGGAACCCTCCGGATGAGCACGATTTGACATATAGCCATTCAATATTGACATGAAACGCTCATACGTCCACATTTCATGGAAATACATGGGACCTAATGCCTCTATTTGAGGTACCAAATGAACAACAAGGTGTACCATTATATCAAAGAACGATGGGGGAAAGCACATCTCCAACTGGCTCAATGTCTCTGCAGCAAATTTTTGTAGGGACTCTAACTCATCACGGACAATTACCTTCTCAGATATCTTATTAAAGAAGTAGCACAACCGTGTGATTGCCATCTTTAAGAACACTGGATTTATAGCCCTGATGGCGATAGGAAGAAAAGTGGTCAGCATGACATGACAATCATGTGAGTTGTAGTTGGTGAATGTAAGGTCTTTCATTGACACAAGACTTCTTATGTTGGAGCAGAAACCAGATGGAACTTTTAAATTCTTCAACCACACACACATTGCATGTTTCTCCTCTCTGTTCAGGTTGTAGCTTGCTGCCGGTAGGTGGTACTTCCCATTCTCTAGGAGTACAGGGTGAAGTTCTTTTCTGATCTTTAAATGTTGCATATCCAAACGTGAATTGAGACCTTCCTTTGTCTTGCTCTTTATGTCTAACAAGGTTCCAATTACACTTTCAAACACATTCTTCTGAACATGCATACCATCGATCGCATGTCGTACGTCCAAGTCTTTCCAGTACGATAAGTACTTGAAGAAAATGGACTTCTTCTTGAATGTGGCCTCTTCATTTGCCTTGACAACCTTTCTTGGTTTCCCATCTTTGGTCTTCTTTCCAAAAACAAACTTCACATTCTCAACTATCTTGTACACTCTATGCCCTTTACTACAACCTGATGGAGCAGTAGATTTTGATTCATCAATATTGTCGAAGTACTTATTCATCTTTTGTAAGCGGTACTTATGGCCTGCCGGTAGCCATCTTCTGTGCCTCATGTACACTATCTTGTTAGATGCAGGAAGAGACACGTGCCATGTTCCATCTATGCACTCTACACAACCAACCTTTCCCTTGAACTGGCCTGATAATGAGAAGAGAGCAGGGTAATCATTAATTGTGACAATAATAATTGCTCTCAGTGTGAATGTCTCTTTGCGGAATGCATCGATCATGTCCACACCTACTTCCCATAGTGTTTGCATGTCTTGCATTAAGGGCTCTAGAAATACATCCATATCAACTCCAGGTTGTGTAGGTCCAGAAATAAGAATGGTTAGTAAAAGATATTTTCTCTTTTGACACAACCATTAAGGAAGGTTGTATATTGTCAGGATCACCGGCCATGTGCTGTGCGTGCTGCTCCTTTCACCAAATGGATTCATTCCATCAGTACTCAGTGCAAACCTTACATTCCGTGGATCGTCAGCAAAGTCTGGATATTTCTTATCGAAATCTTTCCATTGCTTTGCATCGGCTGGATGTCGTAACTTTCCATCATCTTTCCTTTCATCCGAAGCATGCCAGGTCATAAGTTCAGCGTCTTCAGGGTTTGCAAACAAACACCTCAAACGATCAACCACGGGGAGATACCATATCACCAAAGCAGGAATTCTTCTCAATGCATAATAGTCCACTTCTTCATTGCTACTAGGCTTCGAGCGTTTGTCTTGTTGAGTCTTTGTTTGGGTCTTCTTTCGCTTCCTCCCTGTAGAAACAGAGGCTAGATTCTCTTCCTCCCGATAATCTTTGTTTGTCTTGTATCTACTGACACCACAATTTGGACAACTATCTAAGTCTTTAAATTGATCACCCCGATATAGAATACAATGATTTCTACATGCGTGGATCTTCTCAACACCTATCGTAAGTGGACTGACTAGCTTCTTTGCATACTATGTGTTAGCAGGCACTTTGTTCTCCTTAGGAAGAAGGTCTCCAAGTACACGCAAGAAATCATTGAAGCTAGCATCGGACCAACCATGTCTAGCCTTCATCGTCAAAAACTGAAGAACAGCACGTAATGTCGACCACTCTTTGGTACAACCATTCGACTCGTCGTACAAAGTGTCCTCTGCTGCCTTCTTCAATGCTTCCATTCCCTTCATGAAGAATATTGATGGATCTGCACAACGGTTCATTATTGCCTCTAAGAAATCTGCATCTTCAACAGCATCTGTGCTAGCATGCTGAGTTTCATTGACATCAGACGTATGAGTTTCATTGACATCTGGCATAACATGAAATTCATTGAGAGGTGGCATTTGATCCTCCACATTGATGTTAGTTGCAGTGTTGTCTGTTGTCCGCATATAAGGTGCAGAACTACCCTCACCATGTTTTGTCCAAATCAAGTAGTCCTCCATAAATCCTCTACAAACCAGATGGGAAGTAATTGCTTCTACATTGTCAAATACAACAATATTTTTGCAGTCTGCGCATGGACAACATATGTGCTTCGCCTTTGTTCTGCGAGCATGTATCTTTGCAACATCAATAAATTTTTGGACCTCCACTACATATGATGGGTCCAATCTTGATAAGTTGTACATCCATAATGACCTCTCCATATTTAGCTGTAATTAGTTAAGAACAATTAATGTAGGTCAATCTAAAAACAAAACTAATATAACTCCTGAAAACAGATTTAACTAAGATACTAACCTCCTTCTACCAAACAGAGATGAAAACCTACCCCTTACAGAGTTTACAATTTATGGAATTTAAATAATTGTTGAAGCTCATTTTCATAAATATAAGAAATAATTGTATAAAATTTAGGAATAATTCAAGGATTTCTATGAAGTATTTATGCACAAAGATTTGAAAAAGTATTTATTTGCCATTTTATGATTTTCAACAATTTAATGTTTGAGTTTATAAAGTCTAATTCATCTGAAAAAAGAAAAGTTAAAACTGAATCAAAATTATAAACTTCAAAATGTCCTCATCATTACTCTATTGTATAGATCTACTCACAAGAATTTTAAAAAGTATTTATTTTCTATTTTTTTAATTTCTGCAATTTACTATGAATTTACATAAAAATTTAGCTAAAACTCTCTCTCTTGCCCTATGAACCCTAACCCTAAGCAAGAATGCTTCATGAACTCTAGATCTAGAGCACCTCCAATACAAGAGAATTGAACCAAAGAATCACTAAAAAAATAGCATCAAGGGCTCCAACTAACCTTTTGGAAGTTTCTCACCAAAGAAATAAGGATCAAAACCTCCCCCCTTGGAAACTGGAATCGTCTGGTCCGCCTGGTCCGTGAGCTCACGGAAGTAACTGTTCTTGTCTGGAGGTGGACGAAGGGTATTTATAGCATACTTAGCACAGGCGGCTCATAAAGAGGGCCGCCTGTGTAAATACATTATCACAGGCGGTCCTCTATAAAAACCGCCTGTGTAAAAAGACACATTTACACAGGCGGTTGTCGTAAATCCGCCGCCTGTGTTAATGGTATTTACACAGGCGGTTTGTATTGTAAGCCGCCTGTGTAAATGTGAAGTTTACACAGGCGGTGTAATTAAGAAGACCGCCTGTGTAAACGTGTTTACACAGGCGGTTTTCTTGTTGGGCCCTCTGAAATTTTTCTACTAGCGCCATGATATTGTGAACCGCCAGTGAAAAAAAAACAACGTGCCAGCAAAAACGATTTTTGTACTAGTGATAACAAGATGATGGAATCAATCATCTGCATGGTCCATGCTACGAGGAAAATAGGATTAGGGATAAATAAACTGATCACATTAGGAACAGCGACGTAGCACAAAATCTCCGATCGAAGAACAGCACCGTGGCCGGCGGCAGCCTATGGAGGGAGCAAAGCCGCCGACGCCGCCGAAAAATATCAACGTGGCCGGTGGCAGCCTATTGAAGGGAGCAAAGCCGCCGCCGCTGCGCGTATATACTATGGGCTGTGGCGGTTGGACGCCCGCAAATGACGATGGAATTTTCTTATATTCATTATATTAACGGGTCATCTTAATTAACCCGCTAATGGACCTCCGGCACCACGTTTGAAGTCTCTTGAGTGTGATCTAGGTGGGAGTAACTACTTCCAAGGAGTAGGAAAAATTTACCATATATATATATATATATATATATATATATATATATATATATATATATATATATATATATATATATATTCAGGCCAGGCCTTTGAATAAGATTCAACGCACCGGCGGTGCACCGCCCCTCTCCGGTGGCCAAATGGCTAATAAAATGTATTAACTACTATCCGTACACAACTGAGAAATATCACCGGTCTATTTAAATAGCGACTTTATTTTCTAAATTCCTTGATGTAAATCCTTTGCTGATTCTGCACAACTCCACTAGTGCTAGAATTTGCTGCAGTGGTTCTGACTCGGAAACATTCGTGCTTCAGAAAAATGGCCTTTACTATCTCTAGGAACACAGCAGGTTTTGACTGAAGACAGTAATCTAATAATTTACTACCAGCATCTAATGTTGGGGGTTTAGTTCCACATCGTGTAGCGATGGTGGAGGAGCACAACATATAAGGTGGAGTCCTCACCTATCAGGCTAGTCTTTTGGGTTGAATTGGGTCCAAGGCCTTATATGTTGTCAGCTCCGGTGAACCCAGAACCATGTGGAGCGCAGGCTCGCGGTAGCAAGCCCGGCCGGCTTCAAGCCAACTCTAAGATCGAGAACTCGGTGGACACTACCGGTTTTAACGATCGTAACATCTAAAACCTCGGTCTACCCACTATGACAGAGAAATCTAGCAATTTGTATAAAAGAGACTACAAAGAAAATTCCAACTCCACCAACGGAGCTTATTATAACATCTACGACCAGAAGCACGGCGCTACAAGTAGAAAGCTCATGCCGTCACCAGGCCTTGATTCAGCTTGTCAAAGATCTTCGCCACATCCTTGGATTTGGCCTTCAACAGCGGCTTCCAGAACTTAATCAACATCATCGTCTTGTGGAGAATATAATTCACAAGACATAATCTGCTTAGTGTTCATCTCTTCGTTTGTTTTGATAGACATCTGTTCATCTATTTTGTCCTTTCCTGATGGACAGCCTCGCCATCTGTGGAAATACTTATTTTTACCTAACTGCCACTCACAAACAAAACAGATATCTTCAGCAAATGCGATTGACTGTATATTCCAGCATTCACAAATCTTAGATCTTATACCACCATGTAACATATATCTCATATAATATGGGGATTTTTTTTGAAACGGACGGCAGGAGCTCTGCCCGGCATATATTAATAAAGTAAAGTTTATAACAAGAATAAAAATTCAAAAAGAAGGGAAAAACATAAAGCCAAGGAGCTCCCCTAGAGGACTACTCTCTAGGTAAGATCTCCTTGAGCCTCTTGGCACCTGCCAGACACCAGGTCCTCGCTTCCTCCTTGATTTTCAAAATTAGGCTTTCCGAAGTAGAATGACGTCTTTGAAAAATTCTATTATTGCATTCCTTCCAGAGCTCTTAAGCCACCGGGATTGTCAATGCCCGGACGGCTTTAATAGGCATGCCTTCAGCCTTTCCGACCGCTCTCCACCAAATGCTCACATATTCAAAGGAAGCCCAGCTGTCGACGAAAGCTGGTCGGCAGTCTACCTTGGGGTATACCCACGGTAGTAGTTTATCGGTAGACGGTGCGCAAACTACGAACTTGATGGTGACGCAAGACACGGACAAGCTTTTTATCCAGGTTCGGCCGCCGAGTTGGCGTAATACCTACGTCCTGCGTCTGGTTGTATTGATTTGTGTTGAGAGAATATGATCTGATGTGTCCTCTAGGGGACCCCTGCCCCTCCTTATATATCCTGAAGGGACAGAGTTACAAGCAAAGTATCCTATTTGGTACAAAATCTTGTAGCCTTGCGGTGCACGCCGACCAGTCGTGCGCCGCACGTCTTCATCTTGTGGGCCGAGCCACCTCTGATGGTGCGGCCCATATAGGCCCATGAGGGTATAGGGGTTTATACCCCCACAGCTAGTCCCCGAGCACCATGTATTATGATGTAACACGCCGTCTTGAGCTTCTTCGATCAGTGAGGCTTGACGTCTTCAATAAGCAGGAAAGTCGCCCAAACAGTTGCAACGGTATTTTGACCAACTCAAAAGACAGTTGATCAACATTGACATCGAAGAAGCAGGTTGTTCGAAGAATGCATGGTGCTCTAAAAAAGATTTTTTCCTGGTGAAGTGTGCCCACTTTACTTTTCTAAAAAGTATAGACCTAAAAAAAGCAAGCATATTCACCGAAAGGTGAAGTGTGCCCACTTAGTCCCCGAGCCTGGTAGTAGGTGACGTAGGCACGTGGTGCCAGGGTCAAAAGAAAAGTCCTCAAAGAAATTCTGAAACTGAGATGCATCGCCAGATGCATCGTACCGATGTAGTCCCCGAGCTTGCTGGAAGGCGAAGTATGAGCCTTGTAGCAAGGTCTAAAAAATTGAATTTACCAGTCCCCGAGCATATCAAGCTCGTCTGCAATTGAATAGACTAATCGACCAGTCTCCGAGCATATAACGCTCGGTGGTCGGTACAGTCCCCGAATTCTCAAATTGGTGGGCTGGTCGACCATTCCCCGAGCGTATAGTGCTCGGTGGTCGGTGCAGTCCCCAAGTTCTTAAATTGGTGAGCTGGTCGACCAGTCCCCGAGCGTATAGTGCTCGGTGGTCGGCACAGTCCCCGAGCACGGCGTAGGGACCGGTGGACAAGTCCCCGAGCGTGGTTGGGAACGTAAACGTGCTCGGTGGTCGGCACAGTCTTCGAGCACAGCATAGAGAGTAGTCGACAAGTCTCCGAGCGTGGTTGGGAACGTAAACGTGCTCGGTGGTCGGAGCAGTTCCCGGGCACAGCGTAGGGAATAGTCGACGAGTCCCCGAGCGTAGCTTGTCGACTGGGCCAAACCCCTGAAAAATAAATATAAAGAATAGGTAGTACATGATGTATAAATAAACTTTAGATAAAAATCAGTACTGAGATAAGTTTTAGATTTTTTGTTATAAAATTAGCACAAGTAGTTAATTCATCCTAGAGCTTGTACCAGCTCTGGTCTAGCCAACAATCAGCATGAGGTGCGGAACCTAGACACGCGTGGGATTGCCAGCCTCGCTAGGGAGCTACTGCCGACCACCCGGAACACAGAGGGCGGATCTCGTGCACGTGTAGGGAGGAGTCGGAGACAGTACCGGCTCTGGAAAGCTCGTGTAGGAGAAAAAACTAGTGTGGCTAAACAAAAAGTTGTTTTTGAAGGATAATAAAAAATATTATGCCAAAAATAAATAAGATATTAGAAGTGTACTTATCTTTGGATGAAAGTCTAGTCGGTGATGACAAAATTGTCCGGCCCTCGAGCTTTTCGACTTGTCATGACGGTGGTCGCTGTTGTCGGAGCGTCGTTCTTCGCGGCGATTATTATTGCGACTGGTGGTCAGAGCAAGTGGGCTAAACAATTTGGTCGATGGCCCGAGCAGGTCGGTGTTGTCGATCTGCCTCTCTTTGGCTGTATTGACAATGTGCAAGCAGGTGTACCACTGATTCATTTGTGCTATGACAAAGTGGACAACAACGTTGGTTTGGCCAACCTCTTCTAGCCAAGCGATATGCTGTCCAAAGACGATCTTGGATAGTCAGCCAAGCAAAAAATTTGCATTTTGCTGGTGCCCAGGGCTTCCAAATTAGAGTATCCAGTTCAGTGTTTATCGATCCATGAAATTGAGCCATGTCCCATGTAAGCTGATTTTGTCGAATAATCACCACTGGTGTTTAGCATCCATTCAATATGGTCAGATGTGTTCACACTGACGTATATATGCTGTAGACGATCCCAAAGGGCAACAAATTGTGTCAACTTCTGATGTGCGTTGATCGCTGGAATGTTTATGTCTTGCACCCATGAATTACCCTGCAGCGCATGGTGTACTGTTTTGTTCTTCTTCTTGCTTGCTGAAAAAATGTCTGGAGCTATGTCTTTTGGTGATGCACCATCCAGCCATGCCGAATGCCAAAAAAGAGCCTTGGCACCATCCCCAAGAGTAACCTTTGTTGCTGCATTGAAGAGTTGTCGATCAGTTTCATCACAGGGTACATCCATTCCTACCCATGGTTTATTTTCAGAGCGCCAACCATGCCATAGCCAGCGCAGGCGAAGCGCTCTTGCAAACCTGTAGAGGTCGAGGATACCTAGCCCTCTGAGCTTGGTAGGGCGGTTACAACACTTCCAATTTACCTTGCATTTGCCACCTGAAATGTGATGAGCCCCGACCCAAAGGAAGCGACGTCTTTTGCAGTCAAGTTTCTTGAGTATGTCCTTGGGAGGGTTGAGAGCAGTTAGGAAATAGATAGGCTGTGAGGAGACGACAGATTTCATAAGAGTGTTGCGTCCAGCATGGTTGAGTAGTCTCCCTTGCCAATGTGCTAGGCGGCCTGCTGCCTTGTCTAAAAGCGATTGACAGTCTACTTTCCTCAAGCGGCTGAGAGTGAGGGGCAAACCAAGATATTTGAAAGGGAAGCCTACAAGAGCCCTCTGGAAAGTCTGCAAGAACCGCTCGAACGTCGATATTACTACATCTAATCGGCGCAACCAAACTCTTGGTAAGGTTGGTCAGAAGGCCAGTCACCTGGCCAAAGTGGTAAAGGATTTCCTTAAGTGCAGCAACATCATTTGCAGTTGGTGATAAGAAGATGACAGCATCATCCGCATAGAGGGAGGTTCGCAGCCTTGCCCGTTGGCCCCTAAGCTTTGTTAGAATCCCTCGTTCCAAAATGGTTACAAGAGGATCGATGGCCAAGACAAAGAGGAGCGGCAATAGAGGGTCTCCCTGTCGTAGGCCTCGGCCATGTGAGATTAGTGGACCAGGAATCCCATTGATGAGGATTTTGGAAGTGGAGGAGCCCTAGAGCAAGGCAAGCCAATTGCGCCATCTTGTTGGGAAGCCTAATCGTTGCATCAGATCAAGTATGTAATCCCAACGAACGGAATCAAAAGCCTTGGCAATATCAAATTTGATCAGCAAGGTTGGGGTGTTGGATCTGTTGAAATATCGTGCCAGGTTGCGAACATACATGAAGTTGTCATGGATTGCTCTCGTTTTGATGAAGGCACTTTGGCTGTTAGAGATTAGCTGATTCATATAGGGTTGTAAACGAAGAGCCAACAGTTTGGTTATTATTTTTGCAACCCCATGGATCAAACTAATTGGTCGGTAATCAGAGATCTTCTCAGCACCTTCCTTCTTTGGTATGAGAACTATGTTTGCTGAGTTTAGGGGCGCAAGATGGATCGTACGTTGGTCATAAAATCTCTGGATTGCAGCCATCAGATCATGCTTGATAATGTCCCAACAAGAAGTAAAGAAGGCCATGGTGAACCTGTCTGGGCCTGGCGATTTGTCCTTTGGCATTTGGCGGATCGCATTTAAAACTTCTTGTTCGGTGAAAGGAATGTCAAGCATGGAGAGGTCATGAGGTGTAGTGGGAATTTCACTCCAATTGAAGTCCTCCACTCTAGGCTGCGGTAATCCCATGCAAGATGTGAAGTGCTCAGTGGCAACGTTTTCCTTCTCTTCATGTGAAATTGCCCATCCGTTATCCTTTGTATGAAATTCTTCCTCCTTCTAGAGTTGCATTTGAGATGGAAATACTTTGTGTTAGAATCGCCCAACATAAGATTGGTGATTCTTGAACTTTGCTTCTTTCTTGCTCGTTCAAAGATGGACAAGCCAATGACCCGGTGCTTCAACTGAGAACGAAGCTCCCTTTCGTCAGCCGTAAGAGTCCGATTTTCTTATGCAATGTCAAGGCGAAGGATTATTTCAAGGGCCATGTGCAGCTGCAGCTTGGCGCCTGATAATAATGATTTACTCCATTCACGTAGACGCCTTGCAGTTCTATGCAGTCTGAAATTCAGCCTGCATGGCGGCTCTGTATGTGGGTTGTGCTCTGTCCAGGACATTTGCACCACCTCTTTAAAACCTGGCATTTTGATCCAGAAATTTTCGAATTTAAAGTGCTTTGGTTGTGGTGGGCCCCTTTGATTTGAGAGAAGCAGTGGGCACACCAGCATGGCCGATACTTCCAAACAAAACATAGGTCTCTTCGGCAGGGACTCAACAAGGGATGAAATTGACGTGGTTTTGCAATCACAAAAGTTACCAAGCCAAATCACAACAAGATTTTTCAATTTCTCCTAGTAATGTGAGGTTCTCCTAGTGTTTTAGCATTAAAAATTTAATATAAACTTTCCCTAGTAAATGCCTCCTAGTGAGGATTCCCTAGTGTTTGACTAGTGGTAGTGTTTTATTACTAACTAAAAACACTAGGAGAACTCCACCATTTTGGTAGTGAATTGAAACTTGCTCAAAGGACTAACATTGTAACTTGACATGTTAACTGTATCCAGTTATCAATGAGTTGACTAGATGATACTGATAGTCATAGATAAAAGCTCTGATCATTCATGAAGAGGACCAATACATGATTTACCTGGAAAAAAAATCAAAGAAACCACCACTCTGCACTTCAGTCATATTTTTATTTGAAGACCAAGGAACGGTGGATCTTCCATCTGCCAGTAAGTTTCATTCTGTTAATAGCTGATGGGTTATAAAAATATAGAATTTCTTTAAATTAAATAATCAGCTGGTAAGTTGCAATTTATCCGGACATAACCTGAACAAGTCCATACAGAAGCTTATGTGTTTCTGCAAGATAGGTTGTGCCTTCAGGCACTAAGATAACGGCAAGAACCCACTCAATACTCAATCCCAATGCCAATTGGTGTGTTTCCTGTTAATAATTAAGAAAAAAGAGTTAGAAAGAATAAAAAATTGGATATAAATATCATCAAAGGAAAATATAATATCATCAAAGGAAAAAAAATTATTACAGTGCAAGATTACGAGTCACTAGATCCTAAAACTGTGACAAACGTCTTCCATATGCATACATAGCCCAAAAGATTTGCAACAGCATAAACTCAGGACTGATGGGAGCACCCTGTATTTTGGGAGCCCAAAGATCTTTTCTCTGTCTATTTTTTTTCATTTGCTATTTCTTACTCCCTTCCAAATTGTGAGTAGTCTTAGCTTTGTCTAAGTCAAACCTCTCCAGATTTGACAAGTTTGCAGAAAATGCACAAACATCTACAAAATCAAACAAGCATTAGATTAACCATGAAATATATTTTAGTGGCGCATTTATTTGATATTTGATATTGTACAGTTGTTAATATATTTTTATGTAAACTCGGTCAAAGTTATACAATTTTAACTTGGGACAAAACTAAAACGAATTATAATTTAAAACTAGAGATAGATCTAGGAACACATTACTGCTGCCAGCCAAAAGGCACAACATGGTTGAGAACTTGAAGTTGCCACTGCTGCCACAGCAGGCATCACCACGGTAGCATGTCAGCATGTGTGCCCCTCCATTGTTAGACCAGATAGCGTGTGCGCCCCTCTATTGTAAGTGATCAATTTTGGCACTGAACACACCCTGTGCAATGCAGTTCTCCATGAGGATCTAGTGCCTTTCTGAGAGGGCTGCCCTTCACATGCTCAATGCATGGGAAATGGCACGCAGCCTGCTGCACACACAAGCATGAGCCTGGTGAATGGTGATCACCAGCACAAATAAACTCATCCGGTAGGACTCTCAGGACATGACACGACACTGCACAGGAGAATAACAACATCATATTAGATGACACATTCAAGTAAGACAAAATTTTAAGTTTCAATAAAATTTTAACACGACATATGCATCTACAGACAGAGTAATGCTTTTCTATTGGCATGCTCAACAGCCTCTGTTGTATTAAAAAAACAAAACCAACCATGCTGCGGTGAACGGCTGCGCGCCGGCCGCCGACGTCCGCGCCGGACCCGGACCCTGATCCGCCGGTGGCTCGCCCCGCTAGCCCGTAGTGGATGCCTGCTGTATCGACTGCGCCATCGATTCGGAAGCAGCTGCGGAAAATTACGGCGAACGAGCCACGCAACCGGGATGAAGTTTTTGGTACGCTTTTGATGGCCTGCGCACAGCATGAGCTCTTGCTCGGTTCCTCCACCAATCTTTGTGAAGGATCGGGCGGGTTTTGGGAATCAGACTCCGACTCGGAGTTTGAAGATCGAGGGATCGTCAAGGCCCGTTCGCGAGGGGAATCCAGTGCTGTTTGGCGTGCGGCCACGGTCTCCACAGTGGCCGAGCGGCCGCAAGTTCGGACCGCTTCAACGTCCAGGGCAGCTGCATCAACTATCGGGGCTTCCTTTCCATCTACAAGGCCAACCCGTGCGCCATGGACGAAGCTCTGGAAAGGTCTGTTGCCCCCTCGACGAGTCTCACCAGCGAGGACATTCGGAGATTTCATCCTGCCAGCCATGGATGCCACTTCAAACAAAAAAAGCGATGATCCGGTTTCTGCGGGCCCTCGAATCACGAAGAACCCGCACCCTTATTGGACCCACCCAAACTGCCCGGTGGCCCCACCCCCCATCCGTGCAGTCGAGTCCCAGGAGGCCGCGTACGAGATCACGAGACCTAGCCGCCGACTGGTGAACCCGAACATCTTCCTTACTGCCGAGACCACGCCGCAGCTTTCCTTCCGTGACGCGCTGATGGCAGGAGATCGCGGCAGATTCAGGGGCCGGTCTGCTCCTGGCCGTGGGGCGTCTGTTCGACGCCGTGGCAGGGGTCCGGGACCGGCTGCTGATGCTCACGAAGATGGTCGTGATGGTGGCCAAGGACATGGTCGCGACACAGACCGTGACAGGGGCCGTGGTGGTCGTGGGGGGATACCTCCTCCTACAGGGCGTGGTGCAGGGGCTGAATCGCGTTGTCGAGGCCGCGGTGTTCCCAAACCGACGTCCGGAGCTACTCGCGACCACGAAGATGCTGTGGCCTTCAATAGGGGCACCGATGAGTCTGCTGGGAAATCTGTTGACGAGGAACAAGGTAACCAGAAAAGGAAACGGAAGGAGCAGCTGCTGAAACTTGAGTGCGCCATCTGTACAGAGGAACACTACACAAATCAATGTCCTCTTCTTCGAGGTCCCAAACCGACGGTTGCATATTGTGGTGCTGCCGAAGATGGAATGGATTTCTTTCAGATCCAGGCTGCCAGAAACAATCAAATTGTTACTCCAATTCAGACAACAGTCGCAGCACTCATCACGGTGGAAGCTGGTGAGGTTTCTGCTCAGCTGCTCCAGACAGAATTGGCTAGGATAATTCCTATACGTTGGCAGTGGGAAGTGCAGGAACAAGACGCTAAATCTTTTGTAGTCCCGTTTCCGTCTATGCAAGAGCTGGAACGTATGATCGCCATTCGTACAATTACTACGAAGAACAAAGAGGGCACCATCATCTTTGAAGAATTTGTTGATGACATCCAACCTATCAAAGTGCTGCAACAAGTCTGGGTGACAGTCACTAGGGTGCCCCGGGTGCTCCGGTCTTTTCTCCCTCTATGGGCGGTTGGGTCCATTATTGGGGCCACACAAAAGGTGGACATGGTGCATCTTCGGGTGACTGGTCAGGTCCGTATCCTAGTGGCAGTACTTGATATTAAAAAATACCCAAACAGGCTGATGTTTGTGCCATCAATAGCGTTTATCGCCTTTTTTCAAACCTGATGAAGCTATTCAGATTAATGATTCTGATCTTGATGATGATGATCTGTTGGGAGATGGGGATAATCCTAACGGGGAAGACCATGTGATGAAGGATGCTGAGGACCTGAATCCGAAACCGAAAGACCCTAATCCAAACCCTCAGGACAGCACGTCTCAGGTTCCTCCCCAGAGCATGCCACCTCAGCAACAATCATCCCTGGTGGGAGAAGCTTTGGACCAGGCTTGTGAACAACTGCTAAATGAGATCAGCATCAAGGTGATGCTTGAGTCAGATGACACGTCTCCGAGGAAGATCTATACCCCTCTGACAGAAGAAGAGGCTGCAGCATATAATATCCTTGTTCATTCTCCTAATGCATCGAACGTCTCTGCTGGAGACGCTCCTGCTAACAAGCTTCAGGGCTGCATGGCAAGCGACATTGTTGGGGTCCAGGACGGTCCACCGGGCTCTTCATCGCCCAACGCCCTCCTCACCGTGCTGGACCAAAACGATGCCAAAACCATCGTGCCAACAGCCTCGCCAGTGACGCATGTCCTCGGTGATTCCACGTCGTCACCTGCTACCCACCCCGCTGTCCCGGTGCCAGGAGATACTCTCGCTTCTGCTGCCCCCGCCGGTGTGGTGATGGGGGACGTCACGGCTCCTGCGGACACCGTCTCTTCTTCCACTGTGGCGTCGTTGGGAGTCACTGTCGTGTCGGTGACAGCACCCACCAGGCCGTTAGTGGGGAAGTCTACTACGATCGCGGCTCCTTCACTACCGGCTCTCCGTGCCGAGGTGAGGGGTGGTGCTGCTCCTGCAGGGGTGAGGGGAGGTGTCTCGCCCGCTGCCCCCTCGCCTTCTACTCCTCCAAGTGCCGAGTTGGAGGGCGCGATGATTGGTGCCCCCTCGCCTGCTTCTCCAGATGTCGTAGTGGCCAGTACTACGGCTGTTGGGGAGATAGGTGTGCCAACTGCCGCACCCCGCCCTGCCTCCCATGCAGGTGGGGACACGCCTCTCAGGGCGACGGAGGACCCCACGACCGCGACGGCCACTGCTGCTGCGTCGCTACCTAGGTCCCCTGCATCTCCTTCACAGCTGGCCAAGGCTTCACTGACAGTGGGGGTTTTCAAACCCCCAGCGGCTGCTCCTCCTATTAAAGAGTTGCGACGGAGCTCCAGGATTGCGGCGATGGCCGACGTCCATACCCTATAGAAGACCGAACGGCTGACGGCAAAGAAGAACCTTGAATTCATAGGTAATCTTTAGGATGATATGCACAAGGTTGAACGGAAGGCAGCGAAAAAGAACTTCGAATTTCCAGGTAACTCTTTCGCTAGCTTTCCAGATCCTAAAGTTATTTCAAACCTTGGTAGGATAGGCATCAAGTTAGATACCTCAGACGTACTGTGTTTTAAAAACTTAGAGGTAGATAGGTTGGTTTTATGTGCTAATGAAAAAAAATGCTCTATCAAATCCAGACTCTCCAATTTTGAGAGTGATGATGAGCGAGAAAGCCAAATTGATGCGATTCTCAGCCACGCCTATGGTAATTTAAATGGGAATTTGCTGGAGGATGAGAGTGATCAATTAATCGATCTCTCTCCACTCCCAAGGAAGAAAAAATACAATAATGCCAAAAATACTTTGAAAGGCAAACTTTCTAAAAAACCAAAAACCCCTTCCAAAATTATTATAAAATGAAGGGTGTCTTCTGGAATAGCAGAGGTCTGGGAGACTTGGCTAAGCATAGGTATTTGGCTGAACTAGTTAAGGAAGAGCAGATTAATTTTATTGCGCTTTCCGAAACAGGGCGGGACTCATTCCCAGATCATGTACTTAAAAATCTTTGTGGAGGACATGATTTCCTTTGGCACACTATGGCACCCCATGGTAGGTCAGGGGGTATCTTGCTAGGTGTGGACATGAATGTCTTTGACATTGGAGCTATTGTGGAGGGAGACTATTATGTAAAATTCACCCTTAGAGTCAAATCAAATGACTTTAAGTTTGTGCTATATTCGGTCTATGGACCAGCACAACTCCAGCATAAGCGTGATTTCCTAGTTGAAATGGCTAACACGTGCTCTAAAGAATCCCTACCATATATCATAGGAGGGGATTTTAATATTATGCGATGCCCTGAAGATAAAAGTACTAGGGACTTTGACCCTAAATGGCCAGATCTTTTTAATGCTATTTTGAATCTCTAGATCTTAAGGAGATTGTTGATGCAAAACTGATCTGCAAACACAAAGGGCTAATACCCGATTCAAACGTTAAGGCGTGCCAGCCGATTTGACCTTACTATCGGCAAAGGTGATAACTCGAATACTTTAGTCCTGACAACAGCGATGCGCCCGGATGTCACGGCTAAGAGGTACTCACGCGGAACTTGAGAACACGCCGAGCTTAAGTCGACGAATTCCTAAGAACTCGTAATAAAAAGAAAAAAAGTATGACGAAGTCGTCGAAAAGTAGATGCTGGAATATGAGTAAAAACGTGTATTTGATTGATTTCTTGATTTTTTATTACAAGGCCCTAGGGTTTATATTTATACCCTGCTCAAAGAGCTACAACCAGACACGATTAGAATTCGAATTCCAAATTACACGGAATCCGTATACAAAACGATGCAAATAATTAAGGAAATAACAAAACTATCCTTCGTGACAAACCGAAACTCCTCCACATGACAACTGGCAGCTTCCGGACTCCTCCTTTGCATCATCGGCAATCCCTTTGCCATAGTCATCGGCAGACCTTTTTATCCAGCCATCGGCACCATATTACTGCCTGTGGACTTAGTCACATTCAACCTCTCCCTCATCGGCAACCATCCTCATCGGCAACCCGCATCGTACTGCCACCCTATCCTGCCATCCTAGACACGTGCCCAAAAACGGTGTCAACACATGCCCCCCAGTTTCGGAGTATAAAACTATTAATGCTCCAAAATTCTCTGCAGTAATGATGCCTTCTCCGCAATTAATGCTCCTAATGTGGTAACCGACAACCTCAATCTGGACAACTCTAATCCTAATCCTCCGCAGATTCCTCGAAATCCCCAACTTCCTAAACGGGCATCTTTCTCAGTCGTACATCGGCAACAATACCGTTACAAAGATCTGTCGATGCTCTGACCAGGATATTTGCAAAAACGATTACTTCCCCTCTATCCGCCCATCGGCAAGATGACCGTTATAGAATATCGCCGATGGACCGACCAGGAGATCTTGCACAGTAAAATATCTTCAGATAATGACCGCTTCCCGTCAAATCACCTGCACAATCCCTGGATTACCGTGCGAACAGTTACCATATCCACCTGAGTACCCTCGGGTTTCTCGGATGCGGCAAAGAGATAAGTCGGACTTGCCCTTGCCCATCTTGTCCTATAAATAGTTCCTTCTTGGGTACTCCTTCCCCACCATACCATTCTACTACCCAACTTTACTTTTCCAGCGGCGGCGCCATTTACAACCTTCAAGACCTCCGACAAGCACTTCTCTTCATCAACTCCGGTGCCCTCCAACGTCCTCTTCACGACAAGATGGCCATTGGCTTCGTCGTCCCTGAGGTCAGACCTCCATCTCATCTTCTGTATTTTTTTTATTCCTGTTCATCCGCGATTCATCTTACTGAATATTCTCCTTTTCCTTTTTCTTTGTATTTTTATTCCCCCAAAATCACTAGGAGTTGTCCAATAAAATTGTCATCCCCACCGATCATCCACACCTTCAATGTCTCGGCCCTCTAGGGGATTCAGATCCAACCAACGTTATTAACGCAGAAACCAATAGGATCCCCTTTAGAGCTGAAAACTTTTCTTTAGATCTGTGGAAAGACACTTTTCGCTCTTGGCCCAGCCCTACCGTAGGGTGGAAAGACTGGTTCTTGAGGGTCAGCAATTCTTATGAAGTCCAGTGGGGTGAAAGGAAGCTAGCCCAATGCATTAGGCTATCCATTGCCGATATGCACAGGAACGAGTCACTGCTGATAGCTGCGTCCTACTTTTGGTCAGACACCCTCAATGCTTTTGTTTTTGGCCACGGCCCTGCTTCTCCTACCCTTGCCGATGTAGCCATGCTCACTGGGCTAGATATATCTTCTGCCGATAGCACCCACTTTTTTGATACTGCCCCCAGTGCCAAAGTGGAGACTCGCGCTATCGGCGGTTGGTCAGGGTACATTCAGAAGTACCGCGGGAGAGGGCCTGTCACCATAAAGGAGCAAACCACCTTTCTGAACATGTGGCTGGACAAGTTTGTATTCTGTGGTCGATCGGCAGGACCGACTTCCGTCTATCTATCGGCAGCAGAGAGACTGGCTAACGGTGGCCAATTTCCTCTCGGCCGATACTTGCTAGGCGCTGTTTACCACCTTCTCCATCAGGTAGCCCAGAAACTCCTGCTTGGCCAATCCATCGGCAACTTGGGAGGCCCCTGGTGGTTTATTAATATGTGGCTCAATCTGCACCTGCATAAGCGCCTTGATTTCAACTTGTTCTCACAGCACTTCCCAAGAGATATAGCCGAAAATCATGTGTTGTGTGAAGAGGAATCGGCAACGCGTGCCCCCTTAAACTTTGGCGAAGCCGTCATAGTCCTACCTGGTTCATGGAGTAATCCGGATCAAATTGGCCGATTCTTCGAGACTCTGTATGAGGGTTTGGCCAGGGATGAACGACCATGGTTGGCTTATGATGACCCAGATAGCATGCTCCCTCTGACCTTCAATCCATTTGATGAAGCTCTCGACAGGGATAATGAGGCGATGATGGCAATTGTGACTCCCAGAGCCATTCCAGTGAATTTTTTCGGTGGCACAAAAACTTCTCCCCAGACTTACGAATTTTACAATCCATCGGCATCAGCTCGACAGTTAGCTTTCGGCCAGTTGCCGATTGCACTTCCTTATGCCGATGTGATAAAACCCAGAGAAACCATCAACAACCTTCTTGAGTGGACTCGAGTAGCCCAACTACCACCAAACGCCGATGTAGATGTAGATCTGTCAGAATGGGTTCCGGCTGCTTTTATCACTCAGGCATACAAGTTATGGTGGGCAGAATGGAAAGAGCATCTATTCTGCAGATCGGCACTTTCATACCGTAGCATGATTGACCTCGAATACGAAGTTCCCGATGACACTGTAAGTAGCTCAAACCAACGTTTCATTTTCTCACTATTACTTCCATCGGCAGCTTACCCTTGTATTCCTTTTGCAGGTTGACAATATTCCTCCATCGGTTAGCAGGAGTGGCAAGCCGATCGACTTGTTTCCATCAGGCCCGATTTCCTCAATCGGCCACAATGCTCCCACTCTGGCTTCCATCGTGCATCGGGGTGTGCGCCTCAGGAAAGTTACAACCAGGAGAACCCAGACATCACCAACGGTAGCTGCTCCCACTCTGGCGCGGGCTTTCAAGGCAATTTGTCAAATCTTTATCTTTTACGCTGACTATCTTTATATCGGTTTTATTTATACTTATAAATCCTTGTTCGTTATTGCACCAAACCAGTGCATCGGCAAAGGTCACACGTCAAGGTGCCGATGCCACCCAGTCCAGCCAGCCAAAGAGGAAGGGTGTCAAGAGTACCAGGGCCGAAACGAAACTCCAAAAAGTGGCAACTCCCCCTCCTCCTCCGGTATCTCCAATCCCAGTGGAGTCTTCTCCTTCTTCTCCAGAAGTCCAGACACAGCAAGCGCCATCTCCCCAACCAATGCAGGATGCACCACAGATGGAAGAATCCCAGCAGGAAGAGCCTCAAACAGAAGGTACATCAGTTGTTGTGGGTGAACAAACAACTGGTACGGTGGGTCCAATTATATCATCGGCGGCTCTCCCGATTCAGACAACCGTTGTTCCCCCTCCAGGTAACATACTTTAACAATACCGTTGCCGATGAACTCATTTTCATTTAGTCTCATAACCTTTCTTATCTTCTTTCAATCGATATCGTCCCATCGGCAACCTTAGCCGATCAATCTGTAGTTCCATCGGCATCTTTGGCCGGTCAGTCCGCAGCTCCGTCAGCACCTCCCAGTCCAAGGCAAGAGATCGCCTTGAAGCAAGTAAGTCACTGTTTACCGCCAGCATTATTTGCCGATTCTCCGAATATGAGCTAACCTTGCTTTCCGTCCCAGGAACAAGATTCTCCTGATAGCCTGTTTTCCTTCGCCATCGATCTCTCTGAAGAAGAAGGCGAAGAAGCAAGTTCTCTTCAGACAGTTGGCATTACATCGGCAGAGATCAGGGCCAGGCTGGAAGAATTGTCAGTTCTCCTTCACCAAGATACAGCGCACTTGGTCGATGACTCCGACCCTACCAAGACCCTGTTCAGAACTCTCAGAGGCCAAATCCCGGTCGACGTCGAAGAAATCCTGTTCCAAGCCGCTCATCTGGAGAGTCGCCAGCTGCAGTACCAGAGAGCTTCTCGGCGTCTTGCCGATAGAGCCGCTCAGACTCAACTCTCCGATGAAATGAGGAAAGAGAAACTCCTGACCGATGAGAAGCACAAGAACATCGGTATCCTGAAATCTTCAGGAGATGCGCTGAAGCAGAAGATATCCGATCTATCGGCAAGAAGAGAATCTCTGTTGGCGGAGCTTAAGGAAGTAGAGAACGCTCTGTCCCAAGCCCAACAGGAAGAGAGCCAATTGCCAGAGACCATCAGGCTTCTTGAGCGCGAGCGAAATGCTCATGGTCGCAAAGCACTCCAACTGAAGAAGAAGCTGAAGCCGATAGAAGGTTCTGCCGATGATGACATCAAGGAGATAGAAGCAGCCAACCAAATTCGGCTACGCGCTATATCGGCAATCCAGACGCTGCTTAACACATAGAGTTTCCATTGGCATTGTATCTGCGCTTTTCCTGCTTCCTCAGCTTTTAGTCTAGCCAATAGGACTGTTATCGGCGCCTAAACTTTTGAAACACCAAGTCTTGTCCCCAAGCATTTGGATCCAGCCGATAGGAGTGTTATCGGCACCTAAACTTCTATGCATCGACCCATATACTGGGGTAGTACTTCTTTAAATATTTGCCGTTTAATGCTCTGGGAAATTCAATTCCTTCGAGGGTTTCTAGAATGTAGGCATTACCAGGAGCCGATCGACTTATCCGATAAGGACCCTCCCAATTAGGAGACCACTTTCCAAACTTCGAGCTTTTGGTCCCAACTGGTAAAATTAATTTCCATACCAAATCCCCATCGGCAAACTCTTTAGCCTTCACCTTCTTATCATACCATCTAGCAACTCTTTTCTTATTCTCTTCTATACTCATTAAAGCTTTTAACCGATGCCCTGCTAGATCGTCCAATTCATCGGTCATCAAAGTGGCATAACCATCGGAAGTTAATTGATCTTGAAAAGATAATCGCCTAGATCCAGCCTTAATTTCCCAAGGCAACACTGCATCATGTCCATACACCAATTGATAGGGTGATACCTTGGTCGATCCATGACAAGCCATTCGATAAGACCACAATGCTTCATTTAATAATGTATGCCACCGCTTAGGATTTTCTTCAATCTTCCGTTTAATAAGCTTGATAATTCCTTTGTTAGACGCTTCGGCCTGCCCATTGGCTTGAGCATAATAAGGAGAAGAATTCAACACTTTAATTCCCATACCGATTGCGAATTCATCGAACTCCCCCGATGTGAACATGGTGCCCTGATCGGTAGTAATCGTTTGGGGAATCCCAAATCGGTAAATAATATGCTCCTTCACAAAATCAATCATATTGGCCGATGTGACTTTCTTCAAAGGAATAGCTTCAACCCATTTAGTGAAATAGTCAGTGGCAACTAGAATGAACTTATGCCCTTTGCTAGATGGTGGATAAATCTGGCCGATCAGATCGATGGCCCATCCCCGGAACGACCAAGGTTTTATTATAGGATTCATAGCCGATGCGGGTGCTCTCTGGATATTACCAAACTTTTGACAACCTTGACACCCCTTGAAATATTTAAAACAATCTTCAAGTATGGTTGGCCAAAAATATCCATTCCTTCGAATCATCCACTTCATCTTAAAAGCTGACTGATGCGCTCCACACACTCCTTCATGGATTTCCCCCATCAAACTTCTGGCTTCATCATCACCCAAGCATCGGAGAAGAATCCCGTCGATAGTTCGATAATACAATTCATTTTCAAGGAGCACATACTTGGTTGCTTGAAATCGAACCCGTCTTTCAACTTTTTTGGATGGATCTTTTAGATAATCAATAATTTCTTTCCTCCAATCACCGGCACCGACTGCCGATGTCGCATTAATCATTGGCTGATATCCCGAGGCATGCTGAGCTAACCGATTAGCGTCTTCATTATGCAATCGGGGAACATGCTCCAGTCGGAAGTCCTTGAATTCCTTTAACAGTTGCATACTTCTCTCGAAATAGGTTATGAGAACTTCACTTCGGCATTCATAGCTTCTGGCCAATTGATTTATAACCAACATAGAATCCCCGAATATTTCAACAGCATCAGCACGAACTTCTCTTAACAACTCCAATCCCTTGATCAGAGCTTGATACTCAGCCTGATTATTTGTTGATGTAGCAACAATCGGCAAGGAAAACTCATACTTCCTCCCCTTAGGGGAAACTAATACAATGCCGATTCCTGCCCCCCGGTCACAGGTAGATCCATCAAAGAAGAGCGTCCAAGGTGCAATTTCCAAGGTTTCTACTAGACCGCAATGCTGAGTCACAAAATCGGCCATAATCTGCCCTTTGACTGCCTTAGCCGATTTGTAACGCAAATCGAACTCCGACAGCGCTAAAATCCATTTACCGATCCTACCACTCATAATCGGCATAGATAGCATGTATCAGACCACGTCATCTTTGCAAACAACAGTGCATTCGGCCGATAACAGGTAATGTCTCAGCTTGATACATGAAAAATATAAGCATAAGCATAGTTTCTCAATGGCCGAATACCTGGTTTCAGCATCAATCAACCTCCTACTCAAATAATAAATTACCCTTTCTCTCCCTTCAAATTCCTGAACTAAAGCTGAACCGATAACCGATCCATCGGTAGATAGATACAACCTGAAGGGCTTCCCTTGTTGAGGTGGAACTAAAACTGGAGGATTTACTAGATACTTCTTGATTTCATCCAGAGCCAACTGCTGTTCTTCTCCCCAAACAAACTCTTGATCGGCTTTCAATTTAAGAAGAGGACTGAAAGCACGAATCCTTCCAGATAAATTCGATATAAATCTCCTGATAAAATTTACCTTGCCGATCAAGGATTGGAGCTCGTTTTGTTGGTAGGGGCCACTATTTTATTGATGGCATCAATAGATCTTCGACTAATTTCAATACCCCTCTGATGTACCATGAAACCAAGAAACTGCCCTGCCGATACACCAAATGCACACTTGTTGGGATTCATCTTCAATCCATGCTTCCTTGTGCACTCTAACACTTTTTGTAAATCGGCAAGATGCTTTGAGAAATCTCCAGACTTAACCACCACATCATCAATATAAATCTCTACGAGCTTGCCGATGAACTCATGAAATATAAAATTCATAGCCCTTTGATAAGTAGCACCAGCATTCTTCAACCCAAAAGTCATGACTATCCATTCAAATAGCCCAACATGACCAGGACACCTGAATGCGGTTTTTGGAATATCCTCCTCTGCCATGAATATTTGATTGTAACCTGCATTACCATCCATGAAGCTGATGACCCGATGGCCAGCCGCAGCATCAACCAGTAGATCGGCGACAGGCATTGGGTATCCATCCATCGGCGTAGCTTTATTGAGATTCCTGAAATCAATGCACACCCGAAGCTTCCCGTTCTTCTTGTAAACCGGAACAACATTGGAAATCCATTCGGCATACCGACACTGCCGAATAAACTTAGCTTCAATAAGTTTAGTGATTTCGGCCTTAATATCAGGTAGAATGTTAGGATTACATCGGCGGGCTGGTTGCTGATGTGGCCGAAATCCAGACTTGATGGGTAACCGATGTTCAACAATTGATCGGTCTAAACCAGGCATCTCTGTATAATCCCAAGCAAAGCAATCTTTATATTCCTTTAACAAACTAGTCAATTGTCGCTTACACTCAGGATCTAATTTAGCACTAATAAAAGTAGGCCTAGGCTTATCACCACTACCTATATCTACTTCTACCAAATCGTCGGCCGATGTGAATCCCTGGCCTAATTTTCCATCATCGGCGAATCTATCCATTAAAAACCGTCGTCAGAACTGACTGCTTGGATCGGTGGAATCTCATAATCGGCAACTTTGAGAAAATCTTTCTCCCAAACTTCTCCTGAAATGCACCTGGTCCTTTCGTAAGTATCCGCTTCTGCCGATGCGATAACATAAGAAGAATCTCCTGGGACAATCTCAATCTTGTCACCTACCCACTGAACCAAGCACTGATGCATTGTAGATGGGACACAACAATTGGCATGAATCCAATCTCTTCCCAATAATAAGTTGTAGGCACCTTTTCCGCTGATCACGAAAAAAGTTGTCGGCAAGGTCTTGCTGCCGATGGTCAACTCTGCACATATCGCCCCCTTGACTGGAGACACGTTTCCTTCAAAGTCTTTGAGCATCATATCGGTCTTGGTCAAATCTTGATCCCCTTTCCCAAGCTTCCGATATACTGCATACGGCATAATATTAATAGCAGCTCCACCATCAACTAGGATCTTGGTCATTGGCTGCCCATCAACCCTTCCTTTGAGGAACAGGGCTTTAAGATGTTGCCTCTCGTCATCGGCAGGTTTCTCAAAGATAGCCATCATCGGATCCAGAGCCAACTGAGCTATCTGATCAGAAAATTCCAACTCATCATCACTGGCTGGTGCAAGAAACTCCATCGGCAACATGAAGACCATGTTGACGCCTGCCGATGGACCTTCCCTCTTAGTGTCTGACGGCTGCCGACTTCCAGAGTTCTCTCCCTTGTTTAGCTCTTCTTGCCTTTCACGTTGCAATCTCCTTTTCTGTGTTTTGGTTAATCCTCCAGGGCACCATGGAGGAAGTGGCCTTTGCCTTGCCGTCGGGCGTCGGTTCTCCCTTGACTCCATACGATGCGTGTTAGCATCCCTGCAAAATATGAATTCATCGGGAACCCGCGCATCAGCCATTCCCTCGAGCTCCTCTTGGTTCCTGGGAAAATACTGGACACGGTCACTAAGTCTGTTGTGCCCACTAAATCTGCCCCCCAGCCGGTCATGAACTGACACCCTTCCTCTGATCGGCCCATTAAATCGCCGTTCATCATCATGATAATGCCGATCGATCCTATCGTACCGATCATAACCGTTGCACTCAGGGCAGTCTCTGACAGTAGGAAGCTTGATATTTTCCTCCCAACAATGGATGAAGAATGGACAATTCCAATGATCCCTGTGCCGATTCCACTCCTGTCGGCGTCTTTCTTCTTCCCGTCGATAATCTTCCTGCTGGCGCCGATACCGATCTTCCCGTTGTTGCCATTTTTCTCGAGGCCTTCTATGAGTTATGACGATACCAGATCGAGGAAGCCTTCCTGAGCTAGTTCCTTCCTGGACCAAGCCCTTACTTCTTGCATCGGCAGTAGTAACTTGATGCTGAGGATCTACCGATGCACTCTTCTCAGCTGTCTCCGATGTTAAGACCTTAGCCTTCCCCTTAGCATCCAACATGTTTGTCGGGAAAGGATGTTGGTCTATCTTCATCGGCTTCTGGGCTTTGGAATTGTCAAACTTGATTCTCCCTGACTCTATAGCCGATTGCAGCTGCTGTCTGAATACTTTGCACTCGTTGGTGTCATGGGAAGTTGCATTATGCCACTTGCAATATCTCATCCTCTTCAACTCTTCTGCCGATGGGATCACATGGTTAGGTGACAGTTTGATGTGACCTTCGTGAAGTAGAAAGTCAAATATCCTGTCAGCCTTAGCGGTGACAAAAGCAAACTTCTCTGGTTCCTTCTGCCCAAAAGGACAAGACATCGGCTTCTTGTTTTTTACCCACTCTGCCAAACCGATTACTGGTTCTTCATCAGAATCTGAGCTTGTGGCTTCATCAACAAACGACACTTTCTTATTCCATGCTCTCTTAGGCTCGAAAGGCTTGATGTCTTGATCAGAAATCATCTGCACCAAATGACTTAAACTTTCGAACTCCTGAGAGGCATACTTATCCCTGATATGTGGCAACAAACCCTGGAAAGCCAAATCGGCTAGCTGCCGATCATCCAGAACCAGGCTATAGCATTTATTCTTGACCTCTCGTATCCTCTGCACAAATCCTTCAACCGACTCATCATTACGTTGCCTCAACTTGACCAAGTCGGTGATCTTCTTCTCATGAACCCCCGAGAAGAAGTATTTGTGGAATTGCTTCTCCAGATCGGCCCAAGTAATTACTGAGTTGGGAGGTAATGATATGAACCAAGTAAAGGCCGATCCAGACAATGATGATGAAAATAGACGAACCCTCAATTCGTCCCTGTTACCAGCCTCTCCACATTGAATAATGAACTTGTTGACATGCTCCATGGTTGACGTGTTGTCCTGTCCGGAAAACTTTGTAAAATCCGGTACCTTGTACCGATGTGGAAGCGGGATCAAATCATACGCGGGAGGATACGGTGTTCGATAAGAATAAGTGTTGACTTTGGGTTTTATCCCAAATTGTTCTCTCATTACTTCAGAAATCTTATCGGCCCAATACGCATCGGCATCCTGCCGATGAGGCGGCTGCGGATCTGGCACTTGGTGGCGAACCTCCACGTGTCTGTTCGGGACGTGATCTGCACGGAACATTGTATTGATCACCTGTCCTCCAATCTGCGGACCACCAAACTGCTGTCCACCGATTGGCTGTCCTCCGAGTTGCTGTCCAAAATTCATTGGCTGGTTGGGAATCCCCTGACCTTGGAACCCGGGATAGACCTGCCCTTGCTGGAACCCTGTAGTCTGGTAACTCTGCTGGGGCGATTGTGGAAAGGCTTGCTGTCCAAGCCATCCATTATTAGCGTTCATCGGCATAGGTGCTGCCGATGATTGATAATTGGGTACCGTCGTCGAATTGACATACCCAGACTGGGCCATAGGCCTCTGCTACATCAGCATTGACTCTGCCGATGCGTTGGGCATCTGGAACAATGAATCTTGAGGATTTCCAGTGTGAGGCCTTGCAGTAGTAGTTGTGGTATACCGAGGACTTTGGTTCACCGGCGCATTGGGAGGTGCCGATGTCATAGGAGTTTTGCCCCTCATGTCGGTTATTTGTGATGTTCCCGGCGTCAACTCTGGAGGCATACCATAACCCCACCAGTTGGGAGGAAGAGTCAACCCTGACATTGCCGATGCCAACATATCTGTTGTCAGTTTATGCTGCCCAACTGAAATTTGTGGGTTGGTTGCCATCGGCATAGATAGTGCACCAGTAGTCCCCGATGTACTTGGAGGGACAGCAGGTTGTGCACTTGCATTCGTCAAGGCAGCCGATGGAGCCGTGACCTCTGGTGCCGTTGGCTGATGATGGGAGGGGCCCACATAATCTGGCGGGATTTGTCCTTCCTTGAAAGTTCTTGCCACGGCATTGAAAACCGTATTAGACAGTACACCAGCTTGGTTAATCAACGCTCGATTGATGGCATTGTCAACCATATCTTGAAGCTTGCCGGGATTGGCGTCAAAGGTGACCTGTCGTGGTGCCGGCAGTGCATCTTTCTGGACCACTTCGCCGCTCCTGTTTATGCTGAAAGACCTCAGGCATTGCTGCTTGAATTCTTTCATGGCTTGGGCAATAGCTTGCTTCTGCTCATCCTTGAGGTTGGCCTCCGTCACGGGGATGACGTTCTCTTGATCGAGGTCAGAGATCGACATGTTGATCTTGATCTTGAATCCTGTCCCACTGGGCGTGCCAAAAGATGTGTTGATGCAAAACTGATCTGCAAACACAAAGGGCTAATACCCGATTCAAACGTTAAGGCGTGCCAGCCGATTTGACCTTACTATCGGCAAAGGTGATAACTCGAATACTTTAGTCCTGACAACAGCGATGCGCCCAGATGTCACGGCTAAGAGGTACTCACGCGGAACTTGAGAACACGCCGAGCTTAAGTCGACGAATTCCTAAGAACTCGTAATAAAAAGAAAAAAAGTATGACGAAGTCGTCAAAAAGTAGATGCTGGAATATGAGTAAAAACGTGTATTTGATTGATTTCTTGATTTTTTATTACAAGGCCCTAGGGTTTATATTTATACCCTGCTCAAAGAGCTACAACCAGACACGATTAGAATTCGAATTCCAAATTACACGGAATCCGTATACAAAACGATGCAAATAATTAAGGAAATAACAAAACTATCCTTCGTGACAAACCGAAACTCCTCCACATGACAACTGGCAGCTTCCGGACTCCTCCTTTGCATCATCGGCAATCCCTTTGCCATAGTCATCAGCAGACCTTTTTATCCAGCCATCGGCACCATATTACTGCCTGTGGACTTAGTCACATTCAACTTCTTCCTCATCGGCAACCATCCTCATCGGCAACCCGCATCGTACTGCCACCCTATCCTGCCATCCTAGACACGTGCCCAAAAACGGTGTCAACAGAGATTACTATGACTGGCCGCCAATACACATGGACTGGCCCAGGGGATAATCAAACTTTTGAAAAGTTGGATAGAGTCCTAGTTACCACAGAAATGGAAATCATGTTTCCTTTAACCACAGTAGAACCAAGGGATGGTAATATTTCAGACCATACCCCCCTGGTTTTTAATACAGGTGCTTCGACCCACCAGGCCCACAATAGTCCTTTCAAATTTGAGAGAGGATGGTTGATAAGAGATGGATTTTATGATATGGCTGCAAATATTTGGCAATCTCCATGCTCTAGGTCAACTCCCCTTGAACGGTGGCAGTTTAAAATTCGTAGACTCCGCCAATATCTAAGGGGATGGGCAAAACACACAGCAGGGTCATATCGCAAAGAAAAAAAAGACTCTATTAGCTCTTTTAGAGAAAATTGATAAGAAAGCTGAGATCTCTCCTTTAACTGATCAAGAGATCAATCTGAAGCATTATCTAAAAGAGCGTTTGGTTAACCTTCTGAGAGAGGAGGAACTGAAATGGTACCAGAGAGCCAAAGTTAAAACCCTATTGGAAGGGGATGCTAACACTCGGTGTTGGGTATTCTTAACATCATTACCAAAAGTAGACTAAGTTCTCTAAATCTAGTAACGGTGCCAAAAATGCCAAACCTATCCCTCACACCACTTAAGCCAAGTTGTCATCCCCAGCATGATATAAGAGACGCGGTATTGAAATATGCAATTGCTCTTCTAAATAAATAATGAATGGGATCTGCAAGCGCACAGATTAATACCGATGTAGCATTTTAAACGGGAAGTATTCCAGGTATCGTTATTTATATTTTTACCACTAGGAAGGGATTAACAATCATCACTATTGATTACAGAATAGGATATGAGATTGAGCATCTATCATTGCATGTATAATTGAGAACATTATATCTAAATCTTCATACAGAGATAAGTGTCACATAAAAGATATATGAAATAATAATAGTGACAAGGATAACTAATCTGATCTAGCCACATAATAAATATGATAAGCACCTCAATTAGATACTCTAGAAAGTCATTAGCATGGTATTAGAATGAACTACAAGAATATTCCCAAAGTTATTCTCAACTATATAGTCTAGCATTATCATAGTTAGTGCAAGCACACTTAGCAATCATTGTGAGACAAGACTACGCCCATGCATAGTGATATTAGCAAGGAATATGAGAAACATAGCAATCACTCCCTGTAATAATGTTTCTCTGCCAGCCCAATACACGAGAGGGGGACTATATAAGAATCAATGAAGCTGTCACTATCACGAACTACCCCACGATCTGGCATATTGGGTACAATCGCAGATAAATACGGTATAAGCACCACGTCTACACAATATCTATCATTTACCCATGGATCCGATGGATAAACGCTATACGATCCTAAGCATGTATATAGATCGAATCTAACTAAGCCAAGTACATAACTATGATAAACTAAGAACAATATAATCTTGAATATAAGCAAGTAGAGCAAAGTCATAAGCAATATATTGAAGTAGAACAAAGTCATATTCATAATATTGAAGAACAAAGATAATTAGAAAGTAATTAGAAGCACAATTAGAGAATTACCAAGAATCCTCTTGACAGATCCGGAAACCAATCGAAGATTGACTCCTTCTAGTTCTAATCCTATGTAGCTATGCTAATCTAGATATCTAATTGATGTGGTGGCTCTAATCTTGATCAGAGGCTTCTTCTCCCTTGAAGAACAATGAATTAGGGTTGAGAGGCTCCCTCCTCCAGGGGCCAGGGGGTCTGGTTTTATAGTCCCTTCAAGTGAATATGGGCCATTGGATCAAACCGACATAGATTGTATGATTTAGATTCATCCTTTAGGTCGGTGGAGATCTCCCACGAAGCAGAGTCCTGATTGGACTCCTGGAGGGGGCGGGCGCCCAGGGGAACAGGGCGGGCGCCCTGCCTCTGGCCCCGTTTCGCCTCCGCTTCGGTCTCGTGGCTTCTAGAGTCTTCTAGATGTAAGATAATTGCACGGCACGTTAATATCTCTATGTAATCCCGACGTGTGGGCCTTTCTTCCGTATTTCCTGATAACCCCCTGCAGAAATAGACAAACACCAAAACTCGTGGAATTCTGTGAGATAAAACCCTAAGTCTAGATGTTGATTTCATTTGGATCCTTTTCTTTATTAAATTTGATACTTAAGGACCGTCAACAAACTCCCCCAAGCTTACCTCTTGCTCGTCCCTGAGCAAGGATAGACTCAGCTATGAATCATAAGTTGTTGCAATATTTTTTAAAAAATTGGCGGTACACATGCTTTTTAAATAAGATCTCATCTCTGAGTTAGAGTAAACTGTCAAGACTTAAAACTTACTTACTTTACCTTCACCATGGGACTTGTAACCGTCACTTCTATCTTGAGTAGTTAAAAGATAGAACAGTCTAGTCAAGTGCCATGTCTCTTATTCTTGATCAGCTATAGCTCTGGGTTTTTTGCAGATTTTCAAATAAAACTCAGAGATTCCTTGTATGATTCTCTCATATCTCTCTTTTGTGGTATTTCTGGATCCTTACTAAAGCAGTAATGGTATATGCCTTCTCTCAATATATGTAGTATTTGTGGTATAAAGCATAGTGACATTGTCTTCTCTCTCACCCTACTCTAATAAGGCTTTAATATCTGGAGCTCATATGTGGGAGATAAAGTATACATACTTACAAGACATGTATTGCATCGTCAAACCATGGATCCAAAGAAACAAGCCAATAAGTTTAATCAAGATGTGCATGTGTGGTGAATGAATGATGTATGGTGATGATGGTGATAACAATGGTGAAAGTCTAATTCTACTTTGCTCTTTTGAGGGGATACATACCTTCCTTGCTTTTTGAATAGTGAGGAGAATGAGATGCTCTACATTTTTCTTTTCTTTCAAGTGGGTATCTTGTACCCCTAATTCTACTGTCGGACACTTGTCCATTTTTACCTCTCGTCTCACTTTTTTTTTTCTTTCGAGGTTCCGAGCACTTGCTCCTTTTTATTTCCTCGTATATATATTCTTTTTTTTATAGCACTCATCTTAGCAAGTGGTAGTAACAAGATAACTTGAGCATTTATTTCACAAGGGAAAACGAAAATATTTTTGGCTATTCTCTCCCGGATTAGGAGTAGAATATTTTTGGGTGATTCTGGAGATGGAAATGGATGGATATATGTGGATGGTACTTCCAGAGTAGAAGTAGCATATATGAGTGAATGTGCAAGTGAAATCTTGATTTAACCACATGACAAGCTCCTAAGGGTCTACACAGCTTGACCACACTCAATGCTCATAAGCAGTAAATAGTAAATGTGTGGCTCAAAGTCTAGCAAGCATGTATATATGGCTGTGGTAGGAATTTAAACTCTCATCATACAGGAACTCCTCATGCAACATTTTAAAGATTTTCAAAGATAAAATTCTCTAGAATTCTGGCATCTCTAAGAACAGATAAACAGCAGCTCAACCTTCCCATATCGTATCCGTTAACAACTTAGATTTCAGATCAAGTTTTCATCCCACAAGTTTAGGTCTAGAGCAAGATTTAAATTATAACAGTTATATCTAAACTTGAGAGAGAACTTAAAATGTGCAAATTAGGCAGAGCAACTATTTATCATATTCATGCTTAAGTTTTATTATTAAGATACAGATTAGCATAGCCACTTTATTTATTTATTAAACACACTAAGCAAAAGACATATATATATAAGCATAAAATCTTTATTTGGTTTTTCATAGTTTATGTATTTTAATATTCTAAAATAATATAAGTATAAAGATAGATAGATAGAAATACTTATCGGGATAAATGGGGGTGCTCTCCCCTAAGCTGAATTTTGACGTAATTTCTCTTGATGTAGCTAGCAGGTGGCAGAGGTGTATTTGAAAGTCAGCAGCATTCTGACAGCGATTAGAATGTCCTCCATCTGCTAGTCTTCTTGATTTTTAAATTCTGTGGAGCTCAAATAGACAACAAAGCTTGTGGAACTGATTAAGTGTTAGCATAAATATCTAGCCTTTATCATGTTGAGACTCCTTAATAATTATTACTCCCTGTTTTTATATTTTCATTTTTATAAAGCAGAAAAATATTTATTTTATTTTTATGCCACCACAGTGAATGTACTTATGGGTTTTATGCCACTCGTATACTCACATGGGGCTTACTGTTTTTCACATTTTTATTTTCTTTTTAGAATAGCACGAACATGATTAACTTAGTAAACTAGTTGGAATAATTTGAAAGGGAAAAGATAACTACCAAGTTTACCTCTTGGCAAGGCGTTCGATGTTTTTAAGTCCTCCGAACGGGACTCTCCGTTTTTTTTTCAATCGTCCTGAGGTTCGTTGGGTGGCGTAGTCGGTACTTCCGGCAGCGCCTCCTCTTCATGTATAGTTATCTTCATTTTCCACAACTGACTTGGTGCTTCCGTCTCCTCTGGATAATTCTGTTTAAACTCTACGTCTTCTGACCTTACAACTTCTCCTTCATAGTCTGCCCATCCGTCCCTGATGATCTGCCTCCTCTGGTTGCGGTTGCGTCTTTTCCTTACCTGCTTAGATTCTTCAACGATATAGTTAGGGTCAGTAAAGTAACAACGTACCTTCTCTGAGGGGAAGTGCATATGGACTTCTCCGGTTCCAATGTAGATAATTGCTTTAACGGTGCTGAGGAACGGTCTTCTAAGGATGACGGGTGGATCGTATTCATCTTCTCTCATGTCAATAACTTGAAAGTCTGTGTAGACAAAGTGATCGTCTATTTTGACTGGGACATCAGTTACTATTCCTTTAACTTCTCGAAATGTCTGATCTGCCATATGGAGCTGAATGTATGTTGGTCTTAGTGGCATGGTTCCGAACAAGAGCCGATAGGTGACTGCGGCCATTATGTTGACGCCCGATCCGGTGTCACAAAATGTCTTGTAGAAGTTGTATCCATTTATGGAGCAGTAAATGTTTGGCATTCCTGGGTCGTCCTTCTTAATCAAACACGGTGACTTAAGTTGGTGATCTTGGCCTCCATGAACTACAGTGACCATCTTAGCTGACTCGGTCCACACTTGCTTGTTCCTGTTCCTCCTGTTGGTCCTCTTTCTTGATTCACGTCTGGATTGATCTGGAATTTGTGTAGTCTTGTTCTTGAAGAAAAATGTCTCCTTCCTCCCTTTGACGTAGAAACTGATCTTGGCAGCACTGGCGTAGATGATAGCTCCCGTGGTGTTCAAGAATGGCCTCCCTAGGATGATAGGTGCTCTCTCATCATTACCGGTCTCTACCACTACGAAGTCTGCTAGGGCATACAAGGTACCAACTCGGACACAAAGGTTCTTCAATATTCCTTTTGGAAAAGTTATCGTCTGATCTGCAAACTGCAAACACATGGTTGTTTCTAATAAAGGTTATGTAAAGAATTTTTCATAGAGTACCCTGGGTATAATGTTGACGCTGGAGCCAAAGTCGCAGAGTGCTTCTGGAACGTCCACCATTCCGATGGAGATCGGAATGACGGGGCGTCCTGGATCGCCTCTCTTGACCGGCAGAAGGTCAGTAGAGAATTCAGTGACGAGGTTACTCCAATTATTACCTGCATCAAACATGTCTACAAGATTTGCAGATTCTAATCCTTCCGGTTGTGATGGTATACCGGGGTTAATAGTAGGAACAGCAGCAGCTATTTGATTTAACTCAGACTCAATCATTTTATTAAAGCTAATTTGATTCTTGATGGCAATAGAGAAATTATCCATTCTATTATTTATATTTTCTAGCATTTTATCATTAGATGCCAATTTCTTAGATAGGTTATCCATTAGCTTTCCTTGATTAGACACTAACTCTCTCAACGGTGGAAAATTATTAGCATTATTGTTGTAAGAATTGTTACCTTGATAATTACCTGAGTAGTTAGGCCTCTGTTGATTCCAACCTTGATTTTGTTGAGGACGGTTGTAGTAGTAGTTGTTGTTGTTGTTGATGTAGTTCACATCCTCAAGTATCTCAGGGCAGTGGTTGCCTGAGTGTCTAGTGTCTCCACACTCCTCACAAGTCATGTGAGAGTCATAGATGTGCATAACTTCTTTCTTGTCACCAGCTCTATCGTCGAGCTTCTTCATGAGCAGGTCTAGCTTTGCAGACAGCATGTCTACCTCTTTCAGCTGATGCATACCTCCACCTCTCTTGCGTGTCTGGGTCCTCTCTTCATTCCAGCTTTGATTGGACGCCATCTTCTCCACAAGAGCTGTGGCTTGTGGTATAGTAAGTGATAAGAATGCTCCTCCAGCTGCAGCATCCATGGTTTCTCGGGCACTGTTGCCGAGCCCATGATAAAACGTCTGCATCACTAGCCAACTCTCCATTCCATGATGGGGACATTCTAGGATGTAGTCTTGAAAGCGCTCCCATGCTTCTGGAACAGATTCATCATTTTGTTGCTGAAAACTTGTAATCTTCCCACGGAGAGCATTGGTCTTGCCCATGGGAAAGAATTTTGCCAGGAAGTTTGTTGAGCAGAGTGCCCACGTAGTATTCTTCTCCTTTGTAGCGTAGAACCACTGTTTCGCTCTTCCTAACAGTGAGAATGGGAAGAAGCGAAGTAGTATAGCATCTTTGGAAACTCCTGATATGGTGAAGTGTTGCAAATCTCCAGGAAGTGTTGTAAATGAGCACTAGCATCTTTGTGTGCCTTCCCACAGAACTGGTTGGATTGCACCATGTTGATAAGTCCAGGCTTGAGCTCAAAGTTTCCATCGATCTCTGCAGCAGGTCCAGTGCGGATGTTGTCCGTAGTGGGAGCTGAGAACTCGCGGATTGATTTGTTCGCCATGTCTTCGAACTCTGAAGACAAGTTCCGGTGATCTTCCTGATTGGATGAAGCTTCTTGCTGAAGTGTTGATGATCTCTTCTTGAGCTTGGCTCTCGTCTTCTTGAATAATGCTTCAGGATTGTCAACAAAATTTCCTGGAAGATGTCTTCTATTCATACATTCCCCTGCATAAGATGAAATAGAAAAATATCGGGGTAAAACTGTATGAGAGAATAGATAAGCTCAATCATATTAGTGATGCGAATGATAACTCAAAATATTTTTATTCCATTCCTGATTAGTAATCAACCTTCCCGGCAACGGCGCCAAAAATGCTTGTTGGGTATTCTTAACATCATTACCAAAAGTAGACTAAGTTCTCTAAATATAGTAACGGTGCCAAAAATGCCAAACCTATCCCTCACACCACTTAAGCCAAGTTGTCATCCCCAGCATGATATAAGAGACGCGGTATTGAAATATGCAATTGCTCTTCTAAATAAATAATGAATGGGATCTGCAAGCGCACAGATTAATACCGATGTAGCATTTTAAACGGGAAGTATTCCAGGTATCGTTATTTATATTTTTACCACTAGGAAGGGATTAACAATCATCACTATTGATTACAGAATAGGATATGAGATTGAGCATCTATCATTGCATGTATAATTGAGAACATTATATCTAAATCTTCATACAGAGATAAGTGTCACATAAAAGATATATGAAATAATAATAGTGACAAGGATAACTAATCTGATCTAGCCACATAATAAATATGATAAGCACCTCAATTAGATACTCTAGAAAGTCATTAGCATGGTATTAGAATGAACTACAAGAATATTCCCAAAGTTATTCTCAACTATATAGTCTAGCATTATCATAGTTAGTGCAAGCACACTTAGCAATCATTGTGAGACAAGACTACGCCCATGCATAGTGATATTAGCAAGGAATATGAGAAACATAGCAATCACTCCCTGTAATAATGTTTCTCTGCCAGCCCAATACACGAGAGGGGGACTATATAAGAATCAATGAAGCTGTCACTATCACGAACTACCCCACGATCTGGCATATTGGGTACAATCGCAGATAAATACGGTATAAGCACCACGTCTACACAATATCTATCATTAACCCATGGATCCGATGGATAAACGCTATACGATCCTAAGCAGTATATAGATCGAATCTAACTAAGCCAAGTACAGAACTATGATAAACTAAGAACAATATAATCTTGAATATAAGCAAGTAGAGCAAAGTCATAAGCAATATATTGAAGTAGAACAAAGTCATATTCATAATATTGAAGAACAAAGATAATTAGAAAGTAATTAGAAACACAATTAGAGAATTACCAAGAATCCTCTTGACAGATCCGGAAACCAATCGAAGATTGACTCCTTCTAGTTCTAATCTTATGTAGCTATGCTAATCTAGATATCTAATTGATGTGGTGGCTCTAATCTTGATCAGAGGCTTCTTCTCCCTTAAAGAACAATGAATTAGGGTTGAGAGGCTCCCTCCTCCAGGGGCCAGGGGGTCTGGTTTTATAGTCCCTTCAAGTGAATATGGGCCATTGGATCAAACCGACATAGATTGTATGGTTTAGATTCATCCTTTAGGTCGGTGGAGATCTCCCACGAAGCAGAGTCCTGATTGGACTCCTGGAGGGGGCGGGCGCCCAGGGGAACTGGGCGGGCGCCCTGCCTCTGGCCCCGTTTCGCCTCCGCTTCGGTCTCGTGGCTTCTGGAGTCTTCTAGATGTAAGATAATTGCGCGGCACGTTAATATCTCTATGTAATCCCGACGTGTGGGCCTTTCTTCCGTATTTCCTGATAACCCCCTGCAGAAATAGACAAACACCAAAACTCGTGGAATTCTGTCAGATAAAACCCTAAGTCTAGATGTTGATTTCATTTGGATCCTTTTCTTTATTAAATTTGATACTTAAGGACCGTCAACACTCGGTTCTTTCATTTAGTGGCCAACGGGAAACATCGCAAGCAGCATATGTATAAACTTGAGAATGATCAAGGTGCTGTGATAGGATATTATAATCTCAAAAGAAATATTACGACTTACTATAAAGAACTTTTTGGACAGCCGGAGAGTGTAGAGATTTCCCTTAGGGAAGACCAAATCCTGGATATTCCACAGGTATCTCCGAAGGAAAATGACATCCTCATTAGCCCTTTCACTGAATCGAATCTGAAGTGAGGGATGCGGTCTTCCAAATGGAGCATAATAAAGCTCCAGGACCAGATGGTTTTTCGGTGGAATTCTATCAGGTGTTTCGGGAAGTGATAAAGGATGATCTCCTTCCCTTATTAACTGAGCTGCATAGGTAGACTCTTGACCTATATAGTCTGAATTTTGGTATTATTACCTCAATCCCAAAAGTTAATAATGCCATAAAAATTCAGCAATACATGCCAATTTGTGTTCTTAATGTGAGCTTTAAAATATTCAGTAAAGTGGGCACAAATAGGCTTAATATGGTGGCTAAAACTGTAGTGAGACCAACACAAACTGCCTTTATGCCAGGCAGGAATATAATGGAGGGGGTCGTCATCTTACACGAAACCATCCATGAGCTTCACACTAAAAAGAGAGACAGTGTCATTTTCAAAATTGATTTTGAAAAGGCATACGACAAAGTGAGTGGTCTTTTTTACAACAAACGCCACGTATGAAAGGTTTCTCCCCCAAATGGTGTCGATGGGTAGAAACTATGGTCACAGGTGGGAGTGTGGGAATCAAAGTCAATGATGACATAGGGCCCTACTTCCAGACCAAACATGGACTCAGACAGGGAGATCCAATGTCACCAATCTTATTCAACATCGTTGCAGATATGCTAGCTCTCCTTATTAATAGATAAGAGGTGTTATACCCCACCTTATAGATGATGGTCTGTCCATATTACAGTATGCAGATGACACCATTATCTTTATTGATCACAACCTCGAACAAGCACAGAATTTGAAACTGTTGCTTTGTGCTTTTGAACAGCTATAAGGGCTGCAGATCAATTTCCATAAGAGCGAAGTCTTCTGCTATGGAGCTGCTAAAGAGATGGAATCCTTTTATACTAGTCTCTTTAGATGCAATACTGGTGAATATCCCTTCCGATATCTTGGGATCCCTATGCATCATAGACAACTCCTTAATTCTAAATGGAGAAAAGTAGAAGATCGTTTCAAACAGAAACTCTCTTGCTGGAAAGCGAAGTACCTGTCTTATGGGGGAAGACTAGTATAGCTTAATTCAGTCCTAAGTAGCCTGCCTATGTTCACGATGTCTTTCATTGAGATCCCCAAGGGAGTCTTAAAGAACCTAGATCATTATAGATCAAGGTTCTTTTGGCAAGGATCTTCTGATAAACATAAATATCGCCTTGCCAAATGGGACATCCTGTGCCACCCTAAGGATCAAGGAGGATTAGGTATCCTAAATTTACAATTGCAAAACAAGTGTCTCCTAGCCAAATGGTTGGTTAATCTATTGAATACAGAAGGTATATGGTAAACGCTTTTAAGGAATAAATACCTAAACTCCAAAAGCCTATCCCAGGTGATAGCTAAGCCCAATGACTCCCATTTTTGGAGAGGCCTCATGCGTATCAAAGATGAGGTGTTGGCAAAAGGTTCTTTTCATATTAAAGATGGAACCGCAGCTAGGTTTTGGGATGATACATGGGTAGGGGCTAAGTCTCTGAAAGCTAGTTATCCATCTTTATATAACATAGTGAGAGATTCTCATGCCAAAGTCTCAAAAGTTATGAGTACGAACCCTCTGAACATATCTTTTAGGAGGGCCTTGGTGGACAATAAACTTATAGAATGGCTTAGTCTAGTGACAAAGATATCCCATGTCGAATTGGTGGATGGTTCAGATTATTTCAGATGGAGTTTAACCAGATCAGGGTTATTCTCTGTCCGTTCCTTGTATCTCAATCTTATAGATACACATACACCCTTTCGGCATAGGAAGATCTGGAAGATAAAGGTACCTCTAAAAATTAAAATTTTTCTTTGGTTCCTGCAAAGGGGTGTCTTCCTAACCAAAGACAACCTTGCTAGGAAAAATTAGAAAAGGAGTCAGAAGTGCATTTGTTGTAATGGGAATGAAACTATTCAACATTTATTCCTAGACTGTCCCTTTACCAAAATGATTTGGAGGCTTATCTTCTTTGCTACTAGTTTGACCCAACCTAGATCAATCAGCCACATGTTTGGTACTTGGCTATCTAATCAAAATAAAAAGATTAGAGATCTGATTTGGGTGGGGGTGGCTGCTTTGCTTTGGGCTATCTGGAGATGCCGCAATGATTATGTTTTTAATAAAATGAAAACTAACTCTATTATGCAGGTAATTTTCAGGGGAGCGTACTAGTTATGCTTTTGGGCTCAGCTGCAGCATGATGAGACAGCCAAGGACGTGCTCTCGAAGATAAGCAAGAAATTAGAAGTAATTGCTTTAGAGATATCCAATAAAGGATGGAAACATTTATATTATTTAAACTAGCGTCCCGATCCATGTATAGGACTTTGGCTCTCTTTGTTTATCTCATATAAAACTCTGTAATACTGGGTTGTGTACATCCTCGGATGTAGAGGCCGGATTTTATATCTTTTATCTAAAAAATTCTCACTTCAGTTGAAAATTTTTTCATCAATATATAACTTGAGTACCACAAATACATCTAGCTTCAAGATCTTATTTTTGCATTCTTTTCTGAAGCAACTTACATTTCATTTATTGTAATATATCTTTAGCCTTTGCTATTTCTCTGGCTCTGATACCCATTTTTAAGGATTGTGCATGACAAACATCAGGTTTAAGTCCTTCCTGAAACATCTCACGAAATAGTCCCTTAGCGTCCTCTAGCGATTCTGCTTTGCACTGTCCATCAATCAGTACTGTGTAACATTATACATCAGGTTTAATTTTCATGTCTTTCATTTTGCTCTGCATCTTCCTATGCTTTTCTCTGAGAAGAAAGCTTCTCCTCTCCTTTCAAAGACCCTCACATCCTTGCTGTTAGCAATAGGCGCCCTAATGGGCTGTTATGGGCCTGGTACTAAGCCTAGTCGGCTAGGTGCCTTAGGGGTTAAAATATATTAATAAGGCAAGGATCACCGTTGATTGTGTGTTTCTATATTGTACCATATACCTTGTTAATCGATCATCAATCCCGAGACCTATTTTCATTTCCTATTCAGGTCTGTTCAGACTTATGTCATGCTTGTCAACTAGGGCACCATGTTTGTTTGCCCTTTCATGTGTCCACCTCTCGTGCATCTAGCAAGTTTGATCTCATTCATTGTGATTTATGGACATCTCCGATTGGTAGCATTTTGGTTTATAAATACTATTTGGTCATACTTGATGATTGCACTCATTATTTGTTGACTTTTCCATTACGACTTAAATCTGACACTTTCAGCACGCTTGCTCACTTCATCGCCCACGCCTCCATTCAATTTGGCGCCCGCGTCAAAGCTATCCAGTGCGACAACGGGAGAGAGTTTGACAACTCTAGCACCCGACAATTCTTCCTCACCCAGGGCATTCACCTTCGCATGTCCTGCCCTTACACCTCGCCTCAAAACGATAAAGCTAAATGCATTATTGGTTCTATCAATAATGTTGTTCGCTCCCTGCTCTTTCAGGCATCCATGCCTCCCTCAAACTGGGTGGAGGCCCTCTCCATAGTGACTGTTCTCCTCAAAAAATTGCCCACCAAGACTCTAGAGTTTTGCATGCCTCACCTTGCCCTATTCGGCAAGCCACCCACATATGATCATCTACGAGTATTCGATTGCAAATGTTATCCCAACATGTCCGCCACTGCTCCTCATACTTGCCCCCAGGTCCGTCCAGTGTGTTTTTCCAGGCTACTCCGCTCACCACAAAGGGTACCACTGCCTTGACCTATTATTTAATAGAGTCATCATCTCTCGGCACGTTATCTTTGATGAAACGACCTTCCCTTTCGCTGAGCACCATTGTCCTAGTACTCCTGCAGACCACGAGTTCCTTGATGATGACACTACTAATGTTGTGCCCGCTCCTATTGGACCGTTGCACAAGTTTTTGCCGGTAGGAACTCCACCTAGTGCCTCCGATGCCACCAGCACCCCTATCGATCCCTTTGCGGCCATGCCTGGGGCGCCCCTGGAGCTTCCAGAGGATGTTCGTGATCCTTCAACACTTGCGCTCTATGTTTCCCCTATGTTGCGAGCATTCGGGACTCCCACCACGCCACGCGTGGCCGCAGAGCTCACTGGCGCACACGGCGACACATCTCCACGCCTATCGTACGTCCCGCCCGCGCTACGCACCGGCTCGACATCCTATGCGCCATCCATGGGCTCCCCTGCGTCTTCTCAGGCACCCCGTGGGCCTCCATCGGGGTTTCTACCTCTTCGCCCCGCTCATGACTTCACGTACCACTGCTCGTGTCGGCCGCGACCACCACCGACTGCTCCTGCACCGGTCGCCCTAGCTACTTCATTGTCTCCTACAGAAGCCGCCCCACTGCCCAAGCGCACAGTTTATGTTTCCCCGGTGGCCAACCAGCACTCCATGAGCACACGTTCCAAGAGTGACTTACGGATGCCCGACGCCTACCATGTTGTGCCCCTCTCTCCCTGGTGTCGAAGACCTTCTGAAACGCTATTGTTGTCCCCAATTGACGAGCAGCTATGGAAGAACACAGTGCTCTTCTCCAGAACCACACCTCAGATCTTGTGCCCCGTCCGCCCCTAGGCCAATGTTGTCACTAGGAAGTGGATCTTCAAGCACAAACTTCAGTCTGATGGCTCCCTCGAGCGGTACAAGGCATGTTGGGTCCTCTGCGGCTTCACCCAGCGACCTGGTGTGGACTTTGATGAGACCATCAGTCCGGTGGTGAAACCCGCTACTATCCGCACGGTGCTCTCTTTGGCGCTCTCTCGCCGCCACTATTCGCTTAAATGGGCATTTAGACCATTTAAACGCCGTGTAAACACTACACAGTAGTACACCGTTTCTGTTTAATCATCCGTTTAACTTGTTTAATTGGCTATTTAGCCCATTTTAATGGACTGTTTAGCCTGAATAATGACTAAATGGCAGGTGACCGACTGTTTACCGTTTAGCATTTAGGAAAGCATTGCTCGCTGCTGGCCTATTCATCAGCTTGATGTGAAGAACATCTTTCTTCATGGCAATCTCAGTAAGACAGTGTATTGCCAGCAGCCATCCGGGTTCGAAGATCCAGCTCATCTGGATTTTGTTTGCCTCTTGAAGAAATCGCTCTATGGCCTGAAGCAGGCTCCTCATGCTTGATACAGCCAGATGACTAGTTACTTGCTGTCTATTGGGTTTGTTAAAGCCAAATCAGACACCTCGCACTTTGTCTACCAGCATGGATCAGACACGGCCTATTTGTTGCTATATGTTGATGACATTGTCCTCACAGCTTCATCGATCGATCTTCTCCGGTGGATCATCTCATCACTGCAGCGAGAATTCGCCAGGAAAGGCCTTGGTGAACTACATCACTTCCCCTGCATGCATGTTCAGTGAAGTGGTGATGGACTTCTGCTCTCACAGCGACAGTACATGCTGAATATTTTAGATCATGCCAGATTGGCTAAGTACAAGCCATGCTCTACTCTAGTTGACACCAATCCTAAGGATGCTGCAGCTAAGGGCTTCGTACTTGACGTTAACTCACCCAAATATTGCATATGCTGTTCAGCAGGTCTGCCTTCACATGCACGACCCTCGAGAGCCTCATCTTGCTGGTCTAAAGCGGATTCTTCTCTATATTTGGGGCACACTCCACCTCGGTCTCCTGCTGCGCCCGTCTACTTCGACTGATCTTGTCGTCTACATCGACGCTGATTGGGCTAGTTGTCCAGACACTCGCAAGTCCACCTCGAGCTATGCATGTTCCTTGGCAACAATCTTTTGTTTCCTGGTCCTCCAAGCGTCAAGATCAAGTGTTGAAGCTGAGTATCGCGCGGTGGCTAATGGAGTTGCAGCGGCGATCTGGCGCTTCTCTTGGAGCTGCATGCCCCTCTTCGGTGCGCCACACTGGTGTACTATGATAACATTAGTGCCATCTACATGACCTCCAACCCGGTGCAACATCAACGCACCAAGCACATTGAGACCGACCTTCACTTCGTTCGGGAGCAAGTTGCCATCGGTGATCTTCGTGTTCTGCATGTTCTGTTGAATATAATGTGGGCTTTTAGCCTATATTCTATTTGATGATTAATTCAAGGGCCAATGATAAATGCTATAATGAAAACGGTTTAATACCGTATTGATTGTTGACCATGTGTTAACTCAACTTAAATAGATGGTCTCTGATAGCTCCTATGGAAAAGATGAGGATGGGAAAAGGGGTGCCACACGCGCGCGCGCCGCCGCTACCGCCGTGCCGTGGCAAGGCGAGGCGAGGGAGCGTGTGTGCGTGCGTGTCTTGTTTGTCTTGTCTTGTCTTGTCTTGTCTTGTCGAGGTCGAGACGAGACGAGACGTGGCATACGCGCTTGTCTTGTCGAGGTCGAGACGAGACGAGACGTGGCATACGCGTGGCGAATAAGGAAAGGGAGGAGAATCGGGATCTGATGATCTGACCATTGTCTGGTTAAAGGCAACTAACTATGATTGATTGTCATTAACCCAGACGTTTCCTCCTCGGGCCTATATATTCCATACACAAGACACTTTCCTTCTGCGAGACACAACACAATCAGTCATTCTCCTCCTCCTGTCGCCCGTCCTGAACCTCTGCGCGCACAAAGATCGGGAGAGCAGGCCTCCGGAACCCGACGCCCTGCATCGGGACACCTACTTGGGTGTGCGGGCAATCAGGTTTTTGGGGAGCGTCTTCCGCGACTGCTCGCCGGCGAGATCGACGTACATCGACTACTTCCTTCCTGTGGATCGGGATCGGGATCAGCTTTTTCCTGGTGCCATAGATCGACTACTTTCTGTGGATCGGTATCGTCGTCTGATCGACTACTTCGTCTTCTTCCTGGTGGACGTTCGTGGGACTACACTACGAACATCTACCTGAATCGACTGAGGTCCACTACTTCAGGCAACACACTATGTCGACTAGTGTAAATGGAGCCGCCGGTGCCTTCGGCACTGGTCCGTCCTCGGGGTACAATCTTAAACGATTGTTTATTACTTTCAGTATGTCTGCTGTTGTAGCACTAGTTCTTGCATTGCTTATCTCTAACTTGAGTAGTGATAAAATTGCACACGTGCACATATATGCCACCAGTGTATTATGCGTAATTTTTTGGATTAAATCAAACATTAAAATGTCTAATTTTCTAACAATCCAAAAACCTGATATTAGGCATTTTTCTGTTAGTGGTTTTGCTGCTGCGTTAAAACTAGATCACTTTGATGGTTCAAATTATAAGCGGTTAACTGCTATGCTATGAGTTGCTTTCACGCCACAGAGGGGAAGCCGGAACAATTTACTCCTGAGGAGGAGCAAAAGTTCCTGGCAGCTGATAACCTCTTTAGAGACGTCGTGATTAGTGCACTCGATAAAAAGTATATTGACAACTATATCATTTGCACCACTGCGAAGGAATTATGGGATGTGCTTGAGGCCAAGTTTGGGGTTTCTGATGCTGGTAGCGAGCTGTACCTCATGGAGCAGCTGCTTGATTACAAAATGGTAGATAACCGTTCTGTGATTGAACAAGCACATGAGATACAGGCACTGGCAAAGAAACTAGAACAATTCCCTTGTGTGTTGCCTGAAAAGTTTGTGGTCGGTGGTATAATCGCTAAGCTGCCACCTTCTTGGAAGGATTTTGCTACTTCTCTAAAATATTAGAGGAAAGAGTTTGGTCTTGCTGAACTCATAGGAACTCTTGATGTTGAGGAGAAGGCGAGAGCAAAAGACACGCATAGGAAAGGCGTTGAGTCTTCTAGTGCCAATGTGGTGCAGAAGCAATACGCATTCCGTAATAAGAAAAAGAACAAACAAGAGAACAAGCAAGGGACAAATCCGAAGCCAAAGCAAACTACAACTTTTAAGAAGAAAAAGGTAGATGGAGGCTGCTTTGTTTGCGGTAGCGATGACCATTGGGCAAGTGCTTGTCCAGACTGCAAATTCAAACGAGAAGAGAAAAAGTCAGTGAACATGGTTAATTACAGTTATTTGGCATTCGCGATTTTGAATGAGTCGAAATCCATACTGTTATTTTGAATGAGTCAAATATTTAGCATTCGCTATTTTGTCATGTTAATTACGATTGTTTAATGCGGCTAGTAAATATAAATTTAATCCTGAAATTTAATTTAGTCAAAGGTTCTAAGTGTCATGTGTGCGTGCAATCCAAGCAACCTCGCAAGCCTCACAAGGCTGCAGAGGCGAGAAACTTGGCACCATTAGAACTAATCCATTTTGATCTATGCGAGATGAATGATGAATTGACTAAAGGTGGTAGACGATACTTCATTACATTTATAGACGATTGTACTAGATTTTGTCATGTGTACTTGCTTAAAACAAAGGATGAAGTATTATAATATTTTAAAGCCTATAAAGCTGAAGTAGAAAATCAACTTGAGAGGAAAATTAAACGCTTAAGGTCCGATCATGTTGGAGAATATTTTTCAAGTGATTTTTCTGATTTCTGCATAGAATATGGAATTATTCACGAGAGGACATCACCATACTCACCATAGTCCAATGGGATTGCCGAAAGAAAGAACCGTACTCTAACTGAGATGGTTAACGCCATGTTAGAGACTTCGGGACAAATGAATGGTGGGGTGAGGCGATGCTGACAGCATGTCATGTCCTGAATAGAGTTCCTATAAAAAAATAAAGAAATCACACCATTTGAGGAATGAGAAAAGAAGAGAATAAATGTCTCCTATTTGCGTACTTGGGGTTCTTTGGCTAAAGTGAATGTGCCAATAAACAAGAAACGTAAATTTGGACCTAAGACAGTTGATTGTATTTTCCTTGGTTATATACTACTCACAGCGTAGGGTATAGGTTTTTAATTATAAATTCTGGAGTATCATATATGCATGTTGGTACTATAATGGAATCCAGAGATGCAACATTCTTTGAAAGTGAATTTCCTATAAAAAGTACACCTAATATTTCTAGCCATGAATCTATAGATTCCTATGAGCAATTTATTCCGATAGAACAAACTGAGGAACCCCATGTTCACTATCCTGAGGAGGATGATAATATAGTCACTCGAACGAGCAAAAGACAAAGGAAAGTGAAGTCTTTTGGAGATGACTATATTGTGTACCTTGTGGATGATACCCCAACAACCATTAAAGAGGCATTTTCCTCTCCTGATGCTGACTTGTGGAAGGAAGCAATAAGAAATGAGATGGATTCAATAATGTCTATATGGAACTTGGGAAGTGGTTATGGGTGTAAACCTATAGGGTGTAAATGGGTGTTCAAGAAAAAGTTATGCCTGATGGTACAGTTGAGAGGTATAAGGCTAGGCTTGTGGCTAAGGGTTATACCCAAAGAGAAGGGGAAGATTTCTTTGATACTTATTCATCGGTTGCCCGTTTGACAACAATTCGAGTGTTACTATCCTTGGCTACCTCTCATGGTCTTCTCATTCATCAGATAGATGTAAAGACAACTTTCCTAAATGGAGAGTTAGAGGAAGAGATCTATATGGATCAACCTGATGGATTTGTAACAAGTGGTCAAAAAGGCAAGGTGTGTAAGCTATTAAAATCCCTATATGGCCTAAAATAAGCTCCAAAACAATGGCATGAGAAGTTTGACAGAACTTTAACTTCTGCCGGCTTTGCTGTTAATGAAGCTGATAAATGTGTGTACTATCGGTTTGGTGGGGGTGAAGGTGTGATCCTTTGTCTATACGTGCATGACATACTCATCCTTGGGACAAGCCTTGATGTGATCCAGGAAGTTAAAGACTTTTTGTCTAATAACTTTGAGATGAAAGATTTGGGAGAAGCTGATGTTATTCTAAACATTAAGCTTTTAAGAGAAGGCAATGGTGGGGTTACACTTGTGCAATCCACTATGTGGAAAAGATTTTAAGTTGCTTTGGTTATAGTAACTGTCAATCTGCTCCTACGCCTTATGATCCTCGTGTGCTATTGAGGAAAAATCAAAGAATAGCAAGGGATCAACTAAGATTCTCTCAAATTATAGGTTCACTGATGTACCTTGCAAGTGCCACGAGGCCTGATATCTCGTTTGCAGTGAGCAAACTCAGCCAGTTTGTATCAAATCCGGGAGATATTCACTACCAAGCTCTTGAGAGAGTAATGTGCTATTTGAAAGGTACTGTGAGCTATGGCATTCACTATACCGGATACCCCAAGGTATTAGAGGGTTATTGTAACGCAAATTGGATATCTGATGCTGATGTTTTAAAGGCCACAAGTGGATATGTGTTTCTACTTGGAGGTGGCACTGTTTTATGGAAGTCTTGCAAGTAGACTATCTTAACGAAGTCAACCATGGAAGCAGAACTCATAGCATTAGACACCGCCGGTGCTGAATGGCTTCGTGAACTCCTAATGGATCTACCGGTGGTTGAAAAACCTGTGCCGACTATTTCCATGAACTGTGACAATCAAACAGTGATCACAAAAGTCAACAGTTCTAAGGACAACATGAAGTCCACAAGGCATGTCAAACGGCGTTTGAAGACTGTCAGAAAACTGAGAAACTCCAGAGTTATAGCGTTTGACTATGTCCATACGTCTAAGAATCTGGCAAATCAATTCACAAAGGAACTATCACATAATGTGATAGATAGTGCATCGAGTGAGATGGGTTTGAGACCCACGTAAGGTCTATCCTGGTGGCAACCTGTTCTATATGATCGGAGATCCCATGAAGTAAAATGGTGAAACAAGCCAAAAGTAGATTGTGAGGAAAGACCCTTTACTTAACTCATCTTAATTGTACTTCTTTCCTAAGTCTGTAAGGAAGACTGGTTATATACCTTAATGTATTCCAAAGCGGCTTGTGAAGCGATAGATGTCCTACAGAACATCTTTAAGGAATACTCCTATATGAGTTTGACTGCTAGTCATAGTCTATGAGATTTGGGTGGTCTCTAGATATACATGAATGGACCAGAAGTATGACTTATATGCTTAAACCAGAGGGGATGTTCATGCAACCCGGTATCAATTATGAGTTTAGATGAAACTTATATCACACAAAACTTGCAATTCAAGGCATAGTCCATTGTTCAAGTTGTGACTAAGTGTAATCTATACTCTAGGTGGCAGTTCAACTTAACAGTCTCCACCGAAACAACTGGTATATGAAACGACATGGAAATTTGAGAGCTTTTCTTATGTGCCCTAGAAATAGGTGGGGATTGTTGAATATAATGTGGGCTTGTAGCCCATATTCTATTTGATGATTAATTCAAGGACCCATAATAAATGTTATAATAAAAATGGTTTAATACCATATTGATTGTTGACCATGTGTTAACTCAACTTAAATAGGTGGCCTCTGATTGCTCCTATGGAGAAGTTGGGGAAGGGAAAAAGGGTGCCACACGCACGCGCGCCACCGCCGCCGCTGAGCCGAGCCTAGCCGAGCCGTGGCGAGGCGAGGCGAGCATGCTTGTCTTGTTTTGTCTTGTCTTGTCTTGTCGAGGTCGAGACGAGACGAGACGTGATGTGACATACACGTGGTGAAAAAGGAAAGAGAGGAGAATCGGGATTTGATGATCTGACCATTGTCTGGTTAAAGACAATTAACTGCGATAGATTGCCATTAACTCAAACGTTTTCTCTTAGGGCCTATATATTCCATACGCAAGACACTTTCCTTCTGCAAGACACAACACAATCAGTCATTCTTCTCCTCCTGTCGATTGCTCTCGGTTCATCCCCGTTCCGAACCTCTGCACGCACAGAGATCGGGAGAGTAGGCCTCAGAACCCGACGCCCTGCATCGAGACACCTGCTTGGGTGTGCGGGCAATTAGATTTTTGGGGAGCGCTTTCCGCGACTGCTCGCCGGCGAGATCGACGTACATCGACTACTTCCTTCCTGCGGATCGGGATCGGCTTCTTCCTAGTGCCATAGATCGACTACTTCCTGCGGATCGGGATCTTCTTCTGATCGACTACTTCGTCTTCTTCCTGGCGGACGTTCGCGGGAGTGCACTGTGAACATCTACCCGCATCGACTGAGGTCTACTACTTCAAGCAACACACTATGTCGACTAGTGTGAATGGAGCCGCCGGTGCCTTCGGCACTGGTCCCTCCTCGGGGTACAATCTTAAACGATTGTTTATTACTTTGTAGCAGTAGTTCTTGCAATGTTATCTCTAATCTGAGTAGTGATAAAATTGCACACGTGCACATATATGCCACTAGTGTATTATGCGTAATTTTCTGGATTAAATTAAACATTAAAATGTCTAATTTTCTAACATTTCCCACCTCCTCACAATATGCATACATCTTCAACAAGGGGCTGCCTACTTAAGTGTTCCCGGAGTTTAGGCCCAGTCCAAACATGCAGAGTGGCTGACGATTCGACTGTGGGGCGCGTTAGCAATAGGCGTCCTAATGGGCTGTTATGGGCCTGGTACTAAGCCTAGTCGGCTAGGTGCCTTAGGGTTTAAGATAGATTGATAAGGCAAGGATCACCGTTGATTGGGTGTTTCTATAAACCCTCCAGATCCTTGCCTATATATTGTACCCTGTACCTTATTAATCAATCATCAATCCCGAGACCTATTCGCTCTCACCATTTCTATCAGCATGTTAAATACAGTTGAATCTCTCTTGATATTCTCATCTCTACAAAGGTTATTTATCAGTTTTGAACATGAAAAATGATCCAAAATATTTCCTCGTTGAGCAACCCTACAAAACCGCTTGTAAGCATCATCAGTGGACCTGAATGGCATTGTACAGAACTTCAATATTATCTAACCTTTCCCCTACTTTATTAGATATTTCCTCTGCTTTGCTCAGGTGGCATCCCCTACAAAAACCATCAATTGCCAGACCATAGGTTATTGAATTCTCCAACCCTTGATCCAACATGTGCTAGAAGGTCATCTACTGATCTACCACCTTAACAAGGCCTCTCTGGAAAAATCCACTGATCAATGCATTATATGTAACTACGTCCAGTTTTATACTTTCCTTCAGCATCCTCTTGAATATCTGTAGAGCACTTTGTATTTCTCCCTTCAGATAGTAACCATTTATCAGGCATGTATAGTGGATTTTGTCAGGTGCCAAACCCCTAGCCATCATTTCAGTCAGTAGTTCAACTGCCTCGTCCATATTCCCAAGCTTGCAATAAGCATCCATAGCAATGTTATATACAGCCCCATCACGATGGACCCCTGAATCCTTAAAGTTCTCAAGTGCACAATAACTTCAGATGTTTTACCTAACTTCCTAGAGCACTGTAGAAGATAACTGACAATGTAACAATTTATCTCTATACCATGGGATACCATGGCTTCAAATTGAGCAACTGCCTTCATTGAATTTCTCATTTTGCAATAACTGCGAATGAGATAGATGTAACCATATACATCAGGGGCATATTCTTGTTTTTTCTGTAACTCCAAGACCTTTTCAGCTTCTCCCTGGTGGCCCCTTGAAGATGAGAGATAGAGTAGCATAATAAGCTAGAATTGAAAAATTCAAAAAAATAAGCTAGAATTGCAAAGACCAATAACAAATGACTACTATCCATGTGCATCTGGTTTCACTCCCATTTTAGTCACATCAACCGACAACTGGAATGCTATGTCTGCTGGTTTCACTCCCATTTTAGTAATCTCAACCCACAACTGGAATGCTATGCTTGCCTTCTTTGCTTTTAAAAGATATATAATGACTATTTTTAATGAATCAGCATTCAGATTTAATTGAGTATTTCATTTGTTCATAAGCTGCAATAACCATCTCTGCTTCACTGCTCTGTGCTACAAATTTGAGAACAAAATTGCGATAACGATTGATGAAGCATCTCGATTGTTGCTTGTGCATCATGGCATATCATGTAAGCCTTGATTAAGCAATTGCAAGCAAATGAGAGTGCGTGAGACAAGGCACATGTTTTTTCTGAGGTGATTCATGAGTGCTACAACTTCAGGATCACGACTACCAGTTGGCCAATCAATATCACAGAACAAGGATACCAACATCGTCTCCTGGCATGAATGGGATAAAATGTGCATGATCTCTGAATAGGTCGAAAAGTCATGACGAAACCCAATACTTTTGGTATCTTTAAAGTAGGCAAATGCAACAGCAGGTTCCTCTTTAGACAGCAGAGTGCTTGCACAACACTATCAGAGCTGGGATTGTTTATGGATCATTTTATTCAGAGTAAAGTTTGGCTTTTCATCGCCACTCGAGTAGTCTGATAGAACAGAAGCAGCGAGAGCTGAGAGGGGGCAAGAAAATGTTTCCCTGGAGAAAACCCTCCAGCGTCTGAACCATTCAGCAGTGCCTTTTGATTGACACCTTATGAGCACTGAAAATATGGATCTTACAGCCCTGCATTTGGCTCATCATAGGTAAAAAGGAATCTGCCTGCAATAAAAAAAGAGAGACACAAAAAAATTCAATCAAATCATGAACTTGCTGGTGTATGAACTTTAATATAATAAGTAGGAACCTGTGAAACTTCTAATATCACAAATCAGAATTATATAGACATTTTGTAAATCTTAAGAAATTGTTCTTAAATAGGATGCATTAAAAGAGTACTCCCAACTCATTTGCACCAACAGAAGCAGCCAAAATAACACTCCATATTTTGCAATTCCCACAGAAAAATGATGACCTTGGGCCGGCCGTTACCTATCCGTATCAAGATACTCATTTTTTTGAGGAAACAGGAGAGGTTTACCCCCTATTGAGCTTTACTGCAAAAGAAAAGGTACAAAAAGGTTCCCTGAAACAAAATAAGGAGACAAAAAAGGTAACAAAGAAAATTGAAAGGATTACAGATAAGCTTCTAGCATTATATTCAAATTTGGATATATATGATATGATGTCGAAAAACCATTCATATGTTATCTGACACAGTTGACAATATCGGTACCTGGCTGATTTTTCGTCTGCCGTTGTTGCAGATGCTGATTTGTTACGAGAGAAAAACACTATTCTTCTATAGCTGAAAAGTAGTAATGATAATTTCAAGTGAACAGGGCATGAATACTGTAGCTATCTATTATTCGTACCATACTTATCAATTCCACTTACACACCTATTACAATTCAACAAATAATCCATCTTCATACTCGCTTGTTCCATGGTAACAGCGTACATTTGTTATGCAACTTAGCTGGCCAGTGAATTTTTCGGCGTGATTAGCATCCACTTTGGCTTGGTACGTTTGAATGAATTACCAACGAACCCACATTTAGTTCAAATCCAAACCTGGATTACTTATATAAAGTTCATAAGTACTCACAAATATGTCAGCACCAACCAGCAATCAACCTCTGTTGGGCATGTTCGCGCTCGACCTGCTCAGCAGCTCACCTCCCAGCCACACCCCACACGAGTGCCCCTGATTGTAAAATACCAACAGCCTCCTCTAGGCGCCGCGTCAATTCAACCTGCCATTGCCGCCGCGCGACGCAAACTACGGTTTTTGCCTGCAACAGAGCGCCGCCGCCGCCGCTCTATGCATTTTTTTTTTGTTTTTTTGTTTTTTTTGTTTTTTTGTTTTTTTTGTTTTTTTTTTCAGCTGTGTTCCAGAGCCTGGCTGCCTGGGCGTACATCAGTTTCCGGCCCACTGAAACAGCGAACAAATGGAAACCAACTGAGCCCGAATACATGGGCTCTTCAGTGAATTGCCTGCCAGGGTGATTGGTTTGGACGGCCCAGTTTGTGTGTATGACATGTTGCTGTAGAAAGGAAAAAAAGTCTACTCTGCCACCCTCTACTATCACAAAAATCAGCATTTCCTCTCTAACCTAGAAAAACTGGACATAACTCCTTCCCCATATTTTCAAACTGGACATATGACCTCCCTGGCCATTTCTCTAGTTGGTTTTTCTTTTTTTTTCTTTTATATCTATTTCGAGTGAATCTTTGAAAAATCATAGAAAATTATAGAAAATCATAAATTAGAAAATCTAATTTTATTGAACTTCATATGAGTAGATTTATATGGTAAACTTATCATATGGTATGTTTTAGTACAAAAAAATTGCTCTAGCTTTAGATCTATGCTTTTTTGTGAATGTTTTATAGCTGCAGTTTATGTGGTCCTAATGTGGTGAATTTTTTATGGTGGACTACTCCATCTTTCTCGACGTGCCCCTCCTTGACAAGCATGACGAGTTTGCAATGGCTTTGTTTTTTCATTCTCTAATATATCTCATAAAGGAATAAAAATCTAGATGAAAAAAAAACTTCTTTAACATGGGAAGCATTTTTATGCGTATTGGTGTATATATGGTGCTTCCATTGTGTGTATTGCTTCTAACTTCCGATGGTGGTTACAATAAACAGACATGGTTCCATGAACTTAGTTTGCCTACCAACAAGAAACACAACTTTGGCATTAAAAGAACACTAGGATGATTCCGCATGTTGTCGCGGGTATGAAGAAGGAATATAAATATATAACTCTTTTATTAGCATAATCGTGGAGCACAGTGGATGATGTGTCTCGTTGATGTAGATATCATAATTCTTGTGCTAATAAACTTTAATGCAAATGATAATAGATTGCTGAGGTGGACACTTTGCATGTCAAGAGAAATTGATAGTGACAAATGATAGTAGACTGCTGAGGTGGACGTTTTGCATTTTAAGAGAAATAGATAGTGGGGTTGATAGTGGACTGCTGAGGTGGACGCGATGCATATCTAGAGAAATAGATAGTGAGGTTTTGCTTTATAAGATTGCTTTGTTTCCCAAATAAAACGAATTGCTTTATTTCTTCTTAGACCCACCAAATCATCCCTTATGTGTTCATCCCACTATGCATTTTTCCTTTGCAAATTTGCATGACCGATAAATGGATTAATATTTAGGAATAACTATATATGTTCACTATTTATATACATCTCTATCTTTATATTTTTTTTATTTTGTCTACTTAAAACATTGCTATCGCTAATGTTTAGTTTTATGTGTTTACTATGTAATTGATAAAAAATGAACTTAAAGTTTGTAGAAAACAATGAGATCATTTTCTTCGAATAAAAGTTAGTGGATTTATACATACAAATAAATATATCGTAAAATGATAAACTTGATCATTCGCTACTCTTTAGGTTGCTACACTGTGAGAATGTCTGAGTCAATGACGTGTGGCCGTGTGGGTGGGGTGAAGATAGAAAAACGTACATGAAAAAAGTCGAGTGCCAAATAATCAAATATAAATCTCCAGAGAAATAGAAGAGATGATATGCTTGTACTATATCTATACCAAGGTCACCTCAACATGCGGCTTGGACCATCTTCTACCATGCTTGATCTCTGCACTGACCGAGATCCAATCAGCGAGAGTCCATGGGCGGTCGCGCTGCTCCACCACTGTCTTCCAGCCCCAGAGCCCGTCTTCCTCGACGCGCCCCTCCCGGACGAGCACGACGCGCTCCAATGCCTTGCACACCCGCACCAGGTACCTCAGGAACCGTGTCTGCCGCGGCGTGTTCGCGAACCCGACCATGCACACCTCCCTCAGCTGCTGGTGCCGGAACTTGCGCCGCGGCTGCCAGTATATCGGCCCTCCCTGGTGTTCGTCCGCCGGCGAGGAGGAGCAGGAGCCGCCGTCCCCGGCGGCCACGTGGATGTGCAGCGTCTCGAGCGCCGGTGATGCCTCGAGGAGGAGGCGCGGCCACGAGATGTCCCAGGTGGGTGGCACGTCGGCGACGAGGAGCTCCCTCAGGCCGAGCAACGTGGTGTCGAGCGGGCGCGGGAGGATCCACCTCTTCGGCCCGGTGAAACGGACGGCGAGCCTCGACATCGACGCCGGCGCGCCACCGAGGAGGGAGTCGAGGACGCGGTGGGGCGTCGCTGGGGACGTGGAGGCGGAGAACGTGAGGGTGAGGTTGACGTGCGTGAGGCGCGGGACGGTGCCGAAGCTGAGCTCCACCACCACCGGCGCGGTTTCGTCGCCGAGGCACGCGAAGTGGCGGAGCTCGGGGAGTTCCCGCAGCTCGATCGCCCGGAACGAGCAGCTGTCCACGACGAGCTCCTCCACGCCGGAGCACGGCGCGTCGATCTCCAGGACGTCGCTCGCGCCGCGGCAGCACAGGAGGTGCACCACCCGCAGCGCCGCGCCGCAGCCGCCGTGGAACACCGCGTCGTACGCGTGCATCGGGGTGGACGCCGGCGTGTCCTGCAGGACGAGCCGCTGGAGCGCGGCGTACCGGTGCAGCGGCGGCAGCACGCAGTGGCCCAGCGTCAGGCTGCGGAGGCGCGAGCGGTGGCGCTCGTCGTCGAGGAGGTGGTCCGGGAAGACGTACGCGGGCAGCGGGGGGTCACGCGGCGCCGACCTGAGGACGACGACGTCGAGGTGTTGGACACCCCACTCTCCGACGGCGGTCTCGATCATCCGGTCGATGATGCCGGCGCCGTCGTAGGTGCGGAAGAACTCGAGGTAGAGTGCGTTGGCGCGCCGACGACGAGCGCCTCCACTGGGCGGCGCGTCCAAGATCCCGGCGACGCCGTCGAGGAACGCGCGCATGGCGCGCCGGTCGCAGCGTTTGATGTACCGCAGTAGCTTGCCCTTGCCGTCGATGTCCCTGGCTCGGCGGCGGCGGTCGAGTGCACGCCTGCACGGAAGTAGCGCGGCGGGAGCACGTCGGCGACGGAGAACCTGAGCGTCGGGAGGTCGCGCACGAGGCGCGCCCAGCGGCGGGAGAGGACGGCGGTGGAGAGCGCCGTGCGGGTGTCGAGGCAGGACAGGACGCGGCGGAGCAGGGCGTCCGGCAGCGAGCTCAGGCGGTCCTCGCCGCCGGCGGCATCTGGGCGCAACGGCGAGCGGCGGCGGCGGGGCGCGCTCTTCAACCTAGCCATGGCAGTGGCAGAGATCGATTTAGTTTGGACGCAGGCAATGCAGCAGCGGCTCTGCTAATATATAGGCAGTGAGGACCGCCTGAGCGCGCGGTTCGGCGGCGAGACGGCATCAGATGGAATCCACGTTCGGATTTTCCGATTCCGGTCCCAACAAGCAAGTTGTGTCAGAATTCAATTTTTTTTTCACCAATCCATTGATGTTTCCCGAATCTACATTTCTATTAATTTTTTAGTTTCTTGGAAATCAGGATTTGTGCTTTTGTTAGAGTTATACTCCCTCCATCCCAAAAAGAGTGTCGTTTTAGGTTTTTGTGCCACAAGTTTGACTCGATTTGTAGAAAATACATGCAATATTTATATCTCAAAATAAATTTGTTAAAAAACTAGACTTAAAGTTCTTTACAATGATACTAATTATGTACTATAAATATTAATATTTTTTACTATATATTTAGTTAAAGTTATTTCTCGGGAAGCGAAACGACATTTATTTTGGGACGGTGGGAGTAGCTACTTTGTAAACTTTTTTATAATTGCAACGAAAAGTAGCATTTTTAAATTACACGATGTACGTAGCATTTACATTATTACTAGTAATTGTGTGAAATACTTTTAAGAAAGGATTTTTACATTGTCAGATCTTTGCTTTTGTACTCTCCTTCTACAGAAAGGAAGATTCAAATGAACTTGGTTGCTTTGCTGTTTTGTACTCTCTTTCTGTAGAAAGGAAGATTCAAATGAACTTGGTTGCTTTGCTAAAAAATAATATTGAACTCATTCTAGTTAGATATCTAAATGTATCTGCCACTATACAGTTCTTAAATTTCTTTGTTTTCCTTTTTTCAATCAAGTTGTTACCTTTGCCCAAAATGATGGTTTTTCTCCGGTCGTTCAGCTTTATTGCTAAAGGGATAGTACCTAAGGATGCAAGGTGGGGTGGGCTGCCGTTTCAACCCGTTGGGCTGCCAGCGCCATCAACCCACACGGGATTGAAATCTAACCCACTTATGCAAAGTGGGCTGGAGCGTTCGGCCCATGTAATTCCAACGGCACCCACATATCCTGTTAGCATTGGCACATTGCAGCCTTCTTCATCGCGAGCACAAGCGCACGCACCGGTCGCATGGCTTCTCCGGCGCTGCTGCTGCCGCCACCACCTCCACTAGTGGCAGAGGAAGTACAGGCGCCGACGCCTCCAATACCGCCGTCGCCGCCACCTCCACCGGCACCTCCGCTAGCGAGGTCCTCTTTGGTGGCCCAGATCTCGTCACGAAAGGTTTGGATCTCGTTTCTTGAAAGAAAGTTCTTGTTAGTGCTTGTTAGTGTGGAGAATTCTTGTTAGTAGTAGCCTTAAAATATTGTTTCTCAGCAAGCACCTAGACGAGCGCGCATAGGAAGGACGCTAGGATGACCACCATGTCGGAGTCCACCGACACCGCCGCCTGGTGCTGTTCAGACGAGATTTGCTGCAATTGCTTTGCTCATCACAGTCAATGGGATTGAAGTAGACCTTCGAGCCGACGGTGGAGGATGAGGAAGCCTTGCGTTGTGGAACTTTGCGGGCTGCCACTCTAACCAACAGACAGAGAGCGAAGAGGCGTGCGTTGCCGCTCCAACCCACATAACAGTTGCAGTTGATGCGGATGTGGGGTGGGCTGCCCAACGCCGCCCCACCTGCATCCTTAATAGTACCCCATGGGAAAAATGCTTTTTTTAGTCTTTGGAATGGCGTTGTATTGCTAAATAGAATTTTTGCTTACAAGCCCTGTTTGGTTCGAGCTGCTTTTTTAACACATATCTCATCTAATGTTTAGACACATGCATTGAGTACTAAATATAGATTATTTACGAAACTAAAAACACAGCTAAAGAATAATTTATGAGATGATTTTTTAAGCCTAATTAGTCCATGATTAGACATTAAATGTTATAGTTACAAATGTGCTACAATACCTGTTAAACTTTAGCATCTCCAACCAAACACCCGCTTATACCTGACAATAGAGAGTTATATATATACCTATCTAAGTTGCATCGAAAGAACATGCTATCTTAATGTGTACTTCCATTTACATTCCAAACCCCGTTATTCTATATACCAAAGTACTGATCTTGTCAAAGAACATCTCATTTTCATCAACCCTCCTCTTACTGTATTCATTTTCAGATGTGCACATGGGTACATGTGTTACCCTCCTCTCGTCATTTTACATTTTCAGATACACAGAGGAGTATATTTTTGCCTTTTAGTACTGTTGCATTGCATCTACAGTGTGGTTGAAGCAATGTCTAACCGCTTCGTGCCTTTTTGGCAGCCCATGAGTTAGCACAAGCTCAGATATTGAACTAGCATTTTAAACTGCATAAATCTCCCAAACACAGCCGTCGTTTTTTTCCTTTAGTTAAACGCAGATGATGATGCATTAATAACTGAGCATATCATGGGCTACATGTATCTCTCCTTATTCTGTTTCATTTCATTGTACATATACTTTGAAACCATTGAAATGATCAGTCCATATACAGGTCCGAGGCTTGGTCCAGAGTGTACTAATCACAACATTTTGCTAGCAATAAAAATAGAATCAGTAAAGAAAACAGCAAGAGAGAAAAAAAATTAAATGGTCTATACGCACCATCTGCATATTTACATCTAAGCAGCTCTGTTCGCTGGTATGAAAAGTCATGGCTGAAATTACTGTTGGCTGATTATCTGAAAAATCATGGTTGAAACTACTGTTGGCTAACTTATCGTAAGAGAAAAACACTGTCGGCTGGCAGAAAAAGTACGGCTGATCAAACAATAAAATATGATTACTGTAGAGAACAACATTTTGATGCTTTTTTATAAACTTGGTAAAAAAATATAAGAGCATTTCACCACGTTGGACTTAGGGGCTCTGATATTTTTACACTATAGTTCTCATCATGTAGAGTGTAAAAAAAATTATAGTATAATTTTCTAGCACTTATATGATTTCATATCTATTTTGTAATAATGTTTGATTAGACGTAGTGTCCGCCAGCAAATTTGACAAGAAACAGGGTGTCTTTGAGCAATCTAATTTTTCCTACTGTTCGCTGGCAAATAGCCACCATTCTGCATGTCCCACAGCCAATTTTCCCAAAAAATATATATATATATATGTCGAATATATGTATAGTTAGTTACCTTGGACTTAGGGGCTAGAATAGATTTGAACTCCAACTCGTCGTAGAGCATCTCCAATAGCTCCCCTTTACTATCTCTATCCCTATAAACTTGTCATAACGGGGAAGATAGGCCAAATTCGATGCTCTAACATCTCCCCTTTACCATCTCCTTTTTATGGTGATCACCAATATCTTCTCTATCTCCCCTCAAATAAAAGGGAAGATACAACTCCCCTAACACTTCTTTCCTTTTGGCGCAAATGGTGAATAGCCTCATATTTTCTCCCACCATTGTGATATCTCAATCCATGTCCAACCAACACCGCCGCTGCCCTTGGGTGTGCCACTGCGCGCCGCCACAGGCTACGCCACAAAGGTCACATGGAGGCCCTACACGGTACCACGGCCTCCCCAGCGACTGCGTGTGCTTCGTCCAGTGGCTGAACCTTGCACCTAACCTTGCATTTTGGATGTAGTCACATTAATTTGCATCTGAACCTTGCACCTAAGCTCTATGTAACTTGTCAGGCTTCATGTGCATTGGCTATTTGCAGCTGATTCTAATTAACAGTGGCAAGTAATGACATGTGCAATTATTTAGCTTGGTAAATGAATAAGTTGAACTCTTGAATTGAGATAAAGTTTCAGTTCTATACAGTTTTTAGAGTGTGATTTTTTATCTGCTTACTTGAGGTTTTCTGGGAATAGCATTCACTCTATTTTCACATGATGCAACGCTTGGTGCCATTCTTTATATTTTAATCCCAGTCTAAACTTTTCAGTTTAGTTATCAAATTTTAAATTTATTGATTTATGTGCAGTAGATTATAAAGTTATAACTACTGTGATTTGCAAATGGAGTTTTCATGGTGTTTGTATGAAAATGGAGAGAGAAATACAAGAATGTACTATTCAGGACAAAATATTAGTGATCTGTTGGAGCACCTCCCCCAATAGTCCAAAAGAACAGTATTGGTGATCACCAATGCCGCTGTATTGTGGATGAGTTATTGGTGAGCTGTTGGAAATGCTCTTAGGGGGGCATAAATATGAGGTCACCCCTGTTGTAACCGTGAGAAGACTTGGCGGCTGGTTTGGGTGGCAGCAAGGCCGCGGGATCGCCTGGATGCCAGTGTAGCTGCTGTTTTATGGGGAGGAGCGTCCATAGTCATTACCCCGAGGATTAAGCACATCGCCGAACCTCGTTAAAAAACATCATGTCTCAGTGTCATTCTCGTTTGCGTATATTTTTCTATATTGATTATGCTTCCACGTTCATAGGTTAGTAGATCCACTGGGGTCTGAACTAACTGTGCACTCTAACAACCATTTTTCTATTGCACACAACGCATTAGTACATTCAGCAATATTCAACCATTTCACCAGTAATGTGAAACATGTAGCAAGTTTAATGTGATCTAGGCCAATGTACTAATCCCATCATATGCGAAAACATCATCTGTGACCATTCAAATGAAATCTCAAAACACTTGAAAATTTGGTGTTTGGGTAACCCAGTAAATGAAGGATCGCTGCATGTCCTTTTTGATATTTCCAATGCTATGAATCATATGGGTTGCTGCTGGTTAAATGGATAGCCCAACATTCTATTGCATATGAGGATTCCTACTATATATTAAAAATAATGTTAAATGGATAGGCCAACCTTCTATTGCATATGAGGATTTCTACTATATATTAAAAATATCGTTCATCATAAATACTGACTTTACATACGGAGCTTAACCACTTATCCTCGTGTTTTGCCAACATATGTATATAGCAATCTCTGGTGAATGCTGCAGGGAGAGTGCTTGGATCAAGTAGCAATGGGCAGTTGATAACTAAGCTATCTATGGATTATGACAACCTGGATTGATTGCCCATGCTTGAGATTCTAGGCGCCGAGCTGTTGGCACTACCAAAATGGTGGAGTTCTCCTAGTGTTTTTAGTTAGTAATAAAACACTACCACTAGTCAAAACACTAGAGAATTCTCACTAGGAGGTATTTACTAGGGAAAGTTTATACTAAATTTTGAATGCTAAAACACTAGGAGAACCCCACACTACTAGGAGAAATTAAAAAATCTGGTTGTGTGGTAACTGTACAATGAGTATGGTTTCTGTAATAGAGAAGCTAACAACCTAATGTTGTCATTCATTTCTCGAAAGAAATACTGTTGGCATTCATATGCCGGAGAGTGTAATACATATCTTAAGCAAAATTTCAAAAGGTGTGGTGGCTTCAGGTTCGAAAACTTTTGGGTGGATCAACTAGGCTTCTTAGAAACTGTGGACCTTCATTAGAACTCTACTCCTTTTTTTGCAAATGCAGCAAAGACCCTAGCAACGAAATTCAAGCAGGTTAGAGTTGGCCTAAGAAGCTGGAGTAAAAGTTTGTCTAACTTGAACAAACTTATTTTCAATTCAAATTGGGCTCTCAGCCTCTTGGATGGCTTAGAAGATCAGAGGAGTTTATCACCTCTGGAAGGACCTTGTTAAGAAACATCTAAACCATCTCTTGGAATGCAAACAAAAGTATTGGAAACAAAGAAACACTGCTACATGGGTTACCCTAGGTGATGAGAACTCCTCCTTCTTCCAAGCCATGGCCAATCAAAATAATTGCAAGAAGTTTATTGGAAGCCTGACTATTGACGAGGACATTCTTGTCACTAATCATGAACAAAATGATGCTATTCTTTGGAATGCTTTTAAAGATAGGATGGGCAGAAGTGATTTCCATAGTATCCACTATGATCTCACCTCTCTCCTCCACAACGAAAACCTTTTTTCCCTGATAGAAGCTTTCTCTTTAGATGAAGTGAACTCAGTATTAAAAGATCTACCCAATAGTCATGCTCGTGGTCCTGATGGCTTCAATGGCCTCTTCATTAAGAAATGTTGGCACATCATAAAGGAGAACTTCCTGAGATACCTCAATAGCTTTAACTCCTCAATCATAGACATCAGCAGCCTAAACTCCTCTTGCATAGTTCTAATTCCAAAGAAAAGCAATCCGGTAGGTGTTAATGACTACAAACCCATCTCCCTACTGAACTACTCACTAAAATGCCTCACCAAACTGCTCTTTGTTAGACTTCAGTCAGTGATCACCAAACTAGTATACCCCAACCAATATGGTTTCATCAAAGGAAGAACTATTCAAGACTGTCTAGCCTGGGCCTTTCAGTTCCATCATGTCTACCTTCAATCAAAAAAGAGATAGTCATTTTGAAGCTAGAATTTGAAAAAGCTTTTGACAAAATGGAACATCAATTCATTTTAAGGGTAATGCAATCCACAAGGTTTCCACCAAAATGGTTAGAATGGATTAAGATGATCCTTGGCTTAGGTTCCTCCTCTATTTTTGCTGAATGGAGTAGCTAGAAAATCCTTCAAATGTCTGAGAGGGGTCAGACAAGGAGATCCCCTATCTCCTCTTCTCTTTGTGATTGCAGCTGATCTGCTCCAGTCTTTTGTCAATGTTGCTTGGCACAATGGTGTCCTCAAACATCCCATATCTGAAAGTTTTGGAGGTGACTTCCCCATAATTCAATATGCACATGACACATTGCTTATCCTTCCTATTGATGTAAGAATACTCTTGAACCTCAAGGGATTGCTCAGATCCTTCTCTGATTCTAGTGGTCTCCATGTCAACTATCACAAATCCTTCATGGTTCCTATTAATGTTAATAACCTCAAGCTCCAACACCTGGCCAACACCATTGGTTGCCTAACTGAAAGAATGCCCTTCACCTATGTGGGACTCCCTCTGAGTATTCACAAACCCACCATGCAAGACTTCACATCCCTCTTATAGAAAATTGAATCAAGGCTTATCGACATTAACAAAATGCTATCTTACCATGGTAGACTTTTACTTGTCAACTTAGTTTTTTAAGCCATGCCCACATACTACATGTGTTCCCTCCTACTACCCCGAAAAGTTGTTGAACAAATCAATAAGTATAGAAAGCATTGTCTTTGGAACGGAGGGGAAATCAACAGAAGAGGTAAGTGCCTTGCAGCTTCGGAAACAGCTTGCGTACCCCAAAAAGAAGGAGGGCTTGACATCATTGATATCAATAAGCAAAACAAAGCCCTTTTGATGGAATTCATGGATAAATTCTATAACCATGCAGACACTCCTTGGGTTAAGCTAACTTGGGATAAACTCTATGTGAACCATAACACCCCTACATGCAAGACATCCAGTAGGATCTTTCTGGTGGAGAGACATCCTTAAGCTGAATTCAATTTTCAGAGGCATGACTACCTGTCACCTAGGAAGTGGTATTTCTTTATGGTCAGATCTTTGGATATAAAATTGCCTCAAAGACTCATTCCCAAGGCTCTACTCTTTTTCCAAGAGGAAAAATGCTTTGTATTTCAATTTATGCAAAATGAAGACAATGCAAATTTCTTCCTACCACTCTCCCCGAAAGCTTGAAAGCCCTGTTTTGGTTTTGGATAATTGATGAAACCCTAGTACTAACCTCTATACCCAGTGTGTGTGTAGACTTAATGAGGTTGGTACATGCCAAGTGATGGAGCAAGAGTTGATCATGGTGATGATGGTGATGACCACAAGATGATCAAGTGCTCAACTTGGAAAAGAAGAAAGAGAAAAACAAAACCCTATGGAGATCAAGGCAAAGGTATTGCTTAGGGTTTTGGTTTTGGTGATCAAGACACCATAGAGGGTGTGATCACATTTAGGATAGATAGCCGTACTATAAAGAGGGGAATTCTTTGGCTAAGCGGTTATCAAGTGCCACTAGGTGTTACTGTTCATGTGCATGCATTTAGAACCTAGTGAGCTAACTTTACTCCTTCGAAGAAAATGTTTGTGAAAATGCTAACACACGTGCACATGTTGGTTTACACCTTGTGGTGTTGGCACACTTTGAGAAGGAGGTGGAGTTTGAAGGGTAGAGAGCTCGGCGGGATTCGGCGCTTTTGAGAAAATGAAGTGCATATTTTCTATTGCGCCGGTGGAAAAATTGGAGAAGTCGCAGGAGAAACACTCACCGGACGCTGGCCCAGAAGCACCGGATGCTGTGTTTGTGCGTCCGGTGTGCAGGCTGCCTGGCTCAGCTAGGGTTAGGCACCAGACGCTGTTGACGGTCCTTAAGTACCAAATATAATCATCAAATAAATAAAGAAAAGAATCCAAATGCAACCAACACCTGGACTTAGGGTTTTATCTGACAGAATTCCATGAGTTTTGGTGTTTGTCTATTTCTGCAGGGGGTTATCAGGAAATATGGAGGAAAGGCCCACACGTCGGGTTTACATAGAGATATTAACGTGCTGCGTAATTTTCTATCATCTAGAAGACTCCAGAAGCCACGGGAACGAACAGGAGGTCGAGCGGGCTCGGGGGCAGGGCGCCCGCCCAGCTACAGAGTCCAAACAGGACCCGTCTCGCGGATTACGTTCCACCGACCTAAAGGATCAAGGATAACCGTTCAATCAATGTCGGTTTGATCTGACGGCCCAGATTCACTTGAGGGGACTATATAAGCAAACCCCCTGGCCCCTGGAGGAGAACAAGTTCATTATAGAGTTGAGAGGTGCCCTCGAAGGATAACCTTTCCTCTACATAGACAGAGCAAAAGCTAGGGTTTGGAGATGAGAGCTCTCCTCTCATCTCTAAACTAGAGTAGATCTAGATAGTAGCGAGATGGAGAGCGAGGGAGGATTGGAGGAGAGGCCAACCTGTCGGTTCTTCCTCTGGTTGTACTTTGCCATGATCAAGCTCTAATCAAGCTTGCTCATGGGATGACTCTGGTAATCTACTTCTTATTTCATTATGCAATTACTATCCATTTATGTTCTGGTTCACAACTCTTTTGAGTACTTTAATCTATAGGACGCTATAGGTGAGAGTTGTAGTATAGGTGTAAGCGTGGTGCTTAGACCTAGATTACTTGTGGATATCCCCTGTTAGCCGGATCGTGTGGTAGGCCGCGTAGGTGATAGTTACGTTGGTCCACTGTAGTCCACCTCGCGTTAGCAGGACTGGTAGGGTTTATCGGCCTATGGATAAGCATCCCTTGTGGTGTATTCTTATCACGTGGTTCGTCCCAGACATAGACATACCCCTTTGAAGTAGAGAAAACATAGTTATCCTCTCTATTCTCCTACCATCTCCCATATATTAGATTGCTCTACTCTCTATTCCCATATTTTCACCCATTGTTATCTTACCTTTAATATTGTTCTTATTTACACCTACCTATCCATCTAGGTTAAGTTAGAGCATAGATCCGTTCTCCCGTTTTCCTGTGGATACGATAAAACCTTTAACCGGGTAAAAGCTACAACGGTATTCTTGCGCTTGCGGATTTATCTGTGTGCGTATAAATACCATAGTACACTCTAGTGTCATGCTAGGGATGACAACCTAGTATTCAAGTGGTGTTAGCAAGTGTCAACAAGCATTTTTGGCGCCGTTGCCGGGGAAACGGTTGCTGAGTTCACTACGAACTAGCTTAATCATTTTCTAAAAAATAAAAAAAATATACTTTTCCTTTTATCTTTTGCCTTATCTCTGCTATTCTTTCTTCTTATCTAATCCTTGATCTCTGGTCTATCATGAATTCAAACATGTCTATCTATGAATTTCATAGACCTATGGGCACACATCTCGAACCACCCAAATCTTCAAAGCCTATCATAGCATCTAGTTTTGAGATAGACCCCGAATACATATAATTTGTTCAAAAACAACCTTTCTCAGGAGAAGGTGAAGAAAACCCATACACACACCTAAGAGAGTTTTATTGACTCTGTGACCTCCTTCGCATAGAAGGCATGTCTGATGAGACCCTTAAATGGAAGCTCTTTCCGTTCTCTTTAACAGGAAAAGCTAGACATTGGTACAAACTCAAAGTAGGCAGTGTTCATGGAGATTGGAAGGAGTTATATAATAGTTTTCTTTTTAAATATTTTCCAATCTCCAAAGTGGCGGAACTTCGGCGATTATTTCTTTTAGACAACTAGAAGAAGAATCTCTTGGCAAATCATGGGACCGCTTTATTAACCTTACTCTCACTGGCCCAAAGCTTTCTATTCCATAAGAAGTTCTTCTAATTCACTTTTTTGAGGGCCTTAGTAGGGAAAATAAGCAAACCTTGAATACAGCCTCTAGAGGATCCTTCTATCACCTACCTGCTAGTGAAGCTAGGGATTTAATTGATTCTTGAGTGGAAAGTTTCCTAGCATTTATATCCCTTAGAAAGAGAAAGAACTAGTTCCGAGACAAGAAGAAGAATTTTTGATAGCCAGATCACAACCACTTCAATCCCAAACTTTAGCTATCGATCCTAAACCATCAATACCCCAAAATTCTCCAAGGGAGGAAGGAATTCCGACCTTAAATCTTTCAGATGCTGATGGTTTAGACTTCTGGTTCCATAAGAGACCTTCAAGTAGGGATAATTCAAATCCTTGCAATAATGGTTCTCTTAGAGAATGTCCTGGTTCCTGTTATGAAGAAGTCGAGGATGACATACCAAGTGAAGGAGAGCTAAACCATATTGAAGATTCTATCTGCTCCCCTTCCATATTCACAAATTCTAAATCCATCCTTGACCTTAGAGACCCCTCTTATCCCTCTCCTTTTAAGTCTCATGATGATCCTAGCAATCCATCAAGACGATCAAACCAAAGGAGTCATAAAGACCATGAGGATGACATGCCAAGTAATGTCATAGAAGGAGAGCTAAGCCATATAGAAAATTCTAACACCTCCCCTTTCTTGATCACAAGTTCTAAATGGCTAGAATGTGTAGAATGGATGGACAAGGAAGAAGCCTTAATGGATTCTGACTTTGGCTCAATTTCAAATGGTGAGTTCTTGACTCCCTTTGAAGATGAGATTCATCCAACTACAGAAGAGGACATAGGTGAAACCAATCCAGGAGAAACTCCGAACATTCAGATTGGAGACGAAGATAACATTAATGAGCATGGAATTTATTTCAAAGCCACTTCGTTTACTCCATGCTCATATGCAACATCTTCCCAATCTATTGGTCTCTCCAACATCACCACATTTGAGATCTTCAACCCCCTCTTCCTTTCTATTTATAAAAACTTTAAAAGGGTGGTTGTCGATGCATATGTCTATAATAAATATTGCAGATCTCGATATAGGTCAGCGTTGGAAGGGAAACCACTTCGCCGACATAAATTGATGGTTTCCCAAGGACAAGCTTAGTGTCTTAAGCACTGATCAGATCGTAACATGAACTTTTAATTAATTACAACATTACCTTGTGTATTGAGCATATAAGGATAATTGTAAAAATATATTCCTTCGGGTATTCTTGTCACTAATCTTTCCAAGATTGGAGCAAGAAGATCGGATGAATGACAAGCACAAGGTATGTCCAACCAATCATCATACAACATTGAATTAAATCCAAACTTGAATTTTGCAAAATTCAAGCTTGGGGGAGTACTTTACATAAAAACATCCTTTGCCATGTTGCTATGTTGGTTGTCACTACCTTTGAGACATGCTCAATTTGTTAAATACTAATCACACTACTTCATCTCCACTTGAGTAGATCTCTATAAATGCTCTCATGCTACCTTTATTTGCTTTAGTATATGTCTAGGTTTGGAGTAGTTTCATTTATCTCTTAAATAAGCATGGTGCTTAGTTTAGGAACGATGATCTTACTTCCAAGGGATTTTAAATTAAGCATGGTGCTTAGGTTAAAATGCCCTCCTAAATCAAATTAGACATGGTGTCTAGGTTGATTTTTGAGCTGATAGTATGCTATAGTAGATATTGGATATTTTGTTAGACTAACCCCTACAGGAAAACTTTCAATATCGACCTGGGAAGTCCTGAGATAAACTCACATTGGAGACAAAGAGAGAGACACATCAAGTTTAACAATTTACATAAGGAAGATGTAGCTCATAAGAGATGATCCATGGAGGGTGCCACAAACACGATGCACAACCGCTAAGAAAGAAAAGCTTCCATAAGGTGATACTGTACCATCACTCTTCAAGTAAGGTAACATCTTAAGGTACTTGACTATCCCTTTTATAAGCTTCTCCTTAGTTCTGGCATTCATATGAATAAAAGAGACAAACATGTATAATTTACAACTCTAGGTTAACCAACCCAATCGATTCAACATGTTTAGTCCTTCCACCTTTCTGATCACACACTCCTAATCATATGAGCTAAAATGTTGCACACTCAATCTTTGGAAGATATATAAAAAAGGAAAACATAAATATAGATAGATTATCTTTCCATTGGGTTGAGCGATCTGATCTGACAAATGTTTTAAATACTACACTCATGATCTTATTATCCATTCAATTTGTCTTGCTCAGTATGCTTAAGGTTAGAGAAGAACAAATACACTTTTGGTTCTATTGGTGTTTTCCACCAACAGGGCCCATGCACTTGATCTTTGCCTTGTCTCTATGAGAAGGAACACTTCGAGCAAAACATGGAGAAGTTTTACAACTCCTAGATTCCACCAAGTGAAGGACTTGGATCTACGAGCACAAACACACTGAGCAAGATACTGCCAACGCCGCACTTCGAACTGCTGGGCAAACGAAGAACATGGGTGACACCGTATCAAGAGGTGTAGACGTCAAGGTCCACACCTTAATCAAATGACACACCTAAAGAATGAACACGGTGAGAAGTTTTGTTCAGAAGACTTAAAACATTGAACCCTCGCCGAAAGGTAAAATCGGTAGTTATCCATATTTATCCTTTCTGCATTCCCTTTTCCCTTAAATTATTTACTTTCCTTAAATGACTTGTTAGTTAATCATGCTATCTTGAAAAGAAAATAAAAATAGTAAGCCCCATGTGAGTATGCTCGTGGTATAAAACCCATAAGTACATTCACTGTAGTGGCGTAAAAATAAAATAAATATATTCCTGTCCTATAAAAATAAAAATATAAAAAATAAGATTGTGATCCCACTAAAGAGAGTAATATTTATTGAAGAGGCTCAACATGATAAAGGCTAGATATTTATGCTAACACTTAACTAGTTCCACAAAGCTTTGTTGTCTATTTGAGCTCCACAGAATTCAAGGATCAAAGAAGACTAGCAGACGGAGGACATCCTAAATCGCTGTCAGCGTGCTGCCGACATTCAAATATACCTCCGCCACCTGTTAGCTACATCAGAAAAAAATTATGTCAAAATCCAGCTTGGGGGAGAGCACCCCCATTTATCCAGCTAAGTGTTTTTACTCATGTTTATACTTTACTCAAATAATAAAAAGATGCATAATCATAAAAACCCAAAATAAAGATTTTGTGCTTATATATATATATATATATATCTTTGCTTAGTTTGCTAAATAAATAAATAAATAAAGTTTGCTATGAACCCTCATGATAAGCTCTCACATGGAAATGATGAATAGTTGCTCTGCCATGACTATTTCTCAAAATTGAATTCTCTCTCAAGTTTAGGCATGACTGTTATGAATTAAGTTTTGCTCTAAACCTAAACTTGTGGGAAGAGTACTTGATCTAAAGTCTAAGTCGTTAACAGATGTGATATGGGAAGGTTGAGCTGCTGTTTATCTATTCCTAGAGATGCTAGAATTCTAGAGAATTTTATCTTTGAAAATCTTTAAAATGTTGCATGATGAGTTCCTGTATGATGAGAGTTTAAAATCCTACCACAGCCATATACACATGCTTATTAGACTATGAACCATACATTTACTTTTTACTGCTTATGAGCATGAGTGTGGTCAAGCTGTGTAGACCCTTAGGAGCTTGTCATGCAGTTAAAATCAAGATCCACTTGCACGTTCACTCATACATGCTGCTTCTACTCCAGAAGTACGCATCCACATACATCCACTTATTTCCATCTCCAGAATCACCTAAAATTACTCTACTCCTATCCAAGAGGGAATAGCCAAAAACATTATCCTATCCCTGTTATTCCCCGTGAAATAAATGCTCGAGATATTTTGGTTACTACCACTTGCTACATTATTCTAGGAGGGTGAGTGCTCTAAAAAAATAAAAAAATAATACGAGGAAATAAAAAGAGGCAAGTGCCCGGAACCTCAAAGAAAAGAAAAAGTGAGACGAGAGGTAAAAATGGACAAGTGTCCGACAGTAGAATTAGGGGTACAAGATACCCACCTGAGAGAAAAGAAAAAGAAAATATAGAGCATCTCATTCCCCTCAAAAACTTCAAAGTGCAAGAAAGGTATATATCCACTCAAAAGAGCAAAAGTAGAATTAGACTTTCACCATTGTTTTCACCATCATCACCATACACCATTCATTCGCCACACATGCACATCTTGATATTGACTTATTGACTTGTTTCTCTGGATCCATGGTTTGACTATGCAATAAATGTCTTGTAAGTATGTATTAGCTGTCTCCCACCTATGAGCTCCAGATATCAAAACCTTATTAGAGTAGGGTGAGAGAGAAGGCAATATCACTATGCCTCATACCAAAAATACCAAATACTTTGAGAGAAGGCATATACCATTACTGCCTTAGAAAGAATCTAGAAATACCACAAAAAAGAGATTTGAGAGAGTCATACAAGGAATCTCTGAGTTTTATTTGAAAATCCGCAAAAAACTCTAGAGCTATAGCTGATCAAGAATAAGAGACATGGTGCTTGACTTGACCATTCTATCCTTTAACTGCTCAATACATAAATGACGGTTAAAAGCCCCATGGTGAAAGGTAAAATGAGTAAGTTTTAAGTCTTAACAGTTTACCCTAACCCAGAGATGAGATCTTGTTTGAACGCATGTGTACCTCTAAGGCATGAAAGCACTGAGTCCATCCTTGCTCAGGGATGAGCAAGAGGTAAGCTTGGGGGAGTTGTTGACGGTCCTTAAGTACCAAATATAATCATCAAATAAATAAAGAAAAGGATCCAAATGCATCCAACACCCGGACTTAGGATTTTATCTGACAGAATCCCACGAGTTTTGGTGTTTGTCTATTTCTGCAGGGGGTTATCAGGAAATATGGAGGAAAGGCCCACACGTCGGGTTTACATAGAGATATTAACGTGCCGCGCAATTTTCTATCATCTAGAAGACTCCAGAAGCCACGGGAACGAACGGGAGGCCGAGCGGGCTCGGGGGCAGGGCGCCCGCCCTCCCCCCTTGGGCGCCCGCCCAGCTACAGAGTCCAAACAGGACCCATCTCGCGGATTACGTTCCACCGACCTAAAGGATCAAGGATAACCGTTCAATCAATGTCGGTTTTATCCGACGACCTAGATTCACTTGAGGGGACTATATAAGCAGACCCCCTAGCCCCTGGAGGAGAACAAGTTCATTATAGAGTTGAGAGGTGCCCTCGAAGGATAAACTTTCCTCTACATAGACAGAGCAAAAGCTAGGGTTTGGAGATGAGAGCTCTCCTCTCATCTCTAAACTAGAGTAGATCTAGATAGTAGCGAGATGGAGAGCGAGGGAGGATTGGAGGAGAGGCCGGCCTGTCGGTTCTTCCTCCGGTTGTACTTCGTCATGATCAAGCTCTAATCAAGCTTGCTCATGGAATGACTCTGGTAATCTACTTCTTATTTCATTATGCAATTACTATCAATGTATGTTCTGGTTCACAACTCTTTTGAGTACTTTAATCTATAGGACGCTATAGGTGAGAGTTGTAGTATAGGTGTAAGCGTGATGCTTAGACCTAGATTACTTGTGGATATCCCCTGTTAGCCGGATCGTGTGGTAGGCCGCTGTAACAACCTAAATTTTGCTTCTTTGAAAATAAAGCTAAAATAATTTATTTTGTATTTTTGTGCTTATGAAAATATAGTAAAATAAATTAATGTTGGTACATACGTTTTGATGTGATGTTTGGTTGTTGCTCCTTTATGTGTTGAGTGAGTAACGTTTTTTTAAAATGCGTTTAGTAGATCGAACTTTCTTGACCAGTACGTCTTTATCTTTATCTATAACCAAATTCCTTGTTTATCAACGCCAATGTGAAAAAGTTCTTATAAATCTTAAAGAACCAGACACGAGATTGAAAAGAAAAAAATAGGGTTTCGTCCTGTTCTACGTGCCGCCGCCAAGGTTGAGAAATTTCTATCTGCCCTATCGATCGGCGAGTTGACTTGGCCAGCATAAGAGGCGCTTGCGATTTGGATTCCGAAGCCGAGCCGAAGTGCTGCTGCATAATTGCCCAATATGCTAGGAGCACGTCCAAGCGTTCAATACCGAGGCGGAGTCGATTTCCATCGAGATTGTTTTCTTTTCCGAGACTCAGAAACCGATCAACAAAAGGCTGCAGGCCGGGTGCTGCAGCTAATGCGTCATCGTTCAGTATTCAATCCGTGCTGCCGGGAGTCCAGGCCAGCTTCATCAATTCCTGTGAATCGGATGTGCACTTTTGGTGAATTTTTGCTAGCTGCAAACAGAAGTAGCTGCCGGCCAAGCATGATCTGCGGCCGCCGTCTGGAGCCTATACCTGTTTCGATCTATGCGCCGCCGCTCAGCCCTAGCATGGTCTGCTACAACTTTTGGACCTTGCCAAGAAGAGCTGAGCCATCGAATCGTGGAGGCGTGGACACCGTTTGAAGCTTTGCCATTGCCCCGAGCTCGCGAACGCCACGCTGCGTTTTTCATCCGCTAGCTGCTTCGATTCGCTGTGATCCAGAGCCACTTGCCGTGCTTGGTTCGCCGTCGGCTTCGACAAGCCTCGCGCCCTCACCAAAACTTCCCTGTCCGACACAGACATCCAGCTACGTTCATATTATGTAAGCCTCTCTACACCCTCGTGCTCTTGACTTGTTTCGCTCAGCGATGGCCTGTGGACAATTTGATCAAGTTCGCCGGCCATCTTGTTCCGAGCAATGCCTGCTCGTTCATGTTACTAGCGACCGCAGTTACTAGCTTGATGATGTCATCATTACCTCAACCGTGCATTTTGGTCGTTTTTGTTTAGAAAAATAAATCCACAAATACTATAGAAATACACGAGCAATGAATCTCCATTATTTCTTGGTTCCGTTTTGACTCAGTTAAATTGCATTAGATTTGTGTCGACATGCCCTATGCAGCAGTGCTAATGTTTTCATTCCACATCTTTATTATTTTATTAGTTTAATTTCTAAATTGATTAATGTTTATGTAACCAGTTTTTATAAATAAAATTAACAGAGAAGTTACACATCGATATTTTTATATATAAATATTAAACAATTTAATCGATATCACTAGTATGTTTTCAAATTATAATTTGAATAGTTTCAACTCACGTCATATGCAATTCAAATATATATGCTTTTATATTGTTAAAATAAATGAAGCTTAAAGATTTCTCTCTTATAAAGACAATCTTTCGGTTGTCGTTTCTTTTTCATCGTAACTCCGATTAGAGTGCCTTTCACGGCTGCGTGCTTGTAGCAATGTGTATATTAGTTTTTAAATCATTTTATTGTTTGGTGTTTGTTCTAATTTAGTTCTATTGTTTGCTTCGTGTATGTTTGGCCCCGTTTGTTTGTGTGATCGATGATCGAGTTTAGACGGTGAGCAGTACTTCTCTAATCAAGATCAGAGCTTTGGCAACAAGTAAGACCAGCAGAACCAAAAGGATAAGCAAGAGCAATTAGATTAAGGCAAGTATAGCATTTGGATTTTATTTATGTGGCCATGATCCTGTGACTAGATTAATCTTAAGTAATAAATGATAAAAATGACTTTTTAGCAACTTGATGATTTATCTGTAAGTGATAACTGGGACAACAGTGCAACCATGAGGGCTATAATGGCTCTGGCTTTAGCTCAGTATGAGGACCTTTTTCTAGCTTGTTAGCGGTTACCTTAAATGGCGTAAGAATGGCTAGACACGTTGGGTATAGTGTGGCCTCTGTCCGTGTGTATAGGCTGCGGGTTATGTGCCATGAAAGGGGCTCTATATCTGCCTGCCGAGTGAATCTAATGGCCCTAACTTGTTAGACGAAATCTTTGAAAGGCTTCATAGTGATCCCTGCCAACCTTCCTTGGAAGTGGGTTAAGAGGCTGATCACCTCGGGCGAAAGGGTAAATCATGACTCATGGGTAAAGATGTACAACCTCTGCAGAGTGTAAAACTGGTATACTAGCTGTGCTCACGGTCATGAGCGGCCTTGGGGATTCTTGCATCGACGATGATGATTCTTGTGTGTTATATATGTTCATTATTTACTATTTAATGCTTTACATTATTTATGTCACATTGATCATGAGATTGTGGGATATATACAATCTAGTTGCTATACTTGTGGAGTTCGACATGGACTCACTCTTGCTATTTCCCCACACCCCTCAGAAGAAGTTTAGGCTTGTGATCAACCAGTCAGTTGGATCCTGTAGAGAGAAGTTAATACCCGGAGTTTGGAGCTGTCTATCCGCTGTTTGCTATCTAAGGTTATCTCTTTTATATTATGTACTTATATAATTTATGCATTGTCTTTTGATATTATCCTTATTTGTAGCTATATGTGAGATTTGACTCTTAAGACTCATATATTGTGTGTATCTGGTTTTATCCTTAAAATCGGGTATTACAGCCGCGTAGGTGACAGTTACGTTGGTCCACTGTAGTCCACCTCCCGTTAGTAGGACTGGTAGGGTTTATCGGCCTATGGATAAGCATCCCTTGTGGTGTATTCTTATCACGTGGTTCGTCCCAGACATAGACATACCCCTTTGAAGTAGAGAAACCATAGTTATCCTCTCTATTCTCCTACCATCGCCCATATATTAGATTGCTCTACTCTCTATTCCTATATTATCACCTATTGTTATCTTACCTTTAATATTGTTCTTATTCAATTCTACCATCTTTCCTATTTACACCTACCTATCCATCTAGGTTAAGTTAGAGCGTAGATCAGTTCTCCCGTTTCCCTGTGGATACGATAAAACCTTTAACCGGATAAAAGCTACAACGGTATCCGTGCGCTTGCGGATTTATCTGTGTGCGTATAAATACCATAGTACACTCTAGTGCCATGCTGGGGATGACAACCTAGTATTCAAGTGGTGTTAGCAAGTGTCAACAGACGCCAGGCACCGGAAGCAGGTTGGAGCGTCTGGTGTTCTGAGTCCGGTATTCGCGCGTTTTGCAATGCTCCCTGGGTTTAAGTCCGGTGAGCACCGGACAGTCCGGTGCTCAGCGTCCGGTGACCTTGCGAGTTTGCAGACCTCCCTGAGTTTAGGACGGGTGTGCACCGGACGCGTCCGGTGGCAACTTGACCGCGTCTGGTGCTTTGCAGGTTACCGTTAGACTTCGACACTAAGTTTCAAAAAGCTAACATTGGCTGACTTTGGAGCACCGGACGCAGGTGTTGAGCGTCCGGTGCCCCCTGAAGACCATCCGGTGACCCCGTGTTTCTCCCTGTGAAAGAGCCAACGGCTCTATTTGTTTGAGGGGTCTATAAATAGTTGTTGGCCGGCTTAGGGCTTACACTATTGGCATTCTAGCATACACAACATCCTTGTGAGCCTAAGCAAACTTCTCCCACTCATCTCCTACATAGATTTTTCATCTTTGTGAGATTGGGAGTGATTCCAAGTGCATTTGCTTGAGTAATTGCATCTTGTCGAGGGTATCGGTAAGGGGTACCCTCAGCGATGCGCATTATGAGATTGCCCGTACGAAGGTTGGGACCCTCAATTCGACGCTTTAATCTTACGTACGCGCCGCCATCGACGGTCGCAGCCTCGAAGACGGAAATAGCGTCGAGCGAATCGGTCAGGGCTCGAGCGACGATTACCGTCGAAGACGGGAGCGAGCTCGAGCAAACCGAGAGACGTCGAGCGTCAGGACACTGTCCGCCGCCTGACGCGCGCACGCGGGCGGGAGCATTAAATGCATCTGACGTTTCCCACCTAACACACGGGTCACGGAAAGCGTGATAGGGAACAAGCTTCTGTCCCATCGTTCTTTTTGCAGCCTTCCCACCGAACGACCCAGGGTGTGTCAGGACGCAGGAAACGAGGATGGAACGTCTAATCGGGACCCCCTCGAGACACCCAAGGTCAGCGCTCCGGATATCAGCATATTACGCGGCGCCCGACCCTCGACCGAACAAGGTCCCTTCCCAGGGACAAGCCGGGTGTCGACTGACAACACCACAGCTGCTCCGCCGGATCCGCCACCATACCGTACAAGCATGCGACCTCAGAACCAGCACAAGGCGGCTGGCAGGGCAGAACACAGGAGCACGCGCAATCATCACCGAGCTATCAAGATGGGACGGCTCGAGGCCATGCCGTACGGAAGCCTCGAGTAGGTCAGCGCTCCATGCGGCTATCGATCCCTACTCTAACATCTATGCATGTACCCTGTGACTCTCCTTGGAGCTATAAAAGGAGGGACTCAGGAATAGGAGGGGATATAGATCACAACACAAAGACCACTTTCATACGTAGAAGAGCTCCACATTTCATTCCTCGCTTGTATTCGCCCCTGTACAAGCACTTAGGTGCAAGATAATACAAACTCTCTCCCCCCGCTGGACGTAGGGCTTTCTCTTGCCCGAACCAGGATAAATCTCTGTGTCTTCTTGCATCACCATCCGGAAAGGGGAGCACGCATACAAATTTACTCGTTGGTGTGACCCCCCCGGGGGAAAAACACCGACAGTTGGCGCGCCAGGTAGGGGCCCTGCGTGTTTTCCACCGATTTCCCACCACTTTCCGGATGGCTACTCCTGCCTCGCCGCTTCCGCACTCCACGGTGATTTGGTTTGGGAGTCTCAAGTTCATGTCCACGGGCTTCGGCTACGACATGATCTTGCTCTCGGTCAAAGGACCAGGAGGAGTCCGTGTTACGCCAGCACGGTTGAAGGCTCCAAGACGCCCTCACCACCACGCCTCCCCGCCTAAGAAGAGGCGCGGGCAGCACCACCGCGGCCCCCTTGTTTCGGCACGACCAACAACTCGTGCAAGGCAGGATGCGGGCCACGGGTCAGCAACACCGTCTGACCGAGCAACAAGCACGAGGGCTCAGCACCACGCGACGACGGGGGGAGACGCGTCTCGCTCACCCTCTCCCACCGCAGCTAGGCTACCCCCGCGCGGGTTGTTCTCTCCAAGGACGGCACTGCCGTTCGGATTGGACAACGCCGCGGCATCGCTCGCCAAGACGATATGCCCGAACGCTCAGACGTACGTGGAAAGACCAATGGTCATCCCACGTAGTTTCGAAGAGCGACGGCCGACATCCGAACGGCCGGACCTTTCCCAAGTGCGAGGCCTCCGCCGCCTAGGCCCCGGGCGATACTCGATTACCTCCCTCGAGCAACGATGGTCGGAGGAAGGACGCGGACGTTCCCACACTGCCGAACCAGACTCCGACTCCGAGACAGACAGCTACGACCCTACGAGGGAATGCTATCACCTTGACGGAGTAGCAGAAACCACTGACGAGATACGGGACGTCGTTGCGGGTGGACAAGCCCCCGCGGCGCAAGAAGACCCCAGGACGCCTGGGAACGGCGGAAGGTTCGATCCTCTTCCTCAGGAAGATAGAACTGCGCAGCTCGCGCAACTACGGGAGCTCAAGATGAAGCTCGACGAAGATCGCGAGCGCCTCGACCTGCTCGAGCAAATCCTCGAACAAGACCTGCCCTACCCGCCAGGCGGAAGTGTCCGCAGACGCGCTCGAGAGGTACATCGACAGATCGTCGGTGACGCGGAGGCGGAGCAACCTGTCGGCCGCTTCCCTCGAGCAGGCCAGAATGTGGTAGCAGCGACAATGTTGCTGCGTAACATGCCAGAACCATCGAATTCCCAGGCCCGACGAATTCGAGACGAAGTTCAGACGTTGCTCCAGGTGGCAGCGGTCCAACAAGCCGAAAGTTCAGCATCTCGACGGCGAGGGGCTGCCACAGAGAAACGCAACGAACAGCCTCTAATTGAAGAGGAGGTGTCTGTCCAGCAACAACCTCCCCCTCGAGGCAGAAAAACCGCTCTCATCCTCCCTGCCGACAATCAACGTCAATACGACGCGCGACACGACGTCAAAGAAAGTAGACGCCGACGGCACGGAGACGCGGAAGAACGTGGTTATAGCGCGCACCGCGGTGGGAGGTACGACAGCGACGAGGACAGGGTGGCCCCCGAGCCACCAGGCCCGCGGGTGTTCAGCAGAGCGATTCGCAGCACGCCCCTGCCTAGTCCGTTCCGACCCCCAACCAGCATCGCGAAGTACAATGGAGAAACCAAGCCAGAACTCTGGCTGGCCGACTTCAGGTTGGCCTGTCAGCTAGGTGGCGCTCGGGGGGATGATCGAGCCATCATCAGACAGCTACCCCTTTTCCTCTCCGACACCGCCCGTCGATGGCTCGAGGAGCTCCCAGCCAATCAGATTCACAACTGGGTCGACCTGGTCAGAGTCTTCGAGGGTAATTTCAAGGGGACCTATATACGGGCAGGGAACTCGTGGGACCTCAGCAAATGCAAGCAGAAGTCAGGAGAGACTCTTCGGGAGTACGCTCGACGCTTCTCGAAGCAGCGCACTGAGTTGCCACACATTCCCGACCACGACGTCATCTTGGCATTCGTCTCGGGTACCACCAGTCGGGACTTGGTGCGGGAATTAGGCCGCAATCGACCTCAGACCGTCGACGAGCTGATGGACGTAGTAGCAAACTACGCGGCAGGGGAGGAGGCAGTCGGCGCTTTCTTCAGCTCAGAAGGAAGAAAAGGCAAGCAGCCCATCGATGAAGAAAGGACTTCCGGTCGAGGCCTCAAGAAAAATAAAAAGAAGCAGAAAGTACGGCAATTCCACCAGGGAGATTCGGAGGACGACCTCGTCGCCACGGTGGATCGGAAGAAGCCGCGAGGCCCTCCGGAAGGAGGCATCTTCGACAAGATGCTGGAGGAGCCGTGCCCTTACCATAAGGGGGGCGCTAACCACAAACTCAAGGATTGTCGCATGCTGAGAAAGCATTTCGACGGTCAGGGGCTCAAAAAAGATGCGCGTGATGACTCCAAGAAGGAGAAGGCAGGCGGCAAGGAGGACAACAAAGATGACGACGGTTTCCCCGCCGTCCACGACTGCTACATGATCTATGGCGGGCCTTCGACTCAGTTGACCACGAGGCAGCGCAAGAGGGAGCGTCGCGAAGTCTTCGCGGCAAGGATGGCGGTGCCCCAGTACCTCAGCTGGTCAAGCACTCCCATCACCTTCGACCGAGAAGATCACCCTGACAAGGTGGTTGCCCCAGGCGTCTACCCGCTCGTCGTCGACCCCATCATCATCAACACCCGACTCTCGAAAGTGCTGATGGATGGTGGCAGCAGCCTCAACATCATCTACCTCGAAACCCTCGACCTCCTCGGCATCGACAGAGGACGCCTCCAGCCAAGCGCCGGCGGTTTCCATGGCGTCGTACCAGGGAAAAAGGCACTACCGGTAGGTCGAATCGACCTACCGGTCTGCTTCGGCACGGCGGCCAACTTCAGGAAAGAAACCCTCACCTTTGAGGTGGTCGGGTTCCGAGGCACGTACCACGCCATCATCGGGCGCCCGGGCTACGCCAAGTTCATGGCTATACCCAACTACACGTACTTGAAGCTCAAGATGCCTGGCCCCAAAGGCGTCATCACCGTCAGCTCCTCCTTCGAGCACGCATACGAGTGCGACGTCGAGTGCGTCGAGTACGGGGAGGCGGTCGAGAGCTCCACCGAGCTCGTTGCAAAGCTCGAAGCCATGGCCGCTGAGGCTCCAGAACCTAAACGTCATGCGGGCAGCTTCGAGGCGGCGGAAGGAACTAAGAAGATCCCGCTCGACCCCAACAACTCCGACGGCAAGGTGCTGACGATCAGCACCGACCTCGACCCCAAATAGGAAGCCGTGCTCGTCGACTTTCTCCGTGCGAATGCTGATATGTTTGCATGGAGTCCCTCGGATATGCCGGGCATACCAAGGGAAGTCGCCGAGCACTCCTTGGAGATTCGAGCCGGTTCCAAGCCAGTGAAGCAGCGGTTGCGCCGATTCGACGAGGAAAAGCGCAAGATCATTGGCGAGGAAATCCACAAGCTTTTGACGGCCGGATTCATCAAGGAGGTTCATCATCCTGACTGGTTAGCGAACCCTGTATTAGTTAAGAAAAAGAATGGGAAAATGAGGATGTGTGTCGATTATACTAGTTTGAATAAAGCATGTCCGAAAGTTCCTTTTCCATTACCACGCATTGATCAGATTGTCGATTCTACCGCGGGATGTGAGACCCTTTCTTTCCTTGATGCTTATTCCGGTTACCATCAAATAAAAATGAAGGAGTCCGACCAGCTCGCGACCTCTTTCATCACGCCTTTTGGGATGTATTGTTACGTGACCATGCCATTCGGGCTTCGAAACGCCGGAGCCACGTATCAACGTTGCATGCTCCACGTTTTTGGCAAACACATAGGGTCGACGGTCGAGGCCTACGTCGACGACATTGTCGTCAAGTCGAAGCGACGAGGAGACCTGATCCAGGACCTCGAGGTCGCCTTTAGCTGCTTACGCGCCAGCCGGATCAAGCTCAATCCCGAGAAGTGCGTTTTCGGCGTGCCTCGAGGCATGCTCTTAGGATACATTGTTTCACAGCGCGGTATCGAGGCCAACCCCGAGAAAGTCTCGGCCATCATGAAAATGGGGCCAATCCGAGACATCAAGGGTGTCCAGAGAGTCACGGGGTGCCTGGCGGCTCTGAGCCGTTTCATCTCGAGACTAGGAGAAAAGGCATTACCATTGTATCGACTCCTGAAGAAGGTCGACCACTTTTCTTGGACCCCCGAGGCCGAGGAAGCACTCGAAAAATTAAAGAAGACGCTGACCTCGGCACCAGTCCTGGTTCCACCTCAACCTGCGGAGCCTCTACTCCTCTACGTCGCGTCGACGGCCCAGGTCGTCAGCGCGGCGGTGGTGGTCGAAAGGCCAGAGGAGGGTCGCGCGCTGCCGGTCCAAAGGCCAGTCTATTTCGTCAGCGAGGTGCTTTCGGAGACCAAGGCGCGATACCCCCAAATCCAGAAGTTAATCTACGCCGTAATCCTTGCCCGCCGCAAATTACAACATTACTTCCTGGGTCATCCTATAACGGTGGTCTCTTCTTTCCCTTTGGGCGAGATAATCCAGAGCAGGGAGGCCACGGGAAGGATAGCGAAGTGGTCGGTCGAGCTCATGAGCGAGACTCTCACTTACGCGCCTCGAAAGGCCATCAAATCGCAAGCCCTGGTAGACTTCGTCGCGGAATGGACGGACTCCCAGCTTCCCCCAACTCAGGTCCAGGCGGAGCTGTGGACAATGTATTTCGACGGGTCACTCATGAAAACGGGGGCAGGGGCCGGCCTATTACTCATCTCACCCTTGGGCGTCCACATGAGATACATAATCAGGATTCACTTCGCCGCATCTAACAATGTCGCGGAGTATGAGGCCCTCGTCAACGGTCTCAAGATCGCTATCGAGTTAGGAGTCCGACGCCTCGACGTCCGAGGCGACTCCCAACTCGTCATCGACCAAGTAATGAAAGCCTCGAGCTGCCATGACCCAAAAATGGAAGCATACTGCAAGGAGGTACGTCGACTCGAAGACAAATTCCACGGCCTCGAGCTCGTCCATGTCGCTCGACGCTACAACGAGGCAGCCGACGAACTCGCCAAGATTGCATCTACCAGAGGCACAGTGCCGCCTGATGTATTCTCAAAGGATCTACACGAGCCATCCGTCGACCTAGGCACGGGGGCTGGCGTCGATACCACCATCGCCCAACCAACCAATGCTGTCGATGCGCTCTTGATGGAGGAAGAGGTGATGGAAATAGAACGACGACCGGGTCGACCATTCGATTGGCGCACACCGTTCCTCGACTGCCTTATCCGCGGTGAGTTGCCAGAAGACAGGACAGAAGCTCGTCGTATCGCTCGACGGGCCAAATCATATGTGATCTATGGTGAAGACAGCGAGCTATATCGACGGAGCCCGACGGGGATCTTGCAGCGTTGCATCACCATAGAGGAAGGCCGAAAACTCCTCGACGACCTGCACTCGGGGGCTTGTGGCCACCACGCCGCCCCACGGACCCTTGTAGGAAACGCTTTTCGGCAAGGCTTTTACTGGCCAACGGCCGTAGCGGATGCCATCGAGCTCGTACGCTCGTGTCATGGATGCCAATTCTACGCCAAACAGACGCACCAGCCCGCCCACGCTCTTCAGATGATCCCCATCACCTGGCCGTTTGCGGTGTGGGGGCTCGATTTAGTAGGACCTCTACAAAAGGCGAAAGGAGGGTATACCCATTTGCTGGTGGCTATTGACAAGTTCTCCAAATGGATCGAGGCTCGACCCATCACTAACATCCGCTCCGAGCAGGCCGTCCTTTTCTTCTCCGACATCATCCACCGATTTGGGATCCCCAATGTCATCATCACCGACAACGGCACCCAGTTCACCGGCAGAAAGTTCTTGGATTTCTGCGATCAGCATCACATCCGTGTGAACTGGTCCGCAGTAGCCCACCCTCGAACTAACGGCCAGGTCGAGCGTGCCAACGGCATGATTTTGCAAGGACTCAAGCCAAGGATCTACAATCGATTGAAGAAATTCGGCAAGAGATGGGTCGAGGAGCTTTCCTCGGTCCTATGGAGCCTAAGGACAACGCCGAGCAGGGCCACCAAATACACCCCGTTCTTCATGGTCTACGGCTCTGAGGCTGTCCTCCCCACAGACCTCGAGTATGGGTCACCTCGACTCAAGGCTTACAATGAGCAATCGAACAAAGAAGCTCGAGAAAACGCGGTCGACCAACTCGAGGAGGCTCGAGACATGGCCCTCCTCAACTCTGCTAGATATCAGCAGAGACTCCGACGCTACCACGACAAGCACGTGCGCAAGAGGGACCTCAACGTAGGCGACCTTGTCCTACGACGCCGGCAAAGCAACCAAGGACGCCACAAGCTAACCCCACCTTGGGAAGGCCCGTATGTGGTGGCCGAGGTCCTTAAGCCAGGAACGTACAAATTGGCGGACGAAAAGGGGGCAGTCTTCACCAACGCATGGAACATCGAACAGCTACGTCGATTCTACCCCTAGAAGTCCTAGATTTACGATCTTACTTTTTGTACGAAGACTTTGTAAATGAACGCATGAATAAATAAAGTCTCCCCCTCGAGCAGTTTCTTTCTGTACCAAAAATAGTTACGAATTATAGTCTCAACGTTAAAAGGGGATGCCGACCATGACCCATCATGGTCCGCACCCCCTCGGGGGCTACCAGAGGGACGACCCCTCCCCAAGCGTCGAAAAAGCCAAAAAGTTTCTCTCTTTCCTACTTAGTAAACCTTGAACGATCGAGCAGTCGAGGCGCCTCGAGCCCCTCGAGGACCGAAGGATAGCGAGCCTGAGAACACCTACGCCCCCGGGCTATGGAAACTCTACTCACTCCCTCACCCTCGAGGCGATCGAAGCTGTGTTTTACGAAAAATCGAACAAGGAACACATGTGTAGGCACAAAAGAAATAAAAGAACCTCGAGTGGAAAGACAAACAAACATTTAACAACCACAAAAATACTGTATCGCTTAGAAACAGGATTAACTAAGTTTTATACAAGGGGCCCCAGGCACCCCGAGCAGGCTCGCAGGCCTCAGTCCATGGTACGATCCTCGCCACCCTCACCTCCGCCCGAGCCAGCCTCAGGAGGGAGCACCTCAGGCTCGAAGAGTTTGGCCAACCTTTCTCCAGGAGCCTCCGCGTCGTCGATCAAGGCATGGAGCCTCTCTTCGTTCTCCGCGTCGGTCTTGGAGATGTCGGTGACGAAGCCATGAGACACCACCTCCATGTCGTAGGAGAAGCCCGAGCAGACGACCGCCATCGCCCGCTTTACCCCGACATGGAGGGCATCCCGCACCCGATCTCGCAGTGCTGCGCCTATGTAGCACAACTGGTCGATCAGGGCGTCGCCTCGGGCGTCCTCCCTCGACTCATCCATAGGCTCGACCTCCCAAGAGGTCGAGAGATCGCTTATCGCCGTCCGCACTCGACGGTTCAAAGCAACCTCAGCCTCGAGTTGGGCCTTGGCGTTGCGAGCCTCGGCTTGGGCGGCCAGGAGTTCGTCTTTGAGCCCTACAAATACCAATACAAAGGAGCTTTAGGAAAAACTCAAGCACACCTCGAAAAGGAAATTCGACAAAGGGAACATACCTTTGATGCTCTCCTCTAGAGCCGTGTTCTCGCCAACCAATCTGGTATTGGCACGCTCGATCTCTCTGTTGGAGCGCGTCAGCTCAGTATTGGCGACGCGGAGATCTTCGATCACCTTGCCAGCCTGAGCGACGGCTCCACTCTTCTCTAGCAGTTCTCCCTTCAGACGCTCGACGTCGTCAGAGAGACCGCGGGATCGAGCTCGCTCCATCTCGAGGTCTTCGAGGGCTTTCTTTTTTGCGTCCTCGGCGGCACCCCTGGCGACCTCATTGTCCACGTACGCCACCTTCATCTTCTGGAAGGTATCGCGGAGGGAGTCCAGGTCGGTTTGGAGAAGGCCCTTCTCCTTGTCCAGGTCCGCGATGGTGCTCTTGTGGGACAGGACCTCCTCCCGGGCTCTGGATGCGGCCTCCTCGACCGAAAGAGCCCGCTCCCGTAGCCGCACCGCCTCCTCCTCCGCCTTCTTCGAGACCTCTCGGGCCTCGGCCAAAGCAGCCTCCCTCACCTTCTTCTCCTCCTCGAGTGCTATAAGATCTTTGTAAGCTTTGAGTAGCTTTTCCTGCGACTCGAGGAGTTGATCCTTGAGGAGGGGAAGCTGCTCCCATCCGCCCCTCGTGGCGTGAATGAAGCTAGATTTGATGCGAGAAGTCTCTTTCATATCCTACGAATCAAGAATCAGGAGGATTAGAACATAGAAACCCAGAAGCACCACCAAGATTGGAGCTCGAGAAACGCTTACAAAATAGGCTGGGCCAAGCCCGTTGTTGATGACGTCCGATAGGAGCCCCACCACATGTTTCATCCAAAGGCGGAGCTCCTCGACGTGCTCCCACTTCTCGACCTCCTTCTTGTCGTCGAGGAAGATATTGGGCTCGGACGGGTCGCTGGAAGCTCGGATACGAATCCGATCGGGACACCAGTTCTCCATCTCCCGATCGGCCCGCACCTTGACGCCGCGGAGAAAGTTCTCGACGGTCTCGAGGGAACCCCCGTGGCGCAAGAACAGGTCGGCGAGGCAAGGGAACCTCCCGTCGTCATCCACCGTTTTCCACGTACCGTCCTTACTCCCAGACGACCCGATCTCGTCCTCCTCAGAGGGGAAGCGGTCCTCCCACGCTCGACGCTCCCGGAGGAACCCTGGGGCGATCCCGTCCATGCCGTAGAGTGTCCTCTTGATCTCGGACTCAGGGTCGGTGGGGGTGCGCATCATGCAGGCGAGCGCCACCACTCCGTCCGCTCGCCCCGATTCTGCCCGGATCGCGGCAGGCGCCCCCGGGAGAAGCCACGCCGGGGTGGGAGGCCCGTACACCGGCAAATCTCCCTCTTGATCGCCGGGCTCTTGCGACGCCTGTGGCGCCGGTCCGGCCAAAAGTTGAGGCGGGGGCTCGAGTGGCTCGTTCTCTTGGCCCCCCAGCTGCTGTTGCCGCCCCAGCTGCTGCTGCCGCTCGTCATGCTGAAGCTGCAGTTGCTTCTCTGGCTGGGGTTGTTGCTGCTGCTGCTCCAGTGACGGCTGCTCCGCCTCGCGATCCCGCGCCTTCTCCTCCTCCATCTTCCTCTGCGTCTCGAGGGCTCGAAGGCCTGCGGGCCAGGTGGTCCGTCCTGCGACGTTGGGAGTCGACGCCTCTTCCTCCATGGGTCGAACGCCCCCAGATGCGTCGTTACCATCAGACGTATCGCTGATGGTGATGGGCTCCCCCTCGACCCCCAATCGAGAGGGCTCGGGGGCTGCCTCCGACGCTCGTGTCTGGGGGGTCGCATCATGAGTTGGTGGCGGCGGAGTAGGCGCGGGACGAGGCGTAGCTATCTCGACGCCGGCTGAAGGTTGGGCGCTCGACGGGCCTGCAAAACAAAGAGTAAGAGTCAGACGTTATGATAACCGACATAATAATATCGTGACACCCGGGAATTAACTACAAACCTGGTTCCGTTGAGGCGGCGCCCGTTCTGAGCCTCTTGGCCATCGATGGCTGGGCCTGCTCGAGGGTCCGTTTCAGCCTGAGAAAAAGTAAGCATGTGAGGAAAGGCGAGAGAATGAGGGGACAAAGACCGCAATAACAAAAGGGCTTACCCCACGGGCAGGACGGCTCGCCTTCCGCTACCCCGACCAGCGGGCCTCGAGCCACCCCGCGTCGGGGCGCTAGGCCCCTCGAGGGCAGAGACTGGCCTAGGCACATCGGGTCCCGCTTGGCGGGCGCCGGGACTTGCGCTCCTACGGCCGGCGTCTCCTTTCTCAGAAGCCGCAGCGCGACCGCGGGTCAGCGGCCTCGACGCCTGGGGTCTTGCCGGACCACTCTCCTTGGGCGCCAGGGGAGGGCGCGGTGCGTCCCGGCCCGCCTTGAGCGCGGAAGGAGCGTCGGGCCGGGGACGACGAGACCCGCTCGGACCCTCATCCGGCACCTCCGTCTGGGGGGTATCGACGTCATCTCGAGGGGGGCCCTCGAGGAGCCGATCGAGACGCGACGCCATCCCCTCGGAGTCGTCGCTACTCTCGTCGTCATCGTCGTCATCATTGGGGGATTCTTCCTCAGGCTCCCCCCTCTGCCTGGATTTGGCTCGACGCGCCTCCAATGCTTGGCGCTCGAGATTCTTCTTCTTCTCCCCCTTTTTCGCGGAGTCCTTGGCAGACTTCGACTTCTCGGCGGATTGGCGTCGTTTGTCGCGATCGACCTCGTCCTCCTTTACTGGAGGCCTCGAGGACCGGACGTCAATCCGGCCCTGCCAAAACTAAGGTAGACTTAGAAAAAAGAGAGGGGAGGGGGCAAAACCTAGAATCGAGGATGCGCGCAAGAAGAAAGCGTACCAGATCGATCGAGCCCGCGTCGGGTCGCATGGGGAAGCCGTTGACGTGTTCCGGCTTGAAATCACCGGCGATTGCGGCCCTGACTCGGGCCGCGACTTCATCATCCGTCGGAGGCTCGCTGGACATCCGACATGCCTCGAGGTCCCGAGACGAGACGCCAGGGCCCATCTCGTCCATCCTCAGCGGTCGTGACATCAGAGGAAGAACTCTCCGATGATGGACCGCCGAGAGGACGAGGGCGGCGGTCAAACCTTCCTGGCGAAGCTTCTTCAGGGCGTCGAGGAGAGGGTCGAGCCGAGGCTGATGAGCTTGGACGACGCCGTACGTCCAGTCCGCTGGGCGCTCCAAGATCAGACGGCCCGAGTAGGGAGGTAGGAGGTTGTCGTTGTTGCGCAGGTAGAACCATTGAGAATCCCAACCGGCATGGTTGGTCGACAACCCTACCGGGATGTACTCCCGCGGCCGGTCCGTCTTCCCCGTCTTCTGCACCAGGTTGAGGCAACCCGCTCGCACGGGTTTCCTCACGCCCGTGGTTCCGGTGGAGGCGTGGAACAGCTCGCCCCTGTAGAGGTGGAGCCACAGCTCCCAGTGCGGCATCATCCCTAGGAAGCCCTCACACACGGCGGCGAAGACCGCCGCCACGGTGATGGCGTTCGGAGAGAAGTGCTGCAGCTCCACCCCATAATGGAAGCAGAGGGCCCGCATGAAGCGGCTTGGAGGCGCGCCCAGACCATGGCGGTGAAACTTGGCGAATGACACCACGTAGCCCTCGGGCGGCTGAGGCGCCCTGTGGCTCGCCGGCGGCGCGATCCACTCTGGCGACGACAGCGAGGTGCGGCGGCGCAGCAGTCCCTCCTTCTCAAGCTCCAACAGCCGGCGCTCCGTCATCGACGACGGGCGCCAGTCGTCGGCGGCAACGAGTCTTACAGGCATCTCGGCTAAAGGGACGGCGAGTTCGCTACAGCTCGAGGGGGCGTAGGCGCGTGAGATGGCAAGAAGGCAAAGGCAGCGAAGGAACAAGAGCAAGAAGGCGGAAGAGAGAGGAACGGCGGTGCCGCGACGACGTATTTATAGGCAGCCGTCCGCCAACGGACAGATCCGAGAAGTAAGGTAACCCCCCCATAAATGCGCCGCCTGACAGTTCTCTCTCTCTCCTCACAGGCCGGACTCTCCGAATTCCTCGCCGATACGGTGTTGTAACGTCATCCGCCTAAAAAGACGCGCCCAACGGGCAGAAAGGCGAACCGCCACGGCCGTTTCCTTCCCTCGTAAGCCAAGAGACATAACCGCAAAAGTCTCGAGAGGTCGATGGCTGGCCCGCCGAAAGGGTTCGACAGCCGATCTCGAGCGCCAGAGTCAGGGATCCCCAGCGAGCGGTCGAAGATCGAGGCCCGCCTCGAGGACTTGCTGGCGATGTTCAAGGTAGGGTCGAGACAGTCGAGAGGAATCCCCCCGAAGGGAGGCATCAAGCCGCTGGACTCTATCGAATGAGACCGGTATCCCCGACCACGTCGACCCTGCTTTATGAGGACGCCTCCGGGCTACAGCTGACCCCCTCGAAAGGGGCACAGGTTCTCACTTGGACTACCCGCTAGGAACTCAATTTGGGGTGGAAGACGCTCGCTCTATCGAGAGTACGTCAAAGCCCCCGGGCAAAAACGAGCTAGACAGAACCTTCCACCACTGGTGTCGAAAGCGCTTCTGCGAATTAGATAACATAACCCTCGAAGGAGTTAAAAACTCCTCCGAGGGCTCGGGGGCTACCCCGCGGGGTCGCTCGCGCGCCCCCACGAAATTTCAACCGTAAATCAAAAACCTCCATTCGAGCGCTAGCGCTCAAATGGAGGCTCGGGGGCTACTGTCGAGGGTATCGGTAAGGGGTACCCTCAGCGATGCGCATTATGAGATTGCCCGTACGAAGGTTGGGACCCTCAATTCGACGCTTTAATCTTACGTACGCGCCGCCATCGACGGTCGCAGCCTCGAAGACGGAAATAGCGTCGAGCGAATCGGTCAGGGCTCGAGCGACGATTACCGTCGAAGACGGGAGCGAGCTCGAGCAAACCGAGAGACGTCGAGCGTCAGGACACTGTCCGCCGCCTGACGCGCGCACGCGGGCGGGAGCATTAAATGCATCTGACGTTTCCCACCTAACACACGGGTCACGGAAAGCGTGATAGGGAACAAGCTTCTGTCCCATCGTTCTTTTTGCAGCCTTCCCACCGAACGACCCAGGGTGTGTCAGGACGCAGGAAACGAGGATGGAACGTCTAATCGGGACCCCCTCGAGACACCCAAGGTCAGCGCTCCGGATATCAGCATATTACGCGGCGCCCGACCCTCGACCGAACAAGGTCCCTTCCCAGGGACAAGCCGGGTGTCGACTGACAACACCACAGCTGCTCCGCCGGATCCGCCACCATACCGTACAAGCATGCGACCTCAGAACCAGCACAAGGCGGCTGGCAGGGCAGAACACAGGAGCACGCGCAATCATCACCGAGCTATCAAGATGGGACGGCTCGAGGCCATGCCGTACGGAAGCCTCGAGTAGGTCAGCGCTCCATGCGGCTATCGATCCCTACTCTAACATCTATGCATGTACCCTGCGACTCTCCTTGGAGCTATAAAAGGAGGGACTCAGGAATAGGAGGGAAGATAGATCACAACACAAAGACCACTTTCATACGTAGAAGAGCTCCACATTTCATTCCTCGCTTGTATTCGCCCCTGTACAAGCACTTAGGTGCAAGATAATACAAACTCTCTCCCCCCGCTGGACGTAGGGCTTTCTCTTGCCCGAACCAGGATAAATCTCTGTGTCTTCTTGCATCACCATCCGGAAAGGGGAGCACGCATACAAATTTACTCGTTGGTGTGACCCCCCCGGGGGAAAAACACCGACACATCTAGTGGCACTTGGGGATCGGTTTGGCTGCGGTTTTCTTGTTACTCTTGGTGGTTGCCGCCACCTAGATGGCTTGGAGCAGCAGAAGAGGATTGGCACGAGTTGGTGATTGTTCGTGGCCATCTCCCGTTGATTGTGAGGGGTTTGTGCCTACCTCGGCGGATAGCCAAAGGCAACATTAGTGGATTGCTCGTGTCATTGAGCTACCTCACTTGTGGGTAGGTTCTTGTGGTGTCCTAGTGAAGACGAGGTTTGTGCTACACCTCTTAGCCACCGAACCACCAAGTGTTGGTCGACACAACAGGGACGTAGCGTGCCGGCAAGCACGTGAACCTCGGGAGAAAAATTGTTTGTCTCCATTGTGTTTGTTCATTGGATTTCTCCCGGTGATTGGACTTCATATCATTGATTGGTTCATCCCCTCTACGCGGCGGTATAAAGATCAAACCATCTCTCTTACATTCCTACAAACTAGAGTAGCTTACTTACTTGTATAGAAACTTTAGATAGCTCTCTAGTGTAAGTAGTGACATAGCTCTTGTGTGCCTAGTGATCATATCAACTAGAATTGTTGAATAGGTGGCTTGCAAACACCCCATTAGAGCTAGAGCAAAAAGCTATGCTTTGTTATTTACTAACCACTTGCTCTAGTGAGTTTTGTAGAATTTTTAAATAGGCTATTCACCCCCCCTCTAGCCATATTAGGACCTTTCAAAGCTGCCAAGAATTCCAAGACCTGTAGAACCTTCTCAGCTCTTCAGTTTGGGATGGTGATAACTTGGATTCCAAGGGCTACTGCCGGAACCCCTCTAACTCCTTTACACCTAAGAAGGCCTACAAAATGCTCGTAGGAAACCAACAAGCCTCTACCCTTTTTGAATGGATGTGGAAAGGTGAGAATTTGGGAAAACACAAGTTTTCTTCTGGCTTTTTCTTAAAGATCGACTTAGTACCAAAAATATTTTGAAAAAGGAAGAATATGCAGCTCACCAGCTACTCTTGCGCCATCTGCAACCTGGATGTGGAGGAAACCTTGTTCCATTTATTCTTTGAATGCCCCTTCAGTCAAGCTTGTTGGAACTTTGTTGGCATCAATTGGAACCTAAATCTTCCTCCTCTTGACATGATTATCACTGCAAGGAACAATTTTGCCAGCCCAATGTTTAGAGAAGTTTTGATCACTGCCTGTTGGTCTATTTGGTGCTCTAGAAATGATCTAATCTTTGATGGCAAAGCTTGTTCATTGGTCAACTGGAAACTTCACTTCAAGCATGAATTTGGATTGATTTGTATCAAATCCAAACCTAGCCGTGCTGGCCCTGCTCCAACTGTGGTTAGAGAGTATCCCTTAATGTTTTTGCTTTTTTCTTTTTGAGCTTTGGTAGCTCCTTTAGCACCCCTCGTGCTCTTGTACTCTCTTTTTGTTTTTTATGAATAAATAAAAAAGAAAGAAAGGTGGAGGGGGGGGGGGGTTCCCCACCGTTCCCTCAAAAAATACTCTCTTTTGCAAGAACAAATTAACCAATTAGCTGACATGGTGATATTGACAGTAATTGGCAAGCTCACATATATATAATCTATAATAGCATAAAGCTTATTTTCTAATAGTTTTGTAGTCCACATGATACATTACATATGAACAATTTACAAATCACATAAGGGACCATGCTAAATACTGTTTTATGTAATACCCTCAGAAAGTACTCTTGATTATATTCAAGTCCCATATAATTGTTGCAAGTGCTCTTGTAGATGCACCTGTAAAAGGAAGAGTATGATTCTTGTCACCAATGGTACGGTGGATGGAAAATCCTGAAGGAGAGCAATTTGACAGACAATGTTAATGTAAATTCAAAGAGAAAACTAAAGCTCATCGGTGAACTCAAGTTTCAAAAATTTTGGTCTAGCGGGCTTGTTTTTTTCTAGGTCTTATAGCATGTACTCCCTCTGTCCGGTAATATAGCGCATCAAATATAAGACATTTTAGAAGACAGAAACCAGTTTTACATTAAATACTTTCTATTTATCAACAAATCACCACTAATCATGTAGCGTCTTATTAGGAAATAAAGTAAGGACACATGTGTCTTTTGTGATCTTTCTTAATTTGTCCTAAAATTTCTAGAATACACTATATTAAAGGACGGATGGAGTATCTTAGTAGCATGTGCAAGTAGATGGAAAAGTTTTTTTTTCATCCTTCCAGTTAGGTATGAGATTAAAGCCTGAATCGGCTAACTGCTATACTCAAACAAAACAACTTCAGGAGTCTTTACCTCGTCAGAAAGGGAAAAAACATGACTAAGAACAGAACCAAAACAAGCGCTTATCTTGGCTGAGCTAATGTTCCAGCCAGCACCTATAGTGCAAGTCTTGTGAGAACATCATCACGGCAATATTAAAGTGGGTTACTGGGTTCTGCAGGAACTGCAGTAACCTTCTCATTTTCTTCACTCATAAGTCCCATAAAATTAAGAGATGGCTATTTTTTTAAAAAAAAGTACTCTGAGTTGGATACCCAACCTAAAATGAAACAAGGAAGGGGTGTACTTTGTAAAATGAAATTAACCAAGGAAGGGAAGGGAAGAGATTACCATATATAAATGAACTTCAAAAATGAAGCTATCACTCTGTGTTGTTTCTATGTTTGCCCCCAGTGCACTTAAAAACATGGCAAGCATTATACCTTTTTATCTACTACCTTCATATTCATTAAAACAATGAGTAACAAGTATTTTGTATCCATTTTCCAGCAAAAGATTGAAAAGATGTGTAAGAAATAGTATGTAACTTGCGAGGTTGAAACCGAATACTGCAACGTGCAAAACATTCAAAGCACGCAGGATTCTAGGGCCCGATATACTCATATACTTCAGATAATAATATGTTAAGAGAAGAACAATTCAGAAAAGCAGATGTAACTTACCGTCATTCAGTCAAATGGTCAGTGCACCTAGCTACTAAATAGTAGTGACCAGCGCACGAGATTGAAGGAACTAATATGGCTTCTCAGCTTGTTAAACAATATGCACTCTGAATAGGATCAGCATTTCTCAAGTTATGTACAATTGCCTGTGATTGCAGAATCAAGTTGCTGAAAGGATTTTTCTAACCAAGAACCTTTCCTATGTGCCATTAACCTCACAGCACCATCACGAGACATGAACTAATTACACAGCCAAATTGAGGGTCAGATAGCTGCGCTGGGCATTATGCATGGCTGTGGTCAGGATAAAAATGGTACTGATATTTTTCGACCGTATTCGAAACCGAATTTGTTTAGAGGGGTCCAGATCCGTCTATATCCGAGTCCGAATATTCAACATCCGATACCATATCCGTATCCGAATACTTAAATCGTATATTTATAATGTCGACATCTACTCGTATCTTATCCGATAGGCTTGACATTATCTGTATTCAAATCCAAATCCGACCAGAAATATGAAAACAAATATAATATTAGTGATATCCGTCCGTATCCGACCCGTTTTTATCCCTATGACCCTTCAAAGCAGTTTACGTATGATGTAATGCATCATTAGTCTATTCTTTAAATTTAGCTGAATAACTTAGTTTCTATATTATTATATTAATTATTAGCTTGTGAGTAAAAGCTAGTGATGAAACAACTCATTTCATTTGCCAAACTAACCAAAAAATTGAAGAGCGAAATGATAATGGAGTACCCTATTTCACAAACCAAACATCCCTAAGATCTCTTTGGGAGGGCAGGATTTTTTTTTCTTTCTCATGTTTTTCTATTCATGTAAAATTTCTTCTGGGCTCTAAAAAGGGGAAACTTTAGTGATGGCACATATGAAAGTACATATAACTTATACATAAGAAAGTATACTTTTTTCTAATGACAAATAAGTAAAAAGAAGTTTTCTGTAGATATTTCACCGCTGTCACAACATGTGCATACCATTTTCAGGTTCCTCTAGAAGGTGACAAATACATATGCCTTTTCTAGCCTAAAATTTGAAACGACTGCAATTTTTTCTTAAAAATAATTTTATGAGATGAAGTTATATATCAAAAATACCCCTTTCAGTTAGGGGTGTAAAGGATATGGATATGATTATGAATTCGTCAAAGAAGTTCAGATGTGTCTACATTCAGAGTCTGGGTATTCAATATTCAATACTAATATCCATTTATATCTTGTCCGACGTTGCTGATAATCCAAATCCAAATAAAAATTAAAAACAATGTAATATCTGCTCTGATCTCGCGTATCGCATTGCCGGCCGTCCGGTCTTCTTTGATGACGATGGGTAGTCTGCCTCTGCCGCCCGTTCTTGTCTTTCTCACTTCACGGCTTGTTAGTTTCGTCTACCCCGTATTCCCCGCCTGCGCTTCCAACAGCAGCTAACTCCAAGGCAAGCATCCTTGGTCCACTGTTCGCCTCACTCCCTCAGCAATAATCAGCTGCCACTGCTGTTGTGTCTCAGCAGGAGGCGTTGCGGCCATGGCGGCTTCGAAGCCCATCCTGTACAGCGCGTGGATCAGCTCCTGCTCCTTCCGAGTCCGGATCGCCCTCAACCTCAAAGGTAACTGGATCAAATCGCTGGCTCTGGTTTCCTGCTCCACAGATGACGGCGAATCTTGCCCAAAACAGGGGTCTTGTTAGCGGGAGATGGGGAATTGGGGACAATGTGACCTTTTTCTTGATTTATTAATCAGTTCGACAGATTTTGGGGGAAATGGGTGGGTAGCTACTAGGCCACCCTGATTTTAGACAGAGAGTATCTTTGGGGTTTGTCTTAATCTCTGGGCTCCAGGGACCGGGGCTCCTGTTATACCAGGTGGTGTTACTAATTAAATGAGATAAAGCAAGTTAATTTGGATTTGTGCAAATCTTCACTTGTCTTTTGACTATGTAGCTTGTGAGAAATGGATTATATATTGTAATGTTCTAATTAATCGATGGACAGAAAAGAAGTATGCGTGCATCCAACTTATTAGTAATAAAGTTCTTTAAATGCTCTGACGGTAGACTACTCAATTTTTACTGCAAGTTGAAGCACGTAAGATTATAGCTTCTTGTGCTATTGCTTGTCATTTAATCGTTACTTTTTGTGTGAACTAATTCTTCCAATTTATCTGTGATGAAGGTGTGGATTATGAGTACAGGGCTGTGACACGGACGGATCTAGGTTAGCAGTACAAATATTTCTGTATTACATACATCATCTTAATGGCTGAAAGGTGTGATACATGGAGGGAAAGAAATGTTAAGTAGTAACTTGTTAGCATTAACTATAATAGTTCCCATAATTGTGACCCTATCATAGATTATGAAAAGATCAATCCAATCAAGTATGTTCCAGCATTGGTTGATGGGGATTTTGTTGTTTCTGACTCCCTTGCAATCATACTGGTGAGTTATATTCTTCTGTGATTTCTTGATCTTTAAATTGCCCCTTTAGTATTATTGACAAACTTCTTGCTTTCTGTTCAGTATCTTGAAGACAAATATCCTCAACACCCTCTTTTGCCTCAAGATCTCAAAAAGAAAGCTATTAATCTTCAGGTACCCAAATACTTGAGATGTTTTATGGTATGAAACTAAGGTTTTCTTAAGGTTTTTGAAATTACAAGACTACAGGGTATTCAAGTATTTAATAAGATATCCATGCTTTATTTTGGAACTTCTTTTTTTTGAGAGATCCTGTATTTTGCAAGTAATACTCACTTTTATTATTTAAATGACAAATAAAGGAACAAAGGACCAACAGCAAAAGGGTCCCAGGATCATCTCAGTGTACACATCTAACAGACTAACATTGTAAATCACCAATACCATGTGGGTAATGGATGTTTCTTCCTTCTCTGCAGATTGCAAATATGGTGTGTTCAAGCATTCAGCCTCTTCAATGTTATGCAGTAGTTGTGGGTTCATTACAACCAATGACTGTTAATGAAATATTGTGTTTCCTTTATCAGTATTGATGTAATGATGTATGGTTTATGCTATTCCCATGGCAGGGTCTGCTTGATGGCAAGTTAGGTTCAGATGAGAGCCTTCAGATTGTTAGGAATTACACCGACAAGGGATTTAAAGGTGTGATTTGTTGCACTCTGTAATTGAATTGTTTTTTGGTCATTGAATATCATTCTTCCTTGAGTATGCATCTGAAAATTAGGCAGATACATGGTGTACCATAACAAATGGTATTTCCTTGAGTACACCCTGTCAGTGCCCTTCCTACTCTTGTGTTCTTTACCTTTTGTTGCATATATTTTGTGTGTACCCACTATGACTTTTCCCCTGGATTTGCTCAGCAATCGAAAAACTTCTGGAAGGTTGTGACAGTAAATATGCTACTGGAGACGAAGTCCAACTGGTTAGTGCTTTAGACTAGTCCTGCAATCATCTTCCCAGTGCCTAAAAGGTTCCTGTCGCACTGGTTCTGCCCATTTGCTCTAGAGTGCTTCCTGAATTTATTTACTTGATGGTCAATTTTAATATGAACCTTGATACTTAAATTAATGCACTGCACCCTATTGGATGTTACTGAATATTCTGCTGCTGTGTGCCTTGTGGTCTTGGACAGGCAGATGTGTTTCTTGCACCCCAGATCCATGCAGGCGTGACGCGCTTCAAAATTGATATGGTATGATATAAAACCTGACCATCACCTCTATCTAGATGTAAAATCATTTCTCCTGAGCAATGCTCAGAATTCATCAGAAAACTAATGTGTAGAAGCGGTTGCTTTGCTGCAGTCAAACTACCCTCTTTTGGAGAGGTTCTACAAAGCCTATATGGAGATCCCAGCATTTCAAGTAGCGGCTCCTGAAAAACAGCCAGATGCGCCTGCGTCTCCATACTGAAATGAAATCTACAGCTATGTTCAGATAGATGCCTGCAGTGATTCATAATAATTATGGCTGTAGAGATTCAAATTAATTAGGACGCTTGACGTAAATGAAGTTTGCTTCGTCTACCTAGTGTGGAGGCGTGTTACAAAAAGGAACTAGAGATATTTCGGAATCGTGCTGTACTAGAAACTTCTAAATCCTGTATTATCACTCAAAATATTTCGGAATCGTACTCTACTAGGTGGATTCGTCCCTTCAGCCTAGACTTTCAATCCACCCCACTGGCTCCTGGCTTTGAGCTTGTGCCATCGCTTTAAAATGCACCTCGGTCCAATAGGCCGAGCGTGATTCATCGATGACGACGAGTCGACCACGAGCCCAACAAACAGCCGAAGATTCTGCGAAGCAGCAAGCACTTGAGGACGGGAGAAGCAGCAATGATGCTATGCAGGGAATCCTCCGAAATGAGGACCCGTTGAAGTGTGAGCTTCTTGAGCCGGGGGAACTGAAGCGCCTGGTTGACGACGATGTCGTCACAGAGGTGGCATTGGCTTGTGCGGGGAAGCGGAAGCGGCGGCCAGGGCCACGGTGGGCGGAGCGGACGCGGGAGACGACATCGATGGTGACGAGGAGGTCACCGCCGTCGAGGTTGAGAGGAGGTCACCTGCTGCTTCCAACAATTAGAGGTCCACACCCGTTTCACCATGGTCACCCTCCCGATTATACTACATATATAATGCAGCATAGTAACAAAGGTAATCTTCAGGGAAACTTTTTGGATTAGACAATGGTCACTGCTGTCTAAAGAGGAAGAGAGAAGAATGCTGAAGGAGGGATGCAAGCGTTTAGAAAGCTTGGCGCTACAGTTTTTTGGTTCCAGTGAGTGGAAGAACCTAAAGAGATTAGGAGTTTAATGCTTGGCTGTCTTGATCTGCTTTTCGCTGAAGCTGGGTGTTTAGTTCTAGTCGGTCCATGATCAATGGAGATGTGGACTATTTGTCTTTTTTTGTCTTATGTGTTAGAACAATGGAAGATGGCTGCAGACAACTGGAAGGAGTGACTCTACACTTTTGTGGTTCCTGGTGTAGTATCAGAAGGATATGGAGGTGGAGTCCGTTGGTTGCTTTTGTTTCAGTCTGGACGTTGCTTATTTGCTCTCCCAGCTGGTCACTGTTTTGTTTTTATTAGGCTTCTGTTTAGTTTGCTCACTAGCTGAGCTTTGGGCTGTGTCCCATCTTTGTTGTAAGGTTCCAGGTGCTTTAACTGAACTCTCTGCTTAACGGGCTCGGGGCTATGTCCCGCTCTTGTAAGGTTTAGTCTTAAGCAATCACTTGTGATTGTGAAGGCTGGAATATTTTGACTCCTTTATCTAAAAAAAATGCAGCATAGGGGAAATTTTTCTTTGGATTAACAACATCAGCATGTAACGGATGACAGGTTGGCCCATTCGCTGAGGCGGTTCGTGATGGTTGACTGGCAACAGCTGTTGCAGTCGGGACAGACTATATAAGCCGTTCCTCCCTTTGGTTCAGGTAGCGAACTTTGTAACAGAAATACTCTAGAATTAGTTCCAGTCATTCGAGTCTAGCATCTGCTCCTGTACACAAACCTTGTTACAAATTCGCAATAAAGATACCCAGATTTCCCCCAAAAGCCACCAAATCGAAGCCAGTTCGTCACAATTGGTATTCAGAGCCTATGGGTTTGAGAGAAATTTTTTTTTCTCTCGCAAATCAATTGTTCCGGGCTGGCTCCGAAACGCAAACCCACCAAATTCCAGACGGAGATGACGACATCGATCGACGACCTCAAGGCCACCATGGCATCTATGGCGAAGCAACTGGAGGGAGTTCAAGAAATGGCGAAGCAGCTCGAAGGATTTCAGCAGGTGATGACGACTACCCTCGACAAGCTCAATGACTTGGAGTCGTGGCGCACCATCGCAGAGACATCGATGGGCTCTATGATTCAGCAGTCCAAGGAGACGTCATCCCGGGTGTTGCAGTTGGAGGCGCGACCCCCACCGCCGCCGCCGTCGTCGCTGCCGCTGCCTCCGACGACCGCGCTGATTCGTCCACTTCCACCATCGTCGGGGCCGCTTCCTCAACCTCCGACGACCGCGCTGATTCGTCCACCCCCACCATCGTCGCTGCCGATGCCGCCGAATCCGTTGACGGCGTCTCTTCCTCAGCAGCACCAAGGGTGGCTCGATCTGAACACGGCGCCAGCGGCGTTGAGTTCACAATCGCCCAATGGGCACGGCCAGTGTCATGATCACCCGGTTGTTGGCGGTGGGGCCTCATGCGCCTTGCCGCCGCACCCGGTCACGGGTATGGGTTTCGATCCTACTCCTCATGTTTTTCAGTCGCCCGATTTGGATTCTATGCGTTCGCCTCGTTCCCCACCTGTGCCCAAGTTTGATTTCCCCAAATTTGATGGGGATAATCCCAGATTGTGGCGTGACCATTGTGTCCTGTTTTTTGAGGTATATGGTGTTCATCCGGCGATGAGGACCCGATTTGCGGCACTCAATTTTCAAGGACCAGCTGCTACCTGGCTACAGACAATTGAGTGCCATGGCCGGATTACTGATTGGGATCAGCTCTGTGAGTTGGTTTTCGCAAAGTTTCACAAAGATCAGTATCAGAAGCACTTGCAGAAGTTGGAGCAGTTGAAGCAGACAGGGACAGTCACTGAGTATCAGGCTCAATTTGAACAATTGGCGCATGGGGTTTTGCTCTACAATCCATCATATGATAATGTGTATTTTGTCACACGATTTTTGGCTGGTCTGAAGGAGGAGATCAGGGCCCCGATTGCTTTGCATAGACCACGAGATGTGGATACCGCCAGTGCCTTGGCAATGTTGCAGGAAGAAGAACTCAATGCAGCTAAGATCAGGAACCTTGGGAGGGGATTCTATAAGGCTGGGTCAAAGGAAACAGTGGAGAAAGGGGGAGTTGACAAGATGGTGCTCAAGAATCAGAGGGCCGAGCATGAAGATAAGCTGTCAACACTCAAACAGTATCGCCGCAAGAATGGCTTGTGTTTCAAGTGCGGTGGCAAATGGAGTCCCAATCATACTTGTCCTGAACACATTCCATTGCATGTCTTGGAAGAGTTGTGGGATGCACTTGAAATGAATGAAGTGGATGGTCACGAGGAGATGCAGTCGGAGGATATATCTGCTGAGGATTCAGTTTTTGCTCTGCAAACACCAGGAAAGGAATCACAGGGCAAACGACAGACTCTGAAGTTGCTGGCCAGAATAGGCAAACAGCAGGTGCTGGTGTTGGTAGATTTAGGCAGCATTGGCACATTTGTCAGTGATCGGTTGGTTCAAGTTGCTGGACTGCAGACTCAAAAATGTCCTGTTGCAACCTTCAAAGCAGCAGATGGAGGACAGTTGCACTGTGAAGAAGAAGTTCCATCATTGCAATGGTGGGTTGAAGGGCACCAGTTCTTATCCAACGCTAGAGTGTTGGCCCTCAGGTGCTATGACATGATTGTGGGTGAAGATTGGTTGGAGGCTGTTAGCCCAGTCTGGGTAGATTACAAGACAAAGAAAATGAAGATTACAGTAAAAGGTAGAAGAGTAACCTTGCAGGGAATATAGGATCAGTTGGAAGCATGTCCAGCTATTGGATCTAGGAAACTGCTCAACTTAATTCAGCATGGAGGTGTGATGTGTTGCTTGCAAATGTGCAGTACTGGGTATCCATCACTGAGGACAGAAGAAGAATGTGAAGTCCAGGCTATTCTGTCAGATCAGCAGCAGGTTATACCTGACTCAATACAACAGCTGCTAACTCAGTATGAGCATTTGTTCAGAACACCATCAGGGTTGCCTCCTCAGCGAGCAGCAGACCACAAGATCCAGCTTGTACCAGAGGCTCAGCCAGTACGAATTAGACCATATCATTATTCACCAATTCAGAAGAATGAGATTGAAGCTCAAGTGCAACAAATGTTGAAATCTGGGGTGGTCAGGCCGAGCACAAGTGAGTTTGCCTCCCCAGTGTTGTTGGTGCGTAAGAAGGATGGCACATGGAGATTTTGTGTGGACTATCACCATCTGAATGCAATCACCATGAAGCACAAGCATCCAATGCCAGTGGTGGATGAATTGCTGGATGAAATTAATGGAGCTCAGTGGTTCACCAAGTTGGATTTCAGTGCTGGATATCATCAGATAAGAATGGCCACAGGAGATGAGTACAAGACAGCATTCAGAACTCATCAAGGTCTGTATGAGTTCTTAGTCATGCCATTTGGACTCACTAATGCACCAGCAACATTCCAGAGTTTAATGAATTTGATCTTTGCTTCATTGCTGTGGAGAGGTGTATTGGTTTTCATGGATGACATACTCATTTACAGTAGAACTTTAGAAGAACATGTGAGACTACTTCAGCAAGTTTTCCAGATCTTGGACAATCATCAATTCTTGAATAAAAGGTCTAAATGCTTGTTTGCACAGTCCTTTGTGGAATATTTGGGACATGTGATCTCCGCAGCTGGAGTGGCAACTGATCCTACTAAAGTGGATGCAGTATTAAGGTGGCCACAACCAGAAACAGTAAAACAATTGAGGGGGTTCCTTGGGCTCACTGGTTATTATCGGAAGTTCATACAACACTATGGATTGCTAGCCAGACCATTGACTGAATTGCTGAAGAAGGGATGTCAGTTTCAGTGGACACCTCAGGCAGAACAAGCATTTCAGTTGTTGAAGCAGAGATTGGTTCAGGCACCAGTGTTAGCTGTACCAAACTTTGATCAATCCTTTGTGTTGGAAACTGATGCAAGTGATTGTGGGATAGGAGCAGTTCTAATGCAGTCCGGACACCCCATAGCTTATCTTAGCAAGCATCTGTGCCCAAGAAATCAGGCATTGTCAGTTTATGAGAAGGAGTGCTTAGCAATCCTGATGGCTATAGACAAGTGGCGTCCATACCTACAGCACAAAAAGTTCACTATTCGAACTGATCATAAAAGTCTGCTCCATCTGACAGAGCAAAGGGTCACGTCAAAAATTCAACATAAAGCATTGATCAAGCTGATGGACTTGGATTATCACATTCAGTACAAGCAAGGTGTGAACAATGCTGCTGCAGATGCTTTGTCAAGGTGTGTATCTGAGGCTGAAGTTTTTGCTATCTCAGAATGTGTTCCAACTTGGGTTCAAAAGTTGAAGGATGGATATGTGGATAATCTGGAAGATAGGAATCTGTTAGCTGAGCTCACCTTGGTGAAGGAAAATGATAAAGGCTTTGCCTTGGTGAATGGTGTAATAAGATTCAAAGGAAGAATTTGGGTAGGCAACAATCAGTTGGCTCAACAACACATTTTGCAAGCACTGCATGCTAGTGGAATTGGTGGGCATTCAGGAGTTGCGGCAACATACAGTAGAGTGAAATCATTATTTGCTTGGCCTCAGCTCAAGAAGTCTGTACAACAGTTTGTACAACAGTGCTCAATCTGTCAGCAAGCAAAAGTGGAACACACTAAATTGCCTGGACTTCTCCAACCCCTACCTGTTCCTGCTCAAGCTTGGGAGGTGATCAGTTTGGATTTTGTAGAAGGATTACCAGCTTCAGATAGATACAATGCTATTCTGGTGGTAATCGATAAATTCTCCAAGTATGGCCATTTCATTCCTATTCATCATCCGTACACTGCATTACAGATTGCAAAGTTATTTTTAGATAATGTGTACAAACTCCATGGTCTACCAAAGGCAATTATTTCTGATAGAGATCCAGTATTCACCAGCAACTTGTGGAAGGAATTATTCAGGTTGACTGACACACAGCTTCTCATGAGCTCAGCTTACCATCCTCAAACAGATGGTCAGACAGAGCGTTTGAATCAGTGTTTGGAGGGATTCCTCAGGTGCACAGTTCACTCTTGTCCTAGGCAGTGGGCCAAATGGATTTCAGTGGCTGAATTCTGGTATAATACTGCCTATCACACTGCCTTAGGCATGACCCCATTTGAGGTGCTCTATGGACAGAGTCCTAGGCAGTTGGGCATTGAAAACTTGCAACTGTCCACAATACCTGATCTGGAGAAATGGATGCAGGAAAGGGAGTTGTTGACTAGAATTGTGCAACAACAACTTCAGCGAGCACAACAACGCATGAAGGCACAAGCTGATAAACATAGAGTAGAAAGGGAATTCCAACCAGGGGACTGGGTGTACATGAAGTTGCAGCCGTATGTACAGTCTTCAGTGGCATCCAGATCTAATAAGACGCTGTCATTTCGGTTTTATGGTCCCTATAAAGTTCTGCAACGGGTAGGAGCTGTCGCATACAAGTTGGAGTTGCCGGCTGCAAGTAAGATACATTACATGTTTCCCAACTGAAGAAGCATGTTCCAAAAGACACGGTAGTTGCTGCAGAATTGGATTCAGTGGCGACTGATCCATTCATGGTGTTGCAACCACAGAAACTTCTGAAATCCAGAGTGATTCAGCGAGGAGCAAATATGGTGAAGCAAGTGTTGGTTCAGTGGACATCGATGACTCCTGAGATGGCGACCTGGGAAGATGAAGCTGATATACCAAGACAACAATTTCAGACTTCAACAGACTGAGGTCAGCCTGCTGCTTAAGGAAGGGGGAATGTAACGGATGACAGGTTGGCCCATTCGCTGAGGCGGTTCGTGATGGTTGACTGGCAACAGCTGTTGCAGTCGGGACAGGCTATATAAGCCGTTCCTCCCTTTGGTTCAGGTAGCGAACTTTGTAACAGAAATACTCTAGAATTAGTTCCAGTCATTCGAGTGTACCAGTTCATCTGCTCCTGTACACAAACCTTGTTACAAATTCGCAATAAAGATACCCAGATTTCCTCCAAAAGCCACCAAATCGAAGCCAGTTCGTCACACAGCATCACCAGCTTGCTCTCTGTTTGTGCATATAAGGGTCTTCCATGCCCAATACACCCAAAAATCTGCATGTGGACCATACCTTTTTATTAGATTGATTGAATCGAAGTCAATTGTCAATCGCCAAATATCTGCAAGACCTTATATATTCTGGTTTGTATGATTGCATGATCAAAATGTTTTGTTAGAGCTTTTCTTTAATAACCTTTTTAAAACGGTGCAAACTACAGAGCCATCGCATGCAAAATTTTTCTCTAAGGTGGTTCTAAATTAGAGCAAGGCTTTTGATGTTTGTCTTGAGAAAAGTTATTTACATCGTACCATATCAATGTTTGTCTTGAGAAGTAGCACGAACAGCTGCTGGGGAAGCTCAACGCAGCTCGACTATTTCTTTGTCAAAAAAAAAAGGCAGCACCACTATCTTTACACGGGCTTGCGTGTACTGTAAGGTGCAGATCGTCTGTTCTGTATAACCCATGCGTGAGCACTGACGCATGAACAGATAAAGATATATATTCCCTCCGTCTCAAAAAGACCGTTGTTGTTGACTTTCAGACATCTTGTTTGACCATCCGTCTTATTAGAATTTTTTATATAAATATCATCTATTTTAATATGACTTATTTGATTATTAGAGATACTTTAATAATAATTTACCTATTTTAAAATTTGTACCAAAAATTTAAATAAGACGAACGGTCAAACATGATTGATCAAAGTTAACAACATCGGTTTTTTTGAGACGGAGGAAGTACTATATACAAAAGCATCATGAGGCCATGCCATCCTCGAGCAAATTAAAGTCTGCCTCTGTTCTTGCTCTACTATTTGTCTCTTCCTCTGTTATCCTCTGCAATCAGAATCAGTTGTACACACTCACATACCCACCCCTGTAGACTTTCTGGGTAGCTTGTGGGTCCCAGCTGGAAGTCACTCAGACTTGGCAAAGAATCGTCTTCCTTCTCTGTTGAATTCAACTCTGCTCTAGCAGTGCCAGTCTAGCTCTACTCAAGGGATTAGGAGCAGAAATCGGAGACTTGAGGGACTCACCTGCTACTCAAGAGTCAAGAGTCTACATTATCTTGGCTTCACCTCCACCTGTTAGTTGCTGATCCAGGAGGAGGAGACGACAGCCATGGCGACGGCGAAGCCCATCCTGTACAACGCTTGGATCAGCTCCTGCTCCCACCGTGTTCGCATCGCGCTAAACCTCAAAGGTGAGTAGGTGACTCTAGCACTTCTTGAAACTCTAGGCTCTGAAACTGGTTAGATTGATCTTTTGGTTGGTTGTTAGGCATAACCGATGAGCTCTTATCCTCTTTTTTCAGTCTAAGATATATACTTCAACTTTCGCAAGAATTAGATGCAGATTCGTCTATTTTTGGGCAAATTCTGAAGTTTGTTCAGTTAGGGCTCAGGGATGACTACTGATGCTAGCAATTCTGTATTTCTTGATTTAGTAACTGTAAAACTGTGAATAGTTAGTTGTTCAGCAACCCCAAGAATATTTTGTTTTCAAGTACTTGAGCACTACTTGTCTATTGAGAGAACAAGAAAGGCTATATGCAACACATTTGTTTTAGTATGTGCTCACATAGGTCTTGTCAGTGATGCTTGTTTGTCTTTGTTTAACGAACCTGATGCTATGTCCATTTGTGCAAACTTCTTTCAACTAACTAATTCAAGGTGTGATATATATTAAATGCTTTATTATTCTAAAAACTAAAAGCTAATTTCGTGGCTTTTTTAATCATGAAGGTGTGGATTACGAGTATAAGTCGGTAAATCCCAGGACAGATCCAGGTAACTGCAACGCCTTGACACATTTGTGTATTGCAGTTGACATCTCATTCTCGCGTTTACAATCAATGGGGACACAAATGAGTTCTAGAAACTTCGATGTTACTTTTTTGTTAAAGTTCATGGTTTAATATGGCATTTCCATTACTATGTCTTCCCTTTCGTAGATTATGAAAAAATCAATCCAATCAAATATATTCCAGCATTAGTAGATGGGGACATAGTCGTTTCTGATTCTCTCGCTATCTCATTGGTGAGTTACAAATTTTGCTTCAGCAGATTTTGATTGTGCAATTATGTATATGTTCTTTGGCATGCCAATGCATGCATTTATTAGTCACTAACAAGCTATCGCATTGACCAGTATTTGGAAGATAAATATCCTGAGCATCCTCTCCTGCCTAAAGATCTCAAGAGGAAAGCTCTTAATCTTCAGGTCGTGTCCAGATCAAAATCTCGTTGTATCTTGTTCACAGAAGCAAAATAAAAATCTGACCAACTATTTGTATGTGGGGAACCTATATTTGTATCTTGCATTTACCTTTTCACTATGGTATCATATATACTTGCTATATATTGAGGATCTAGTCAACTGAAGAGGTCAACACTCTTATCATCATGTGGCATCTCCTTTCCAATGAGTCTTTCACTTTCTTGGTACAGATTGCAAACATTGTTTGTTCAAGCATTCAACCTCTTCAAGGCTATGCCGTTATTGTGAGTATTACCAATACCTAGCCACAGCTGATGAGACTTTTGGGCATGTACAAGATCTATTTACATAACTACTTTACAGGGTCTGCATGAGGGTAGGATGAGCCCAGATGAGGGCCTTCATATTGTTCAAACTTATATTGACAAGGGATTCAGAGGTGTGGTTTCATGAAACTTAATGTTTGCACAGTAAAATTGTCTCTTCTTTTTCCAGTACATAGACTCAAGTTATGTTTTCAAATCTAGCAATGCAGCTGCGTTGGAAATTAAGCTACTTGTTTTGAACATTGAGCACTATAATGCACCTTCAATCCCAAATAAGCAAAAATGTACTTTGTGTCAGTTTCATTCTTTCAATATTACTTACAATGGTAATTTTGATTCAACTATTTTTGTCAGCGATCGAAAAGCTCTTGGAAGGATGTGAGAGTAAATATGCTACTGGAGATGATGTCCAATTGGTTTGCTTGTCTACCCAACCTTTTAATAATACACATTGTTTTGCTTTGATCAATGACTTAGAAATGGTCTCCAGAGTTGCATCATCATATCAATCATCCGTGGTTTTTTTCTCCAAATTACATTCCAACAAAATTTCTCATTTAGTTTAGTCTTTTGACATCCAACTTTGAGAAAGTGTCATCTTACTTGAATTTTGATATGAATTAATGTGCTGCAAAACAATTTGGCATCATTTGTGTTTCCTTTGGCAAGTGATCTGAACTAGTCCGATGTTTCCATATTTTGTGCTCATGGACAGGGAGATGTGTTTCTTGAACCACAGATACATGCTGGCATAAATCGCTTCCAAATCGATATGGTACCTAACTTTCACATGCTATTCCATGTAAAACAAAATGGATAGTGTGGATCACGGCCACCCAACTTATTCATAAACTAGCTTCAATAAGTTCTTGCTTTCTTGCAGTCGAAGTACCCAATCTTGGAGAGGCTCCATGATGCATACATGCAAAATCCAGCATTCGAATCTGCGCTTCCCAAAAATCAGCCAGACGCACCTTCATCATAAGCATCAAGATTGTCTGAATAATTTGCATGTCCTTTTGTAATAATTTGGATAGGGAGACACCGCTTCCTCCATCCTGCAGTACTCTGAGTTATAATCTAGCTTACCCTTCTGTCATGGCTCAAGAGTAATTAATTGACACTTTCCCTAATGATGCCCATACTTTGTATGAAGACCGAATGCTTCTCATTCTAAATATTATGGAAAGTACGGTGATTTTACATGAGACTATATATCATGGGCTACACAACACAAAAACAAAATGGAATCATTTTTCAAAATTAATTTTGAGAAAGCTTATGGTAAGATTAATTGGGATTTTTTACAACTAACATTAAGACTAAGGGAGTTTGATCCTGTTGGGCCAAGCGGCGGAGGAGTGACCCAAGAGCCTTCGCCAGGGAAGGCGAAGGTCCCACATCCTTCTTCATTGAAAGGAGCTTAATGCCTGCATCCTGTGCAGAGACGTTTCTATTCGTTGGTAAGGGTGAGGGCTGACAACTGCGAGGCGAACCACTAAGACCTTCGGCATAAATGGCGGAGGCTCCAAAAGATAGAGGCCTCATCGGTGGAGATGGAGCGCCTCAAAGGGTAAACCGGTTTGAGCTGATCGCAAGTCTGTTGTTTCCTTTTCTTGTCATCTAGCAGGTGGTGGAGGCATGACCTCCTATGTTGGAGTCCGGAGGCTGCTGTGCACGGAGATGCTGGCGAGGAGATGGTCAGGGGGAGCAAAAGTGTGCTCTCTGCCTTCTCCCTAGACAGCTTGAGCTAGTTAAAGCCCAGGAGCAAGGGCCCAACAACGGAAGGCGGCCCATGGAGGATGTCTAGAAAGCCCTTGCTACCATAGGACTAGAAATAGAATATTCCTGGGAGTGTACTGCCACCGTAATGGGGCATTGAAGTAAATGGTGCGTATATTAAACCACACCCTATAAAAGAGGCACAGAAAGTTGTAGAGACATGGTTGGTGAATTCATTAATACAACCCCTATAATCCTTCATCATTATCCATTTGTCGTGCAGCCCCTGCCCCATCAGAGGAGGTCTCGTCTTGTTGACTCGGTCGCCAGAATGTTGATTCCAACATTGGCGCCCACCGTGCTTAGCCAACAAAAACCCACTGATGGCAGGATAGAGAAAAGCCTCCGAAAGAGCCACAACAACCTCCTCCCCAAGGGGAAGGCCAAGGCGCAACACCCGCAGTGCATATGCATTAACCCCAGAGGAGGAAGCAGAGAATGATCAAATGGTCCAAGACCAACCTCCGGCCGTGAAAGAGCAACCACCACTACAACCAACAATAGCTTAAGAGCTCCAACAATTGCAAGCCTAGTTGTAGAGCATGCAACAAGAAGGAGATAGAATAGCTATGGCCTTTGCTATAAACCAGCAAGCAATTCAAGCCTCAGCACATGCAGCAAAAATCGGGCAGCAGATGAATCTTTTGCAGGTAGAAATGCAGAGCATGGAAGCAGCACAACCACCCTCAAGCACATTGCCATGAGTAAACTTGGCAAGCCAAATGCAACCTAACCCACTACCAAATTTAGTAGTGCAACCGGTCTTTGATTTACCACTTGCGATTCTACAGGCACGCAGAACCATAAATCCAAGGTCCCCTCTATATGAAGGCATTCAAACCACCCCATGGCTGGCAAATTACAAGCCGATCGCACTCCCCAAGTTCAATAGAAAATTTGACCCACATCAGTTGAACATGAGCTTAGAAGCAGCAGTAGCCTCTGCCAGAGGCAATGACATAGTACTTGCCAAATCATTTGTCATTGCAGCAGAAGGGGATGCACTTGCGTGGTACTCAATGCTCAAACCCAATATAGTCTACTCGTGGGAAAACCTCCAGGACAAGATCCTAGCAAATTTCAAAGGTTTCTTTAGTGAATCAATGATGTCAATAGATTTGTTTCAGTGTAAGTAAGGTCAAGGGGAGCCCATTAGAGACTATTTCTATAGATTTATACAAGTCAAAGCAAGAGTACCTAAGGTACAAGAAGAGGTGGTCATAGAGACAACAATCAAGGACTTCCGCATAGGACCCTTCATAGCCCATCTAGCAAGGGAAAAAGCTGCTCTTAATGCAAGAGTTGTATAGCAAGTTTGAAAAGTATTGCAAGTCAGATAACGACCTCTGCAAAAGGCTTGATGAGAAAAATCAGAACAAGCAACAAGCAAATAACAAGAATTCTAAGGGGAAATGTAGGCCATAGCTAGCAACAACAAAGACAAACTCAAGGACAACAAGTCTTCAACATTGCTCATCAAGGCACTAGTCAATAGAGCCAACCAATGCCAAAGACAGGAGCACAAGGTACAAACCAAGGAATGCATCAAAGGAAAGGAAATGGCCAGGGAAAAAATGGGGCAAGAACCAAAAGCAAAAGATTCACAAGCAATATTATTTTTTCCACGGAGAGGAAAAGGGCCGTGTTACCAGGGATTGCCTAGATGCGAAAGAGACTCGGGATCAAGAATAGAACAAATCATCAACCTTTGCCACCACAGCTAGCAAGGGAAGTAAACCACAAATTTGTCTTACCACAACAAAAACCATACTGTCCTATCTACTTAGGGCTAACCTCCACCCAAATCCACCCCTCCACCTTGGAACCCACCTACTACCCAAACTTCCTACCCACATGGTGATTGACACCTATGGCACAAACACAACATAACGCCCAACGCCCAGAAGCAAACTTGACCTACATAAACCCCAGGCCTCCGCACATAACATATATTGAAACAAGCCACCCACAGCAAGCGCCAAACAGATTCGAGGCACTTTCCTCACCATCAAAATAGCCTTTACCTTTGCCACCACACCCAGCACAACTTCCACCACCTAACAATGAACCTAACCTAGACAACCAAATCAACCCTCATAGCCTACCTACCATCGACATGATCTTTCCCATAGCTAGAGGCTCCGCCATGGAATTCTAGTCTAAGAAGCAGAAGAAGAATCGCCTTAGGCTAATCAACAACATAGCAGTACAAGGGCCTATACGGTGCACCAATTGGTTGAAGGCATCCATCATCTTCATAGAGCAATATTTACAACTCAACAACTATCCGCATGCAGACGCAACGGTAATGGAGGCAAACATAGCAGGATGGAGAATAAGCAGGGTTCTGGTGGACTCTAGTAGCTCCACCGATATCATTTTCATTAATGCCTCCAACAAAAATGAAGCTTAATAGGAATCAACTGCAAGCTTCGGATTCCCCACTCATCGGAATGCAAGAACAGAATATATCACCTTTGACATGGTAAACCTCTACTACCCATATAACACCATCTTTAGTAGAGGATTTACAAACAAATTCTGCAATCCACATGAGCTATCTGTGCATGAAGATACTAGCCCTCCACGGAATCATTACAGTGCATGGCATCAAGAAAGAAGCAAGGAACATTAAAAGAGCAATAGAAACATCAACTCCGTAGACTCAGCCAAGGGCGAAGGCCTGAAACCTCTAGACATGCCAAAGGGAAAAATAAATTTGGCTGGCCAAGATGAAACCAAAACAGTACTGCTAGGGCAAGAGCCAACAAAAAGTCACCATTGGTGCCAATTTGTCCAAAGAAGAAGAATCAAAGGTCATGCAAACACTAGCAAAGGACAAAGATATCTTCTCTTGGTCAGCCTTCGACCTCTAAGGAGTCAGCAGGGACATAATACAACATGCCCTAGAATTGACCCAAAAATGAGACCCAAAAATCAGAGGCAGCATGGAGTATTGGCAGCCAAAGCCGAAGTACAAAGGCTACTAGACGCAAATGTGGGGGGTGCAAATGCACCACCCCAAATTTAAAAAAAAAATAGTTTTAGCTTAAATTTCACCATATATGCATCATCCATTATACAAGTATATGCACCTACAAGGCAAGTGCACCACCCTTCGATTTACTCTAGCTTCGCCACTGCCACAAGCCGGTGTCATTTCGCAACCCACCAGAGATTTCGGCGGCAACAACAACAGCACAGTTCTCATTCAGAAGCCGGAGTCATTTCAGCGCAACAGTTTGTTCAGGCTAAAAGAAGATTTTTTTTTTCTTTTTTGGCTAGTCGTCAAGAATCCACCAAAGGGTGGAGAATGGCATCACACACTCCGTTTTCATGGCTAATGGCGATGACTGTCCACTTAACCATTCGCCCATTTGCATTTTCTATTTATTGAATACTTCCAGGGGCTCGTCTCGCTTCTATGTACATAGCGACATATATGAAAAGAGCTTAGTAACTTTGTGTTGCCGAGAATACATGCAACAACATCAAAATGCAAATAACTGTATTTGCAAACTTTATTTCGCAGACAACACTACGCGTCATCAACCAACAGCTTTCACCAACATCCTGGCGAGGAGCTTTGCCATCAGGAACACTGACAATGAGTTAATGTCAAAATAATTTAAAAGCGCCAGAGGAGCTCATTTCACCGCTCCTCGTGTATTCCCCCATAAAAATGAATAGGATAAGACAAAAAATCACTCAGTCAAAAAAGCACTTCACATATGAGTGTTTAGGTGCATCACAGATATGTCAGAGAGGGCGTCTTATTAAGAATATCTACAAACGTGCGTACCTATATGTGACTGTGATTAAAATAGAACACACATCTGTGTGAATAACAACACTCAGACATGTGTACTATACACGGGTCTGTAGTATGGATAACAGTACAAACACGTTCTTTAAGCGCATCTATTTTAGTGAACATTATATAGACGTTCATGCTCTACACGTGTCTGAAGGTAGATTACTACTATAGACGCCAGCGGTGAACGTGTCTGTCAACATGCATCTGTAATTGTGATGCTAATACAGATGTTGTCATTATGCGTCTGTAGTGAGGAGCAAACTACAGACTTCTATTTTGTCAGTGCGTCTGTAGTAATGTTTTTCTTACCATAGACGTGTCTAGGACACATACCCATCTGTAGTAAGAAAAATACTACAAATGTGTATCATAGGCACGTGATCATGGTCGAAAAAATGTTGTGATCATCTACAACTATTTCGCATGTATCAACTGTTGGAATATTTAGGTGTTATACATGGCGAGGTTGTTGGTGTGTGGGATTGCTACACAAGGCATGTTGTTACGGCTCCAAGATATAGGATAGGATAAACCCTAGGTTGTTGTAATCTTGTTGTAAATTGTTGTCTAGATACATTGCTTGTTGTTTAAGTTGTATGTGCCGTGCCAAGGGCTGTTCCTAACTATATTAACATGGAGCCATTGTTGACACTTCTTCATGTCACTACTTAGAATAGAGCTTTTGTTCTATCCCACAACGGTGCTAGAAATGCTTCTCGGTATTTAGTAGCGTCAGTTAGCAGGGTTGTCAATCCCAACAAATATGTGACGATGGTTCTGTATGATATGAGAGATTCCACAAGCACACAGAATTAAAGTGTCAAATTTATTTGATCCAAAAGGAAGGCGGGGTAGGTGGCTCCTTAGGTTGAGTGGGCGAATCAATGAGCAATGGCTTTAGATAACTTTAGCAGTGGCGATAAGTGGAGAAAGGATAACTAAAGATAACTAAAATAACTAAGGATAACTAGAGGTAGGTTGATCTCTACTTAGCTCTAGAGGGGGAGAAAGGTGTAATCTAGGTAATCAAGATAACTGAGTGACAAGAATGACCTTATCTAGTAAAGAGGCATACGTGCTCCTAATTAAACTAGACACGACGTACAACAAGCCTTACGACTTAATAACTAGCCCCAACGTGGTGGAATACACATGCAAATAGGATTGTCACCACGTATTGCTACCACAAACTGTCTGGAGGGCTAGCCGTATCTAAAGGGAAGATATAGCCTAAGCACCACGCTTAATCTATAAACTTACTATCTCTACTTGAGCTCAAAGAAGAGACACCCTAACCAGATGATAGAGCAATTACTAGATATGATAAAGCTATCACTAAGGTAGCTAGATAACCTATGGTGGAAGAATAAGGACCCAAACTTAATATTAACAAGTAGATGCAATAGTAAGACTTGAACTTAAAGGCGTAAAGTAAATATTTAATAAGTAAAGTACTAAAAGCAGTACTATATTAAGTAAGAACTGTATGATTACAAACGAGCTATACAAAACCCAAAGACTTCAGAAGACTCTTCCAAACTCCAAGGTAGAGGGTCCACCTGAGATTTTTTTTATTTTTAGCCCAAATTTGAAACAAATTTCAATTTTGACCCGGTTATAAAAAATTTTAAAACTAGACTGTTTGGCTCCGCCACCATGCATGGCGGGGCAAATACACTGCACCCCGCCATGCATGGTGGCGGGGTAGGGCCGCCACGTGACGTGCATGGCGACGAGGCTGCTGACGTGTACCCCGCCATGGACCACGGCGGGTTAAGGGTACCCCGCCATAGATCATGGCGGGTACGTACCAGCTGCGTTGCAATGCATGGAACGAACCCAACAAGTGTATGGCCTTGTTTACTTCCACCTAAAAATCCAAAAAAATTTAAGATTCCCCATTACATCGAATTTTTAAACGTATACATGGAATATTAAATATAGACGCAAATAAAAACTAAATGCACAGTTTGGTCGGAATTTACGAGATGAGTCTTTTGAGTCTAATTAGTCTATGGTTGGACAATAGTTACAAAAAACAAACGAAAATGCTACAGCGTCACAAAATTTTTTACATAAACTAAACACGGCCTATGTGCGTAAGCAAATGCAATGCACAGGAGGCCTATGGGCAAGCAATGCAATGCACAGGAGGCAGAGAGGGGCCTTGCTTAGTTCCAAAAAATTTTGAGAAATCGGTACCGTAGCATTTTTGTTTGTATTTTACAAATATTGTCTAATCATGGACTAACTAGGGTCAAAAGATTTGTCTCATCAATTTCGACCAAACTGTATAATTAGTTTTTATTTTTATTTACATTTAATACTGTTTGCATATGTCTAAAGATTTGATGTGACGAGAATCTAAAAAATTTTGCAATCTTTTTGAAAACTAAACAAGGCTGACAAGACTTGTCCACCCATCGTGGTCTGGTGGTGTTCAGGCGTATGATGTGATGATGTTCAGGCCTTCAGCATATGATGACGTTCGGCTTGTTTAGTTCCTAAAATTTTCAAGATTCCTCATCAGATCGAATTTTGCAGTACATGTATGGTATATTAAATATAAATAAAAATAAAAACTAATTGCACAATTCATCTGTAAATCGCGAGACGAATTTTTTAAGACTAGTTAATTTATAATTAAACAATGTTTGTCAAATAAAAATGAAAAAGTGCTACATTATCGAAATCTAAAAAATTTTGTAAACTAAACAAGGCGTCAGGCTGGCCCGTGTTGCTGCTGCTGCCTGCTGCATGCAAAGACCCGCCATGATGCAATGACTTTGGTCTTGTTTAGTTCCGAAAGAATTTCGAATTTTAACACTATAGTATTTTCGTTTTTATTTGACAAATATTATTCAATCATAGACTAACTAGGTTTAAAAGATTCATCTCGTAATTTACAAATAAACTGTGCAATTAGTTTTTATTTTCATCTATATCTAATGCTTCATGCATGTGCTCCAAAATTTAATGTGACAGAAAATCTTAAAAAAAATTTAGTTTTTGGGGTGAAGTAAACAAGGCCCTTGCCGCATAGCCTGACACCGGCTTCCGTCACATTCTCCTCAACCCGCCATGATCCACGGCGGGGTTCGCTAACCCGCCATGGATCATGGCGGGGTCCACGTCAGCACGAGTTGGCAGGTGGCAGCCACGTGGCATCCCTACTCCGCCGCCATGCATGGCGGGGTACTGTGCATTTGCCCCGCCATGCATGGTGGCGGGGCCAAACGGCCTATTTCTGAAAATACTTTCGAAAGCGTGTCAAAATTGAAATTTGTTTCAGATTTGGGCTAAAAATAAAAAAAATTCCCACCTGACTCTTCTCCTCTTATTGGCTAGCTGCTACTTCTAAGCTAGAAGAGCTAAGCTAAGCTAGAGCCAGCGCTAGCGCTAGAGCAAGAGAGCTATGCTCTACTACTAAATGCTAATGTGGAGCTTGAAGTTGATGATGTATGCTGATTCAATAGCCGAGGGCCTCCTTTTATAGCACTAGAAGGCATGGGGGTATTTATAATCATGTTGGAGGTCGGTGGATGGAAGTAAGGCAACAAGTGCCGACAAGGGGGCGAACCATCGCCTTGCCATCCAACAATCTTGGGTGCACCCGAATGATGGTTGTGAAGTTGGTGGATGTCCAAATGCCAATTGGAATAACGGTTTGCATGCTCTTGGAGTATGACAGTAAGCCCATGATCCATAGCTAAGGGCTTCTATTGGGAGGGTACATTATATGTTTGGGACCCAGTGTCATGTTTAGGGCCCAGTTACATAGCCTAGGGCTCACTAATTAGTATGTGGGAGGTTATTTGTGGCCCTTAGTGGCATTTTTGTAAAAACAAACTCCACTGGGGTCCATTTATAGCCTCGAGTGGCATTTCTATGAATACAAATCCTAATAAAGGACATAAAGAGAATTTCTTCACCCACCTCCCCTATAAAAGGGGAAGAGGGAGAGGTGGAGAGGGGCTTATGGTTGGCTGATCACTTGTTTACTTCCCTCTATTCTCTCTTTCACTCTCTCTTTTATTTGTTGGCAAAACCAATACCAGGAGCTGAAAAAACTAGCAATCTAGATTCTTAGAAGTTGGCTAAGCAGCAGATTCTTGAAATCTTAAGCTCCCTAACAATATTTTACTTAGTAGAGCTCTTTTGATATAAACATAGACCATTAACTATATATATAAAACATTGTATTGTTATTAGGGGGAGGCACGACCCTCACACATCTTGACTCTGCTACTAAGATACAGGGCATCCTGCTTCAGAGTCATCGTCCAATCTTGCATCATCCTTTTCCAAAGGGTTGTAGGAGGGAGAGACCCTCTTGCAATGAAATCCTAGTTCCAAAATCAACCAAGAACCTCCTTTTCAACCTTTTTGTCAACAAACACCTCCATTCCAAATTTTTTTAAAATTCAAATCACCTAAAACCGATCTTGGAGCAAAGAACAAGAATAGAACATAAGCTCAACTTAGTTCCAAAAATTTCCAAGAACAAAACAAGAATCAAATATTAGCGTAACTTAGTTCCCAAAATTGCTAAGAATCTTCTTTCAAAACCAAGAAATCTACTCCCCAAAATTATTATAGGGCATGAAATGAAGCATAAAAACTAATGAAGTGTGACTCCTGTGGACGTGGTGGACACCATTCTAGTGGAGACATACAACATAGACATAGGGATGGAGGTGCACACCATCTAGGTGGAGTCGTAGACCACAGATGTGGGAATGGAGCTAGGGGTGGCAGTGGAGCTCCATCGCCACTACGCCTCATGTCGCTCGTGTGGGGGACAACACCGAGCTAAAGTGATCCACTTGAGCGACGGAGCCGCTTTAGCACCATCTTTTGCAAAGACAGGGACAATTTTACCCTCGTCTGATGCAATTTTTGATGAAACCCTTGTGTCTTTGCAAATTTCTAGGAAGTGTTAGTAATAATGGATGGAGGGGGTCGAGACAAATATTTGGGGAACTTAGGAGCTTAGACTTAGATAGTTGAGGATACTTGCGGGAGAGAAATTTTGATATTTAGGGGGTGTTTGACACTCCTCTACACCATGTTTTTGAGCTCTGCTCCATGTTTTTTAGCCAAAAACAGTTTTAGCACCACACACTCCATTCGGGGAAAAATGATAGAGTTGTGAGAGCATACAAAGAGATGTCTAGAAAGCCCTTGTTGCTATAGGACTAGAAATAGAATATTCTTGAGAATATACCGCCACCATCACGAAGCATTGAAGTAAATGGTTTGTATGTTAAACCATGCCCTATAAAAGGGGTACAAAAAGATGTAAAGACACATTTGGTGAATTGATTAATACAACCCCTACAATCCTTCATCATTCTCCATTTGTGGTGCAGCCTCCACCCCATTAGGCGAAGGTCCCGTCCTGACTCTGTTGCTTGAATGCTGATCCGAATAGATCCTTTGTGGTGTCAAATGGTGAATCATTTGTGCAAGGAAGCAATATTAAGTTGAATTTAGCAATTTGTGTCTTGTTTCCAAACTAGGAAAGGACATAGGGTGACTCTCTTCCACCGATCTTATTCAATATTGTGGTAGACATTTTGGCTATCATCTTGTCTAGATACAAGGGGGAAGGTTTGATAAGAAATGAGCTAATCTTACATTGGGTTGAAGATTGTCTAAGCATTCTACAACATGCAGATGGTGATGATATTGAACGTGCAAATAACATGGAACTATTACTTTAAGCCTTTGAACAATTATCAGGACGTAAAATTAGCTCTAACAAAAGGAAGCTCTTTGGTTTGGACAAAGAAAGGAGAGTGAGGAACAATCCCAAAAGGTGTCTAGGATAGTGGTTAGAGCACTTGGGTAGCATCTAGTAGACTTGAATTTGACTCTTCATGAAAGCCAATTTAAACAAGTGTAGAATAAAAGAAAAATATAAAAAAATAGGTTGGGATTTTCCCTACCTACTTCAATCAAAAAAGAGTGAGGAACAATTCTCACAACTCTTTGATTGTAAAATGGGTTCAAGCCCCTTTCATTATTTAGGGATTCCCATGACTTTTAGAAAATTGAACAATAATGGTTGGAAAATGATTAAAGATAGAATTGAGAGGAAATTGTGTGGTTGGAGGGCTAAAAATCTATGGTGGTAGACATGTTGATAAATTCAGCATTGTCGACCTTAACATGCTGTCGTGTGAAATTATAAAAGTTCTTAAAAATATTGACTATCATCGACAATTAGTAAAAAAATTAGGTTTTTATCTAAACCAAAGAAAAAAGAGGGCTTAAGTAATACAAAATTTGGGTCTACAAATCAAGTGCTTATTGAGTAAATTTGTTTTCAAGCTTTGTAATGAAGAAGGTCAGAACTTGTTGAGAAACCAATACCTTCGAACAAAAGTTTTGCGTCAAGTTAAGAAAATTGTTGGTGTATCACACTTGTGGATGGGTTTCATGAGGGTAAAGGACCGATTCCTTAGTCTAAGAAAGTTCTAACTTAATGTTTGAACATAAATCAGATTTTGGGAGGATAAATGGTTGCCGTGAAGCTCTGAAATTCAATATCCAAATTTATCTAATATTGTGCACAGGAAACGTGCAACTCTAGCAGGGGTTGTTAGTAACTGAAATTTGGCCCAAGGAAAACTTTGAAGTATTTATCTGATGTCATAACAAAGTTGCTAGAATGTGCAAGAAGATTCGCACAAAGTGAGCAACAACACAGGGTACATGTAGTTTGTGTTAATTAGAGACATGTTTGGGGCGCACGCAAAATGAAAACATGTTTGGTCTGTCATGAGGCAAATTGAAAACATGTTTGTTCTATCAGAGGCAAAGTTATGTCACACCTAGTAGCACTTAGATAACAATTTGTTTAGAGTTCTCAACATCCATCCTTCCTCCAGATTGCACAGCAAGGATGGGAAGAAGTTAGTACTCAGCTAGATAAAGCAAAAAGAATCACTGCTAAATTCAAGAATATGAGGAATGTCTTAAGGGCATGGCAACAGAATCTCTCTGGTCTCAAAAGAAACATTGAAAATGTCAAAACTATCCTCTCTCTTTTGGAAATTATTGAAGAATCAAGAGACCTCACTATTGCAGAGTGGAACTTTAAAGAAGTGCTGAAATCAAAGTTGGACCAGCTTCTTGACCAGCAAAGAACGTACTGGAAACAAAGAGGAAAAATCAGATGGGTAAAGGAAGGAGATGCAGGAACTAAACTTTTCCATGCATGCGCAACTATCAAGCATAGAGGCAACCTAATTGCTCAGTTGCAGAAAAGTAATGGAGAAGTTGTTCTAAGCCACGCCGAAAAAGAGAAGATCCTATGGGAAGCCTTCAAAGATAGATTGGGACAGTCATAATTCTCTGCAATGGCTTTCAACCTGAGTTTCTTCATAGAGAGCACCCCAGACTTAGATTGCCTGGAAACCCCTTTCACAAGGCAAGAAATTGACTTGATAGTCAAATCCTTGCCAAATGACAAAGCCCCAGGACCTGATGGCTTTAATAATGAATTCATCAAGAAATGCTGGAGCTTCATCAAAGAGGATTTCTATGATCTCTGTTTAGCCTTTCAGGAAAACTCAGTTTGCCTTCAAAGTATAAATGACTCCTACATCACTTTAATCCCTAAAGTAGATGGTGCTTTGCTTGTAGGAGATTTCAGGCCAATATCTCTCCTAAACTGCTCCATCAAATTGATAACCAAGCTTCTAGCCAATAGACTACAAAATGTGATCCTTGACTTAGTTCACCAGAACCAGTATGGCTTTATCAGATCAAGGACCATATAGGACTGTCTAGCATGGTCCTTTGAATACCTGCATCTGTGCCATTGCTCAAAAAAGGAAGTTGTGGTTCTCAAGCTTGACTTTGAAAAGGCCTTTGATAGAATTGAGCACAAGGTTATCCTAGACATCCTACTGCACAATGGTTTTGGACAGAAATGGATCTCGTGGATAGATGCAATCCTCAAATCTAGAACATCTGCAGTGCTGCTAAATGGTGTCCCAGGAAAAACCTTCCATTGTAAGCGTGGGGTGAGGCAGGGGGATCCTCTTTCTCCTCTTCTTTTTGTCTTAGCTGTTGATTTGCTGCAATCAATTCTGAATAAAGCAAAAGAGATGAATCTCCTTAGACTCCCAATTCCTGCCCCGAGCACTGATTTCCCAGTAATCCAGTATGCAGATGATACTCTAGTGGTGCTGGAAGCCTCAGCGCAGCAACTCTTCTTCCTCAAAGGTGTCCTCCAATCATTCAGTGACTCCACCGGTTTAAAAATTAACTACAGCAAGTCCATGATGGTGCCCATTAACCTAAACTCAGAAAGGTTACATCATTTGGCCAGAACCTTTGGTTGTCAGACTGGCTCCTTCCCCTTCACATACTTAGGGCTACCCCTGGGGCTTACCAGACCAAAAGTTGATGAATTCCTTCCTCTAATCAGCAAATGTGAGAGAAGACTAAGTTACATATCCCCATTTCTCAATCAGGCAGGAAGGTTGCAGCTAACCAACTCAGTCCTATCAGCTCTACCAACATACACTATGTGTTCCATAATGTTGCCTAAGACAGTGATAAAACAAATAGATAAATATCGTAAACACTGCCTGTGGAGAGGAGCAGAAGCAAATACAAAAAAGATAGCAAAAGCTTCCTGGCCAGTTGTCTGCACCCCCAAAGATGAAGGAGGGCTGGGAGTCATTAATATCCAAACTCACAACGAAGCTCTAATTCTCAAACGTCTGCACAAATTCTATAACAGGTGCAAATTACCTTGGGTGGAATTGATTTGGGACAAACACTACAGAAATGGGAAGTTGCCAAACATTTCTTCCGCAAAGGGCTCCTTTTGGTGGAGAGATGCTCTCAAACTCTTGGATAAATATAAAGGACTTGCAAGTGTCTCTATTGGAAATGGGCAGACCTGTCTTTTGTGGGATGATCTTTGGAATGGCCAAGTTTGGAAAATTCAATTCCCTGAGCTATACTCTTATGCAAAAAATAAAAGGATCTGCATTAGCAAAGCTCATAATGTGCATACCATGCATGATCTCTTCAACTTGCCGATGTGTGTCGAAGCCCATGCCCAGCTGCAGGAATTCCATCTAGAGCTGTCAAGCCTTGCCATCAGCGAAATGAATGACAGTTGGAACTATATCTGGGGGTCTCCACAATTTTCATCCTCAAAGGCTTACATTGCCTTAACTGGTCATGCTCAGCCTGCACCAATCTTTAAATGGCTCTGGAAAACCTCTTGCCAAGGAAAGCATAAAATTTTCTTCTGGCTTGCCCTCAGAGATAGATTAAGCACCAGAAATATTATAAGAAGAAGAGGAATGTTCCTGGAAACATATCAATGTGTGTTATGTCAGCACCCCCCTGAAGAAAATGTCATGCACCTACTCTTCTATTGTCCATTCGCCAAAGATTGCTGGAACACAATGGGCTTCACCTATATTAATCACCTGACAATCCCACAGATCTTTCAGGCTTGGAAATCTAAACTGCAAGTGGAATTCTCCCTGGATATCTTCATCATCTGGTGCTGGGCCATCTGGATGATCAGAAACAATGTTATCTTCAGAAATGAAGTCCCCTCAGTTCCCAATTGCAAAAGGATTTTCACCTCTAAGATATTATTGCTTCTCCACAGAACTAAATCAAGAATTACCCCCCTCTTAGAAACATGGATCAGTACGAATTTGTAACTCCATGGGCTTTCTTTCTTTCTTTTGATGTACCCTGATCCTCCTTTGTAGCTTCTTAGCTGCTTTAGGCTCGCCTTTTGATTTTTTTTAAATTACTCTTCTGTAAACTTGTCTTTTAATTTATATATGTATATATATATATATATATATATATATATATATATATATATATATATATATATATATATATATATATATATATATATATAGTTTCGCAGTAGGAGCCACTCGCTCCTCCTGATTCTTCTAAAAAAAATAGTACGGTTATCTATTCTAAATCTGACAACACACTCGATAGTGTCTCAGTCAGCAAAATAAAAAACCCTTAGCATGTACATTTGCCTTTGGACTTGTTTTCACCTCTTCTTCTCCTCTCCAAGTGTGAACTTGCTCCATGTGGCATAATCACCTCTCAACCATCTTCAGGCCTTGCTCATTAGCTTGGTATGGATCCTAACTCAATCACAACTAAATTGAAAGCGTTAGTCCACTAGTTGTCATTCTTTTTTCGATAATTACACAGTTACAACGCAAATGCCCACAACAGGCATGCACACTCACCCCTATGAACACACGTACACAAACCCTAGCAAAACCAAACTTAGGGCTTTAAACTGCCGATAGCTATAGTTCTCCGTCTTTCGAAGGGAACACCAACATCACCGTTGTAGCTCTTTTCACAGAACTGGTCAAGAGGGTGAGCAGGGATTAGGGAATGGCTAGGATTAGGGCGACATTTTGGGACACCGTACGTTGACATTTTGGACCACTGCATCATGAAAAATTGTAGAAGCTCACTTTGATTTCGGTCCACTAATCCTCTAGGAACTACATAGCGAGTCGTTTAGCATGTTTAGTGCTCTAATCACCGCTGCGCTAGCGGTCATGATCTCTGAGAGTGTTAAAACTTAAAAGGCAATGACTCTCTTGTCGTCACCCTTGTCAAGCTGCTAAATCCGGATATAGCAGAAACTATATCTGGCTATTTGAAACATTGGTATGATTTTTCTTCTTTGAAGAAGTCTAAAACCGGATTTTGTTTTCCATTATCTAAAATATCATGTTTGGCAAATATAGCTCACCAATAACTGCATAACTACAAGTCTACAACCTTGATATAATGAACAACCCAAGCAAAGACAAATGACAAAACGTGCAATTTGTCACGGACCATATAGCTATCCATTTTGTCACTCATAGTACAGAGATACTATACTGGCGGTTCGCAACCCCTTTGTACAGGCGGATTGACGAACCGCCAGTGGCTATAGGCCTGTGGAAATAAAAGTTTCCACAGGCGGTTAACTGAGAACCGCCTGTACAAACAGATTTCTACAGGCGGAGAACCGCCTGTAGAAATTGGATTCTACAGGCGGCTCTCATAACAGAACCGCCTGTGGTAAGATTTTCCAATTTAACCCTATTTTCCAGCAAACCCTATTTTTAATATATATATATATATATATATATTATATACATTAATATTGAAACTATGTTAGGCTACAAGATTCAACCAATGCAACATGCAATATATTTATATATACCATTACTTTGTACATAAAATTATATTAATTACAAACATCACACATCAATGTTTTTTGTTTACAGACATATGAGGTTTCACATCTGAAACCTCTGCTCTAATAACCCGATCGAGATAGCTTTAGCCTACTAATATCTCTTAGCGCTATAAACTCAGGCTTTGCTAGGACGCTGGTCGGGTCGTGATATTTCCCTTCGGTGGGAATAGCTTCTCTCAAGAGAAAAGTGCAGAGGTCCTCAACTATGTTATATAGAACAGCTTGAGTCACGCTCTTCGCCTTTTCCAACTCATGTTGCTGCAGAGGAAGTTAGAAACATCATAAATTTATAGTTCATATAACACATGCTTAGCAACAAAAAATGACACAAATAATATAAACGACTATTAGAGCAATACCTTAGAAGGGTTAGTTACATATCTTTCGGTCTCTCTCATGAACTCGTAGACGTAGAATCCACAGTGGACCGATCCGACTGGTTGCTTATGGCACTGATGTATGACAAAAAAGTGGATATTTATTAGTTGCAACATCGTCATATGCATATTATATTTATAAAAGACAGCTTGTGATATTTTGGTACGTACCGGCCATTTATAAAATAATCTCAATGGCTGCCCCAGTTCTGATGAATCACACCTTCCACCTTTGATCTTATAATACCTATAGGCCCTATAGTACCGAATACACAATCCTGAAGTTATTCTGAAACTCTTATAAAAGTAGATATTAATATTTAATGTACTCAGCTTACCGTTCCAAGTGTGTAATGAATTTTGCATAACTTGAAGGATCATAGTCTGCAGAGTCTAGGACTAGCACACGTCCTAGACTAGGATTAATGAGGAGGCAGATCCAGTGGTCCCTGAGAGAATCGAATTTATGATGCAAGTGCCCATTGAAATTACTAATACGACGATGAATACAAATTGACACTTACCCAAAGTTGTATGGGGCAACAACACATTCTCGATCTTGATACTTGAGCAGTGCCAAGGCTATGTAGAGGTCGTATTTACATTCATAATCTAGACGACTTTCATCTATTATCTTCTTACGCTCAGCGGGGTCCAAACCTTCTAAGGAGTCGTGTTTGTCTCCGATTCTGAAGTTGTGCTGCTCCTCGCATATCTTCATCGGGCTCAGATATGCAACCCTTTTACTGGCAGACCTATCAGGATCTGAACCGTACCGCATCTCTTGTTGTTCAAAATTCATTCTGCAATGAGCACTTGTATGTTAGATGTTGAAAATTGATGCAACTCATGAATTATTACAAAGAGATGGTACGAGTGACACTTACAATGCAAACACGGTTACCAGCTGCACGTCTAGTCTCTGCAGGTTCATCATTAGCCACATGTCCTCGAAGGTAACGATTGCCTTTGTCCGCTCACTGTTGAATGCTGTTGGTGGTATAATCACATTGATCGTGTGAATGCCTACAGAAGCTGCTCTCATATACCAGTCATGCATCCTTTTTATACCAGCTGGGATCTTTTTGAGTTTGTCCCAACTAAGTAGTGGTCTGCCTGGCTCATATTTAGTAGGGACATATTTGTAATCATCCTTCGTTGGTGGCCTGATATTGACAATACGTGTTTCAAAGCTTTTCGACCCCTCCTTCTCATGCTCTGCTAAGTCAACAAGTTTCGAAGTGCGGCTCCTTGCAATTCCGGACAGAAATAGGGCCGTACCAGCGGCCTTCTTCTTTGGCTCGAACGGGGAAACCAATTTGGGGACCGAGAATTTTGTTTTCTTTGGTTGTGGTGGTGTCTTATCATCATTTTTTGGTGCCGGTGGTGTGGAAGATTGCGGTGTTGAAGCAAGGGGTTTAGGTGATGGTGGTGAAGCCTGGGGTTTAGGTGATGGTGGGGGAGTGGGTTTTGATGGTGGCGGGGATGGTGGTTGAGGCATTATTGGTGATGGTGGTGGTGGGGATTGTGGATGCAAGATTGGAGAGGTTGGTGGAGTGGGAAGAGATGTGGGATGGGACGACTCCTGAGTCTGCGGCACTTCTCGGGGTGATGGTTCTGGTACCTGAGACAGCAGGACGTCCCGTCGAGGCCAAAGAATAAAATTCTTGATAGCTTGTCCCAGTTTCTCAATGCCCTCGGGACTGGGAATGTCTAGCATGTCGTCCTCATATCCTTGGACAACTGTCAACACTTCCACCCTGTAGTAGTCCTCAGGGATCTCACTACCATGGAATTGACGCCCCAGGATCGCAAGTCCTGTGGCTACTTCCCTTGTACGATTATTGTTAAAACCATACCTTATGACTAGGGAGCAAGGCACAGGACTATCGATCTCATCAACTGGATAGCGGACCTTGTCTCCGGTAGAGGCAATACTACTCGGGACGACCGGAGCTTGTTCTGTTGTCGGGGCAACGACTAGCTGCATTTGAGGAGGCTGCTGGCCACTTAATTGGCTAGACATTGCGGTCGCCAATCGCTGCATCAACTCAGGAGGAGGATTGGAGAGGATTTTAGACATCACCTCTTCGACTTCTCTCTTAGCCTCCTCCTTAAAATAATTAGACATTTCTGCCTTGTAGCGATCCCGTTTCCTATACATTGCTTCCCACTCTGGTCCGAATCCTTCTTTCCATCCTTCTTTTGATGAGATGCCTCGTACATGACCAGGATGCTCTGGGTTACCCAGAGCAACAGTAAGGACATCTTTCTCCCTTTGGGGCTTAAATTCGCCCGCTTTCTGCTTAGCTGCCACAGCGAAAATATTCTTCGCTGCCTCTTCGACCATTGGGTCAGAAAATGATAAGCCAGACTTAGCTTCCTTTGCCGGTACACGAGCACGAATCCACCTCGAGCCCTTGCGACCAAGTTGGTCAGGAAGCGCTGGCAGACCCTTAGCCCTCTGCGCTTCATCCTCTTGCTCCCATTGGGCAAGCTTGCGCTGGTAACCACCTGTGCCTAGGTGATGGTGGTACATGTTCCTTTTTGCAAGCTCGGATTTAGATTCGCTCAAAGCTTTGAACTCCTCGGTACTCCTCTGCTCTAAAAACACCGCCCATTGACCAGTAGTGATTTTATACCTTTTTGTCGGGTCCAACCCTTTCTTTGCCCACTTAGAATTCAACTCGGACTTGTAATTCCTAAACATGATTCCCCTCTGCTTCAATGTGTACTCCTTTACTAGGTCTTCTGAACCCTGAGGTAAAACAAACCTTATAAGCAGCTTGTCCCACATTCTTGTGATTTCATTTTGGTCCACTTTTGCCCACTCCCTGACTGTGATGTCAAGATGGTCCCTAACTAAGAATCCAAGTGCGTTACGCCACTTAGGTAAGGCCTCTGGAGGAGCTAGGGGTTGTCCTGTCGGGCTCACATCTGTAATTCTAAATGTGACTTTTGGAAACTGATTCAATCCTCTGTCACCTCGTTTCCTTTTTCTATCATCAGTCTTCTCGGTGGTCTTCTCGGTGGTTGTCTCCGTCGTCGGTTCGGGTGCACCTTCATGTGTGAATTTTTCCTCGGATAGGATCTCTTTCAGCTCATGAAACTGAGATAACACCTCCTGTTCATGTTAAAAGTTAAACACATAAATCATTCTTGTACATATACTGAGGGACATAAAAGTTAGAAAGATTTAATTATGGATGAGTAATTCATCACCTCATCTACTTCTGGAATGTAATCTGGGTCACGTTCTAATTCACAACGAGCGTTCCTCTCTATGCGAGGATCTGGAATGTCGCTAGGGGAGGTCTCGTACGAAGGACTTGATTCACGTTCTTTTGCATTATCTGTGTGGTCCGATCCTTGCGCTTGCTCGGTGCTGTGTGATACGTGCACCTTCTCTGTGTGGTCCGAACCTTTTGCCGGTGCTTGGTCGATGCCGTCAGACCCTGACGCTTGGTTTGGGGTTGGAGAAGTCATCGTGATAATCTATTCAAATAATTACTTAGCATTATAAATAATGTATATACATAGACACTTAAACTAAAAGCAAATATTAATTGTTTATTATTTTTACACATAAATAAATATATGCAATTTACATATATATATATATATATAATTGCATTATAAATAATTGGATTATAAAAAAGAAATAATAACTACTTAGCTTATGCTATAATGTATATACATAGACACTTAAACTAAAAGCAAATATGAATTGCATTGTAAATAATATATATACAATTAATAATTTTAAGAAAAATAAAACATCATATACATCAAATAAGAAAAATAAAAATTAATTATTTAGGATATGCACAATGTATATTTATCTAGGACAATTAACAATTAATAATTATTTAGGACAATTAATAATTTTAAGAAAAATAAAATATCATATACATTTATCTAGGACAATTAATAATTATTAATTATTGAGAACAATTAATAATTAATAATACATCATATATATTTATTTAGAACAATTAATAATTATTTAGGACAATTATACATCATATACATCAAATAAGAAAAATAAAAAATAATTATGTAGGATATGCATAATGTATATAAGAAAAATAAAACATCATATACATTTATTTAGGACAATTAATAATTATTTAGGACAATTAATAATTTTAAGAAAAATAAAACATTATATACATTTATCTAGGACAATTAATAATTAATAATTAGTTATGACAACTAGTAAGTATTTAGGACAATTAATAATTAATAATACATCATATATATTTATTTAGAACAATTAATAATTATTTATAACAATTATACATCATATACATCAAATAAGAAAAATAAAAAATAAAAAAATAAAACAATGGACGTTGGTGGGCCGGCCCAGCTGGGCAAGCGGCCCACCGGCCCCTGCCCCTCCCCCTCCCTCTCACCCTCGCCCTCTGCACGGCCGCAAGGCCGCCGCCGCCGCCTCAGGTGACCACCCCGATGCTCTGGCCGCCTCGACTCCCCCCGCCTCCCAACGCCGCCTCGACTCCCCCACGCCGGCCGCACTCGCCGTGTCGCCGCCGGCGAGCCGCGGCCGCCGCGCGGGCTCTCTGCCTCCGCCGCGCCGAGCTCCCGCATCGGCCGGCGCACGAAGCCGCCCCCGCCGCAGCCGCACGCGCACCCACTCCCACGTCGCAGCCGGGAGCTTTCCTCGAAGAGAAGATGCCGGCGAGAAGGAGAAGGAGAAGGTCGCCGGCGATGGGAAATTTGGACAGCCTGGCGGCGTGTTTGAATAGAGACTGGCGCCTTCAGGGACTTAGAAAACTTCGGGTCTGCGCGCGGAGTATATATGGCCTCGATTTCTACAGGCGGTTGGCATTAACCACCGCCTGTAGAAATGGTTTCTACAGGCGGTGTTCAATGCCAACCGCCTGTAGAAATCCATTTCTACAGGCGGTTGGCATTGACCACCGCCTGTAGAAATACCTCTACACAGGCGGTGGTCAATACCACCCACCTGTAGAAAGTTTTTTGTAATTTTTATTATTATTGTTGTTTTCTATATTTTTTGTTAATATTTTTTATTGCATATTGATATTATAATATAATAATATTTTAACATAATTATTTCTATATTCTATATTGGTAACATATTTATATTGTTTATATATTATTTGTATAATGATATTATAATATAATTATATTGTTTCACACCTTTATATTATTTTTATATTATTTTAAATTTCAAATGCATATTGCATATTGTATGAAAGGTAGAGCTTGATGAGCTCTAACTCCTCTCTATCCAAAACTTTTTCATTTGAGGACTTTTAGTGCCTAGTTTGACCTAGTTTGACCTAGTCAAAATTTGAAATTTCGCATTTCCACAGCTACACACACGTTTTCGAAACCCGAGACATCCCCAACTCGAAAAGTCATGAATACAAAGTTTGTTCCACTCATCAAGATATACATTTCATACATAGGACATTTTTGCATTTGACAAAGCGTTTCAAAAGTGTGGTTCTAAATCCACAAGTCTCACATATAGTTTCATAAAGTTTGTGTCACATTCAACACTTTGTGACTAGAGTTTACCGATCCTTTCCCATATGCCAAAATATCCTATGTATGGAATGTGTATCTTGAGGAGCTCTAACACCCATGTATTCAAAAGTTTTTCATTTGAGGTCATTTAGTGCCTAGTTTGACCTAGTTTGACCAAGTCAAATCTTGGATTTTTTCTGAAAAGTCACTTTGACCGGACCCTTGGTAGCCTCAGATACAAAAGTCATGAATACAAAGTTTGTCCAGCTCATCAAGATACACATTGTGTGTAAGGGTCAACTTTTCATCTGAGAGAGTTTGGACCACTCAAAATTTGAAATTTCACATTTCCACAGCTACACACACGTTTTTGAAACCCGAGACGTCCCCAACTCGAAAAGTCATGAATACAAAGTTTGTTCCACTCATCAAGATATACATTTCATAAATAGGACATTTTTGCATTTGACAAAGCGTTTACATGATACAATCTAGGCCGCTACTATTCTTCCTTGTCCATCAGGGCGCACCCATGGCAAAGAACTTTGTGGCATGCTTCGCTCAATATTTTTTATCTTCATGGGATGGTCCACAAAGAGGGACATATCACTGAACTGGTTAAAATCCTCCAGATCCGATACACCGTCAACTCCAACTGCTTGTTGCTTTCCTGGAAAAACTACATGCTTCGGTTTGTCGGTACTTTTCTTCTCATTCTTAGAAAGGATCTGCTCAGCATAGAAAACCTGTGCAGCACGATTAGCAAGGATCCATGGGTCATCTTTATATCCCACCTTACTTAGATCAAGAACTCTGACCCCATAATTATCCACTGTGACATGTTTATCTTCAACCCATTGACATCGAAACACAGGGATCTGAAATGTACCATAGTCTAGTTCCCATATGTCCTCGATGAAGCCAAAGTATGTAATAATATCACCAGTTTTGTCATCTACAGCCTCGCATCGAACACCACTATTTTGTGTCATGCTCTTTTGGTCCTTAGACTTGGTATGAAATGTGAATCCACTAATGTCATTGGTTTGCCATGTTATGACTTGGCGTGATGGTCCAGATGCCAAAGCCTTGATGGTTTGTTTCTCAATTGTTTCCCCATATGGAATGTCCTGCTCCCTTAGCCATGTGTACAACTGTTTCTTGTGTTCCTTCATTACCCAATCCTCTGTTTGCCTAGGATTATGTTCTCGAAGCTCATTCATGTGTTGTTCAATCAAATGCTCCATTATCGAGAGCTGATGTAAGATGTTGTGATGTGCCTCAAGTATTGTATTATAATCTGGTGGGATGAATGATTTTCGTCCAATCCTCCCACATCCATGTAGCCTACCCTCATGTCTTGACTGAGGCAAACCTATTGCAACCTGGTCTTTTAGGACGTTATTGCAGAATGGTCCACCGGACTCAATCGCCTCTTCGGTACAATACCCCTCTATCATGGACGCCTCGGGACGAGCACGAGTTGATACATAGCCATTTAGTATTGACATAAATCACTCGTAAGTCCACATTTCATGCAGGTACATGGGACCCAGTGCCTGTATTTGTGGAACCAAGTGCACCACAAGGTGCACCATGATATCAAAGAATGATGGGGGAAACACATCTCAAACTGTGACACTATTTCCACTGCGAATTCCTGAAGGGATTCTAACTCATCACGGTCAATTACCTTTTGTGTGATCTTGTTGAAAAAGTAGCACAATCGTGTGACTGCCATCTTTAAGAATACTGGATTTATAGCCCTTATTGCAATAGGGAGGAAAGTAGTCAGCATGACATGACAATCATGTGAGTTGTAGTTGGTGAGTGCTAGGTCTTTCATTGACACAAAACTCCGTATGCTAGAGCAGAATCCAGATGGGACTTTCAATTTCTTCAACCACTCACACATCGCATGTTTCTCATCTATGTGGAGGTTGTAGCTTGCTGCTGGGAGATGGTACTTCCCATTTTCTTGAAGAACAGGATGAAGCTCTTTTTTTATGCCTAACTGCACCATGTCAAAGCGTGAATTGAGTCCTTCCTTTGTCTTGGTCTTGATGTCTAGCAATGTGCCAATTAGACTTTCGAACACATTCTTCTAGACGTGCATACCATCGATCGCGTGTCGTACATCCAAGTCTTTCCAGTATGGCAAATACTCGAAGAAAATGGACTTCTTCTTGAATGTTGCCCCTGGAGTTGATTTGACATCCTTTCTTAATTTTCCATCCTTTGTCTTCTTTCCAAACATAAATTTAATGTTGCTGACTATTTTGAAAACTCTATGGCCTTTGCTATTACCTAGTGGTGCATCTGAGTTCCTTTCATCATTATTGTCAAAGTACTTATCCATCTTTTTCAGGCGGTACTTGTGTCCTTTCGATAAGAAGCGTTTGTGCCTCATGTACACTATCTTCTTATATGCATTAAGGAACACGTAATGGGTTCCATCTATGCACACCACGCAACCAACCTTTCCCTTAAATTGCCCTGATAAAATAAAGAGAGCAGGGTAATCGTTGATAGTAACAAAAATAATTGCTCTTAGCGTGAATGAATCTTTGCGATACTCGTCCAACATTTGAACACCTTTTTCCCATAACATTTTCATTTCCTCCATCAATGGCTCCAGGAAAACATCCATGTCAACTCCAGGTTGAACTGGTCCAGAGATAAGTAAGGTTAGCAAAAGGTATTTTCGCTTCTGCATCAACCATGGAGGGAGGTTGTAGATGGTGAGAATCACCGGCCATGTGCTATGCTTGCTGCTCCTCTCAGCAAATGGATTCATTCCATCTGTACACAGTGCAAACCTAACATTCCTTGGTTCGCTGGCAAAGTCTCGGTGGTTGTCATTGAAATCTTGCCACTGCTTTCCATCGGCTGGATGGCGAAGCTTGCCATCATTTTTGTGCTCATCAAAAGCATGCCAACTCATAAGTTTTGCATCCTCAGGGTTAGCAAACAAACTCCTCAGTCGATCTACCACTGGAAGGTACCACATCACTAAAGCAGGAATCTTTTTCTGCGCATAATAGTCAACCCCTTCTTTATCTTTGCTCATGGGTTTTGAACTCTGTTGGGTGTTCTTTTGGGCCTTCTTTCGCTTCTTCCCTGCTTTACACATGGAGGCAGCACAATCCTCTCGATAGTCTTTGTTTGTCTTGTACCGACTTGCACCACACTTTGGACAACTATCCAAGTCCTTGTAATCATCACCTCGGTACAGGATACAATGATTTCTACACGCATGGATCTTCTCGACACCCATAGTCAGCGGACTGATCAGCTTCTTTGCATAGTATGTGTTAGCAGGAACTTTGTTCTCCTTTGGAAGCATATCGCCGATAATACTTAAGAACGCATCGAATCCAGCATCGGACAAACCATACCTGGCTTTTGCCATCAACAGTTTTAGCACAGCTCGTAACGTTGTGTACTCTTTGGTACAACCTTTAGACTCATCATACAAAGGCTCTTCTGCTGCCTTCTTCAAGGCCTCCATCCCTTTCATTAATAACATTGAAGGTTCAGTATGACGACGCAACATTGCCTCCAAGAATTCAGCATCTTCTGCAGCCGTATCATTTGGTAAGACATGAGTTCTTGCACCATCATTTCCCCAGCAGATCCACCAGCGGTAACATTTGGCACAACATGTTCACTCTGGGGTGTGTCGTGGAAAAACTGATCAGCAGGCATGCCTAGACCATCGGTGTCGATGTGTGCTGGGTCCCCAACTGTATAAGGCGCTGAGCTACCCTCTCCATGCTTTGTCCAAATCAAGTAATCCTTCATAAATCCTCGACAGACTAGATGAGAAATGATTACTTCAGTATCTTCAAATAGAAGAATATTTCTGCAGTCGTAGCATGGACAATATATATGCTTCGTCTTTGTTCTCAAAGCATGGTTCTTAGCGGCATCAACAAACCTATGCACCTCAGGTATATATGATGGATCTAGTCTTGATAAGTTATACATCCATGAGGACCTCTCCATCATGACCTGTTGAAAAGTTAGTAAATTAATTGAAATATTGTCTACGAATATTTGTTATTAAAAATAAAAGAAGACCTAACAATTAAATCAAATTGAAAAAGGAATCATGGAAATGGTGAGAGGAGAGGAAACATCTTATACAAGAGGGCACAAAAATGCTTATCGCGTAATTAAATCAAATTTACATAAAAAATAACATCCTAAACAATATAATTTAAAAAACTAAAAAGAAAACTTACCTTTCTTAGCCACCTCCACCTCCTTCCAAGAAATGAAGATCAAAACCTCAAACCTTGTATTTTGACCTGTTGAAAAGTTAGTAAATTAATTGAAATATTGTCTACGAATATCTGTCATAAAAAATAAAAGAACACCTAACAATTAAATCAAATTGAAAAAGTAAAAAAAGTATCAAAAATAAAGACAAAACCATAAATATATATCTTTATATCACTAAAATAAATTTGACAAGGTACAAAAACACTGTTGATTAAAACTAAATATATTATATCACTAAAAAATTTGAGAATGAAACATGGAAATGGTGAGAGGAGAGGCAACATCTGAAGCAACCTCATATATAAAAAATGCTTATCGCGTAATTAAATCAAATTTACACAAAAAATAACATCCTAAACCATATAATTTAGAAAACTAAAAAGAAAACTTATCTTTCTCTCCCAAGCATGGAAACACCATTCATGGAAACTACAACATATATATTTCTGGTTTCACAAATTAGAGAAGTAAACATAAAAAACAAGATAGGAGAGACATCATATATCCATCATAAGCAACTTTATTTGAGCAAAATAGACCATACCTAGCTATTCTACTCTCTCTCTCTCATGGTGAAACCCTAGATCCAAAAAGTAGCTCAAATTGAGCAAGAGGGCACAAAATGAGGCATTAGAGGCATCAACTAACCTTTCTTAGCCACCTCATTCCAAGAAATGAAGATCAAAACCTCCCCCCTTGTATTTTGGAAAAACTGGACCTCCAAGATGTGCTCCAATGGAATGTGGCTGCTACCTACAGTTCTGCCCGAGGAGGAAGAAGGGGTTCTCGGTTATTTATAGCAAGATAAATCACAGGCGGTTTGTTATGTGAACCGCCTGTATAAAAGGCTCAGTACAGGCGGTTCACATAACAAAACCGCCTGTGTAAATACATCATTTACACAGGTGTCGGCGTCTAGACTCGCGGTCTAGGCACTAACAAGTATAAACCTACGTGACTGACCAAGCTCGGATGGTGATGCAAATGAGACACAGAGGGTTTATACTGGTTCGGGCTAAGAATGCCCTACGTCCAGTGCGGTCGGAATCTCTGTATAACCTTGCACCCAAAGGTGCTTGTAGTAGGGGGTACAAGCAGGTTGCGAGAGAGGGCTAAGTCCCAGGTCTCGGCTTAGTGGTGGGCAGAGTGCGAGTTGCTGCTCTGAGAAAGAGTGTTGTGTGTGTGAACTTGATCTTCTGGACCTTGTGGACCTGTCCGTTGTTGTGAGCCCTGGCTCCCCTTTTATAGCCTCAAGGGAAGACAGGTATTTACATGAGTAGATTTCTTCTGTTGAATGGTGAAGCCACAGTCCTGTCCCTGTTGAAGCTGGTCCGTCTCGTCCTTGAGGGATGGCTGCCAGTATGGTTGCTTCTGTGGAGGGTTACCGAGCCCTGTAGGAGTCAGGGGGGTCGGGTCGGTGATACTGCTGATCGTCTTGATAATAGTAGGAGAAGACAGCAGACAGTGACGCTGATTGACCTTCCCCATCCCCTTTTTTACTGTGAGGCAGTGCGCCACAGTGAAAGAGGTAAGGTTGCATAGTGAAAGAGGTAAGGCCACAGTGACCAGGGTGGTTGGAACAGTCGGCACCCTACCCTGCTGCGGTATGGGAGTCATCGCGCTTGTCACTTCGTGGGTACGGGCGCCGTACGGTGGAAGTCTTGTCGACCTGGTGGAGCGGGGTCCGGCGCCTGAGCCCAGAAGGGATCGGGCGAGACGGAACTTGCGTCCGAGACCCTGAGGGGTCGGGCGAGTCGGAACTTGCGTCCGAGGCCCTGGGGGGTCGGGCGAGTCGGAACTTGCTTCCGAGGCCCTGAGGGGTCGGGCGAGTCGGAACTTGCGTCCGAGGCCCTGAGGGGTCGGGTGAGTCGGAACTTGCGTCCGAGGCCCTGAGGGGTCGGGCGAGTCGGAACTTGGGTCCGTACCCCGGTGATTGCGGTTATTATGCTTTTTGTGTTTTTTCGTTGCTCTGATTTGGGTATCCCTTATTATGGTACCCGACAGTAGCCCCCGAGCCTCTGAAGGGGTGAGGTCACCCCTTCAGAGGTTCTTTTCCCCAGGGACTGTAGTTGAATAGGAGCTTTTACTTTTCTCCGGGGGGTGCGTGCGAGCGCACCCGCTGGGTGTAGCCCCCGAGCCTTTTGGAGGAATGGTGTTATTCCTTCAAAGGCTTTCACCTTTTGACAGCTATAGTCTGGAGTGTTTTAAGGGATAGGTTGCGTGTTCTCTACACGTAGTGCCTGTTCCCATGGTGCGAGGAAGCCCCCGAGCCCTTTCCCCGCAAGGGTCGATCAGGTTCTTTCTCGTCTTGTAATTACGTCCCTCATTCTTCCTTTCGCTCGGAGGAGGGGTGGGTCGTGCCGTACTACCCTCGATGGGCGAGTGACGACGCTTCCCGGGAGCTGCAGGCGGGTAGATCCAAGTGGATGTCCGAGTCCCGTTCGATAGGGGTCGGCTAGCGGCCCTATGGGCACATCTCAAAAAGTACCCGAGGGCAGTCACGGTGGATGTCGGAACCGTTCGCTAGGTCCCGAGGGCTCGATGCCTCCCTCGATGGGATCCCACTCACATGACACCCGCGTGGGTCTTGGATATGACTTGCAAAGATGCGCCGACTCCCAGTAGGGTTTGGACCTTGGCCTCTATTGTGCTCATCTCCAGTCATCCCTCGCTCGGTTATCCTGAGGCGACTGTTCGAACCTGTGTCGCAGGTCAGTCTCGCAACCTCTGGAACGTAGGTGGCCATGGCCTGGGGATTCTTGGGCCTCGAAAGGCTTTTTTCAGACTCGTTCTTTAGTGTCGGGGTTGTCGCGAGACGGGGTCTGCGCCCGACGGGAAACCGCCTCGCAACATTAGCGCGGGGTCTTGATGGGGTCGGGCGAGACGGAATCTTGCGCTCGACGAAGACCTCCCCGCGACGCTTGACCCGCGGGGGGTCGGGCGCCGCGTCCCCTGGAAGGAACCGCCCTGACATGACTTTTCAGGGCGCTCCTTTTGAGGCGCGGCGCGTGGGGACTCGAAACGGCCGTGCCGTTTCGCCCTAGTTGGATGGGACGTTTCGCCTGCGAAATTAATGCGCGCGTGCGGCGGGCGCGGGAATCGGAGGAAGTTGGCGCTTCGAGTTTTTTCACCTGAGTGGGCGACGGTTGCTCTTTCTCCCATTTGGCCTTCCTCGCAGTGGTCGTGGCTTGCCTCTCCTATAAAAGCGGCCGCCGGGGGCTTGGTTTCTTTTTTCCGCGCCACAAAGCCCTTGCCTCCTGCTCTTCCTTTCGCCTCCATCTCCTCCCAAAGCCATGGCCGGCGTTGAGGCATGGCCGCCCAACAATGTAACCAAGTCCGCGCTGGAGGCGCGCGTGAGGGCCGGGATTCTCCGCCCTCTCAACGACGTTGGTTTCCCGGAATGGATCGTTCCTTCGGCGAACGACAGGGAGCCAAACCCGCCGCCGGGCTATGTGGTTTGCTTCCTGTCGTCCTTAGACTGGGGGTTCGGGGTCCCAGCCGGTCGTCTGATCCGGGCGATCCTCCACTACTATGAGGTGGAGCTGCACAACCTGAATCCCAATTCGGTGATGCAGGCCGCCGTCTTCGCCACGGTCTGCGAGGGGTTCCTGGGGGTTCCTGTCAACTGGAACCTCTGGCTTCACCTCTTCAAGGCGGACATGTCGGCCCGCTACATGGGGAAGGAGAAGATCCCCCTGCGGGCCGGTGGCTGCACGCTGCAGCTTCGTCAGCAGCGATCCGGATTATATATCTGGAGTTCGATGCCATCGTCAAACCGGGGGTGGCAGAGCGGGTGGTTCTACCTCCGGAACGACGGTGGTCTGCTGCCGAAGTACACTGGGAACATGGTGACGGAGGCCCCCCAGAAGTGGGTGTGGGGCGCTCCGGCCGAGGAGCAGAAGAGGCTCGCCCCGCTTCTCGCGGGGCTTCAGAAGCTGCGGGAGGCCCGAGTCACTGCGGCCACGGTGGCAGTAGCGTTCCACAAGAGGAGCCTGCTTCCGCTAGCGCAGCGCCGGGTGCCCATGTTCGAGATGTCCCGGGACGTCCCCTGGGCAAGGACGAGGATGTTAGCCGAGCCGATCTCGGCTTCGGACATCGCCGCCCGGGTCGAGAAGACCACGCACCCGGAGTTGAAGAACTCCCGGGTGGTGCCGATGCGCCCTGAAAAGGGCTACATTTCCCTGGTAAGAAGGTGTCCTTTACTTCAATTTCTCGCCCTCTTTCTTTCTTTCGCCTGATTCCCTGTTGATCCGTTTGCTCAGGGGATCGGGGCCGTCAAGGACTCCCTACCCCCTGTCCCGGAGGACAAAGAGATCCGGGCCAAAAATCGGTCCCGGAACGAAGAGCAAAAGAAGGTCAAGGACGGCAAGAAAGCCAAGGCGGCGCGAAGGGCGGAGAGGCGGGAGATCGCCTCCAAGAACCGCCATGAAGCCGAGAAGGCGGGGGTCGTCCCGCCTTCGTCTCCTGAGACTTCGGACTCGGAGACAGAGGGCGGGGGCGGCGACGTCGACTGGCTTGACGCGCTGATGGAGGAGGACGACGCAGTCCCTCTTGCCGGGGGGATCGAGGCTCCGGAGGGGTCAAAGGCCCAAGGTGGGTCGGAGACCCCCGAGGGGACCCAGGCGCCGGGGGGCGGGCAGCCCGTCCCCCACATCGTTGTGGACGACGAGGGCAGCGTCCCTCGTGAAGGTTCAGCCCCCGTGGGCCTCCAAGAAGGGGAGAAGGCGTCGGAGGCCGAGCCCGAGGGGGCCCCTCACTCGGTAGCGCCGGAGGGTCCGGCCGAGCCTACCCCAGCGTCCAAGACGGGAGCTGGTGCCCCGCCGGCCGAGGCCATCATGGTGCCCCGTGCGCCGTCGGCAGGCGAGGCCGGCGTCCGACCGTCGGCCCCTGGCGCCGCGGGGGACCCCCAAGGAGCCCCAGGTTCCTATAAGAAGTCTGCTCCCCGGGCGAGGTAAAGATAGGTTTCCTGATCCTTCTGCCAATTTTTTGTTTTTCTCTTTCTTCTGACTTGATGTTGTTCTCCCAGCCATAAGCAAAAAGCGCCTTCGGTGGCGCTGGCCCCCCTGAAGGCTGTGAAGAGGGGGGCTCGGTCGACTCCCGGGTCGGCCAGGCCCGTGTCGCCGCCGCCGCCAGGCTACGAGGAGGCAGGGCGCCACCAGGGGCAAGACACGGGGACGCCGAAACCCAAGGGCCGGAGGACGCTGACCTCGGAGGTGCGGCCCGGCCTGTGCGCGCTGAGGAAGGCCGAGCCATCGTGGTGTCCGATGCGGCGCCCGAGGCCCCGCGGCGGGGAGGGAGGAGGAAGCTGGTTGGGGCAAGAGCCCCGTAATCTGGCCCAACCTCGGCGATGCCGAGGGGAGAGCCAGATTTGTCCTGGATGACCCGTCAGAGAATTACCTCTGGCAGGGTCTGGATGCGTGCGGGCGCGCCGGTGTCGAGGCCCTCAACCGAGCTACCCAGCTCGTGGGCCGTGACATGTATAATTTGGCTCAGGTAAGATTTTTACCCGTGTTGTAAAGTAGGTTTGTCCTTGCTTTTGCGGTATTAACTCCTTTTGTGACCTTTGATCTGGCAGGCGCTCAAGGCCACCTCCCAGGAGAAGTCGGTATTTCTCCGTCGGGAGAGGGAGGCTTGGGCGTCCTTTGAGAACGAGAGGGCTGCCAGGGAGGCGGCCGAGGGGGAGCTCGCGAAGGAGTGCGAGGTTTCCGCCGAGCTTTGGCAGAAGTGCTCAGCACTGGCCACCGAGGCTCGGGAGGCCCAGGAGGCCCAGGATAAGGTCACTCCCCTGGAGGACAGGATTGGGGTCCTCACCCAAGAGTCCGAGGCGCAGAAGGCGGCGGCTGAGGGGTATAAGAGTGAGGTCGCTCGGCTTGAAGCTTTGCTCGCCGAGAAAGACCTTGCCTTGAACCAAGCTCAGACCGACCTGACCGAGGCTCTGAGCCAGGTGGCCCGCTGGCATCAGAGCTCGGCGGAGTACGAGAAGCGCGCCAAGGGTAGGACTTGTGCCCTTTACCTTAGACGCCTTTGTACTTTTGAATTGGTCTTTCCTGATTCCTTTTTTCTTGTCGTATTTTTAATCAGAGTTGGAGGTGAAGGTGGTCGAGACGGCCTCTACTGCCGAGGCCCTGCAAAAGTCCCTCGACGCCGAGGCTTCAGACCGCTCGGCTGTTGAAGCCGTGGTCACCTCGGTGTGTGAGGGGCTCGGGGTATCGGTGTCGGGGTCGTCGCTGCGCAGTCGGATCGAAGCTCTTTACTCCCGGGCCGGGGAGAGGATGAGGGAGGCACTCCACACCGGGGTGAAGAAGGCCCTGGCAGTGGTGAGCTCTCACTATGCCGGCATTGACTTGCCGGCGGTTTGTGAGGGCTACGTTCTCCCTGATGACGAAACCGAAGCCCAGGAGGAGGTGCAGAGGCTCGACGACGCCGCGACTGTCCCTGGAGACGCCTTGGCCGCCTTTTTCGATGATGAGGCGGAGCTTCCCCCCCTCGGGGCTCGAGGACCTGAGTAGACAGGACAATAGATTTCTTAGTTTTTCTTTTTTCTTTTTGTGGGTGTTGAGGCCAGTAGGCCTTGTATTATACAATGTTTAATGTTGAATACAAATATTCGTGTAATTGCTCTTTAAGCTGTTTTCTCTTTCCTTATGCCGATCCGACCTCGGCAGCGCGAGGTCGGGTAAGCTCCTTAGAGTTTTGCGCTAGCCAGAGTCCCCGATCCTAAGTGCTTTTCCTTTTTCCTTAGTAACTCGTGGAAGTCCGAATTCGTTCCCCGAATCCAAGGTGAGTAGAGGCGGTCTTTGCTCGTGAGCACAGATCCTTCCTCGGGCTCATGCCTTAAGGTTTAGGGGACGGATTTTTGGTTTCTTAAGTCTTTTTAGGAGGGAGGAGGAAGACCTCGGGTCGGGGTTCTTTTAACTTGCGTGAAAAAAGAGAAAGGTTCAGAGTCGACATAGGGGGTTCCCCCCATGTAGCCCCCGAGGGGGGCTCGGACTCTGCTTGGTAGGTCCGAGGCTCTCTAATAACGTAAAGTTTGATTTATTCCTTGAAGGTAACGAGTGAACAAAGAAATTTTTGCAAAGTTCTATGGGTAAAAGCGACGTAGCTGTTCTATGTTCCACGCGTTTTTGAAGACCTCTCCTGCTTCATTGGCGAGCTTGTAGGTCCCGGGTCGGAGGACTTCGGCGATGACGAAGGGACCTTCCCAGGGGGTGTGAACTTGTGACGACCCTTGTTGCTCTGTCTGAGCCTTAGTACCAAGTCGCCGACTTGAAAGGCTCGGCCTCGGATCCGCCGCGCATGGTATCGGCGGAGGGCCTGCTGGTACTTGGCGGAGTGTAGGAGGGCTACGTCCCTGGCTTCATCCAGCTGGTCCAGCGCGTCTTCTTGGAACGTCTTGCCGCTATTCTCGTTGTAGGCTTGTACCCTCGGGGACCCGTACTCTAGATCAGTGGGGAGGACGGCTTCCGACCCATAGACCATGAAGAACGGGGTGAAGCCTGTGGCTCGACTTCGGGAGGTTCTCAGGCTCCAGACCACGGCCGGTAGCTGTTTGAGCCACCTTTTTCCAAACTTGTTCAGACGGTTGAAGATCCTGGGCTTCAGACCCTGGAGGATCATGCCATTGGCACGCTCCACTTGACCGTTGGTCTTGGGGTGAGCCACTGCCGCCCAGTCCACACGTATGTGGTGTCTGTCGCAGAATTGCAGGAACTTTCGTCCGGTGAACTGTGTGCCGTTGTCGGTGATTATGGAGTTTGGTACTCCAAATCGATGGATGATATCCGTGAAGAACAAAACCGCTTGTTCAGCCTTGATCCTTGTAATGGGTCGGACTTCGATCCACTTGGAGAACTTGTCGATTGCAACAAGCAATTGGGTGAAGCCCCCGGGCGCTTTTTGCAGAGGCCCGACCAGGTCGAGGCCCCAGACAGCGAAAGGCCAGGTGATGGGGATTGTTTGTAGGGCCTGAGCGGGTAGATGTATCTGCCGAGCGTAAAACTGGCATCCCTTGCAGGTCCTGACGATCTCTGTGGCGTCGGCTACGACAGTGGGCCAGTAGAAGCCTTGTCGGAAGGCATTTCCTACCAACGTCCGGGGCGCGGCGTGATGGCCACAAGCCCCCGAGTGGATGTCCTGTAGGAGCTTGACCCCTTCTCGTCGTGGGATGCAACGCATGAGGATGCCCGAGGGGCTTCGCTTGTACATCTCCCCATCAAGGAGGACAAAGGTCTTGGCACGCCGAGCCACGCGTCTTGCTTCGGCCTGGTCCAGGGGCAAAGTGCCGTCGACCAGGCGTTGGAGCAAAGGGTAGCGCCAATCGGGCGAGTCGTTAGGTACAGGTGGCTCTGGCTCGATGTCCATGGCCTCCTGTTCTGGAGCAGCGGTGTCTTTGGGGTCGGAACCTTGTTCGCTTGGAGGTTCGTCTGACCCCCCGTCGTCCTTGTAGTCGATGGAAGGCTTGTAGAGATCGCTGACGAAAACATCCGGGGGGACCGTGGCCCGTTCGGATGCCATCTTGGCGAGTGCGTCGGCGGCCTCATTATACTTCCTTAACACGTGGCTTAGTTCGAGACCGTCGAACTTTTCTTCCAGGCGTCGGACCGCTTTGCAGTACGCATCCATCTTGGGGTCATGGCAGCTAGACTCTTTCATGACTTGATCGATGATGAGTCTAGAATCGCCTCGGGCGTCGAGCCGTTTGATCCCAAGCTCGATCGCGATGTGGAGACCATTAACCAGGGCTTCGTACTCCGCTGCATTGTTTGAAGCGGGGAAATGAAGCCGGATTGCGTATCGCATCCTTACCCCGAGGGGTGAGATGAAGACAAGGCCCGCTCCTACCCCGGTTTTCATCAAAGATCCGTCGAAGTACATGGTCCAACACTCGTGTTGGATTTGAGGTGGCGGGAGCTGAGTCCCAGTCCATTCTGCCACAAAGTCTGCCAGAACCTGAGACTTTATGGCTTTCCGAGGCGCATAGGTGATCCCATCGCCCATGAGCTCTATGGCCCATTTAGCGATTCTTCCGTTGGCCTCTCGGTTCTGAATCACTTCTCCCAAAGGGAAAGATGAGACTACTGAGACCGGGTGAGACTCAAAGTAATGGCGGAGCTTGCGTCGGGCCAACACTACTGCGTAGAGTAGTTTTTGGATCTGGGGGTATCGGGTCTTTGTGTCGGAGAGTACCTCACTGATGAAGTATACTGATGGGTCTCGAACCAGGGCCTCACGGAGTTGTCGGAGGCGTGCGCGCTCTTCTTCGAGCCTGGCCTCCAGCTCGTCGAGCTGTACGAGGTCCGGGCGATGTCCTCGAACGGGGGCCGACGCTACCCCTCGGGCGCCGAGATCGGCTCCGGGAGTAGGGTTAGGAGGTGGTGTTGCATTCTCTTGCCTAGAGGGTCCTGCGTCCCCCTGGGCGTTATGCGACGTGCCTCCGACTTCTAAGTTGAAGCACTCCCGTGATGGGTCGTAGCTTCCGTCGTCGGAGTCGGAGTAGCCGAGGCAGTAGTTGCTGGCTTCCAGGAAGCGCATGAAGGTCTCCGGGTCGCCACACCCGGAAAAGTCAGCGCCTGCCCACTCGTCGTCGCCTGAGGTAGGGTCCTCAGGGTATGACGAAACGGGCGGTGTAGAGATGAGGTCCAGGGTGGACCTTAAGTGGTGACCTGGAAGTTCCGCGTATGCACTCAACGAAGTGCTTACGGAAGAGGCGTAGGTGGCGGCAGCGTTCCTGAGCCCAAAAGGCAACTCAGGAGGTGCTCCTTTGCCCATGGGTGGAGGAGGAACAGATGTTGAGGCCCCTTTGTCCCTCTTGCGGGGGACGGGCGCGGGCCATGCCTTCCCCTTCGAACGGGGTGGGACGGGGGGCCGCGATGATCCTCTGTTGGTCCTGGGGACGGAGCCTGACGCCCCGCGAACCCTTCCTCTAGCGCCTGTCGGGCCGGAGGAGCGGGCGACCTGGTGAGGAATATGCGGGGGGAGGGCCGGACGGGTCCTAGCCTCGGAGGTAGGGTCGGAGGTCCTAGATCTCTGACGCCCCCTCCGTGAGCCCCCCGCATGGTGTCCCGAACGTCTCCCACGCACTGACTGTGGTGGGATCGGCTCGGGGCTAGGTTCGACGTCGTCACGTGGCGGGAGGAGGACCATGTCGTAGCCGGAACCGAGGGACATGAACTCCAAACTCCCAAACATCATGATGGTGCCGCGACGGAGCGGGTGAAATCCGTCTGCCATCCAAGCCTTCCCAGTAGGGACTGGCAAGCGTCACGCAGAAGGCCCCTACCTGGCGCGCCAACTGTCGGCGTCTAGACTCGCGGTCTAGGCACTAACAAGTATAAACCTGCGTGACTGACCAAGCTCGGATGGTGATGCAAATGAGACACAGAGGGTTTATACTGGTTCGGGCTAAGAATGCCCTACGTCCAGTGCGGTCGGAATCTCTGTATAACCTTGCACCCAAAGGTGCTTGTAGTAGGAGGTACAAGCAGGTTGCGAGAGAGGGCTAAGTCCCAGGTCTCGGCTTAGTGGTGGGCAGAGTGCGAGTTGCTGCTCTGAGAAAGAGTGCTGTGTGTGTGAACTTGATCTTCTGGACCTTGTGGACCTGTCCGTTGTTATGAGCCCTGGCTCCCCTTTTATAGCGTCAAGGGAAGACAAGTATTTACATGAGCAGATTTCTTCTGTTGAATGGTGAAGCCACAGTCCTGTCCCTGTTGAAGCTGGTCCGTCTCGTCCTTGAGGGATGGCTGCCAGTATGGTTGCTTCTGTGGAGGGTTACCGAGCCCTGTAGGAGTCAGGGGGGTCGGGTCGGTGATACTGCTGATCGTCCTGTTAATAGTAGGAGAAGACAGCAGACAGTGACGCTGATTGACCTTCCCCATCCCCTTTTTTACTGTGAGGCAGTGCGCCACAGTGAAAGAGGTAAGGTTGCATAGTGAAAGAGGTAAGGCCACAGTGACCAGGGTGGTTGGAACAGTCGGCACCCTGCCTTGCTGCGGTATGGGAGTCATCGCGCTTGTCACTTCGTGGGTACGGGCGCCGTACGGTGGAAGTCTTGTCGACCTGGTGGAGCGGGGTCCGGCGCCTGAGCCCAGAAGGGATCGGGCGAGACGGAACTTGCGTCCGAGACCCTGAGGGGTCGGGCGAGTCGGAACTTGCGTCCGAGGCCCTGGGGGGTCGGGCGAGTCGGAACTTGCGTCCGAGGCCCTGAGGGGTCGGGCGAGTCGGAACTTGCGTCCGAGGCCCTGAGGGGTCGGGCGAGTCGGAACTTGCGTCCGAGGCCCTGAGGGGTCGGGCGAGTCGGAACTTGGGTCTGTACCTCGGTGATTGCGGTTATTATGCTTTTTGTGTTTTTTCGTTGCTCTGATTTGGGTATCCCTTATTATGGTACCCGACAACAGGCGGCTCAGTTATGTCAACCGCCTGTGTTAATGGATTTACACAGGCGGTTGACATAACTGAACCGCCTGTGTAAATGATGTATTTACACAGGCGGTTTTGTTATGTGAACCGCCTGTACTGAGCCTTTTATACAGACGGTTTTCAATTCTAGCCGTACAAATTTTCAACACAGGCGCATTATAACTAAAACCGCCTGTAGAAATGTTTTACCCCCGCCGGCTTCTGTGTACCACGTCCGATCCTGTCACAGCTAGGCCATTTCTTAACGTGACATCGTACCCAATCTCATTTGACAGCCACATGTTTAGGCTGACTTCACAGCCCAAATTTCCGAACTGCTCCAAAAGAAGAGCAAAGGCACTGGACATTGGAAAACAGTTCTCTTTTTACTGCTTAAAAAAGTACAGAATTAGTTCAGTAGAAAACTTCAAGCATTGAACTTCCAAGAAGTTACCTGGTTTACAGCGCAATTATCTCAAAAGTATAACAAGACTAGTTCAATAACAGTAACAGAGTACAAAAATGGGGATACAGCACATTAATTAAAAGTTACCCACTGAACCACTGAGCAGTAAAAATAACGTCTATAGACATTTAATCTGAAAGGGACATGGCATATCTTAATTGAGTGCCTTTGACAATTTTTAGCAGTGAACAAGATAGTCCCTTGAACTGGGCAATGACTTCAGACCACATCGCCAATCCACCTCCATGTGCCATGTCCTGTACTAGTGCTGTAGGAATCCTGGAGCAATTTCTTATTCCAGTGACATTGTGGGGCTGACGCAAATACCATCTATTGACTTTTGTACTACATTGCATCACATGAAAGATTTAAACAAGTAGCGGTCGGATGCTAGAACAAGAATACGAGATTGCATCTTTTTTAAGTACAAGGTGCATGCACAGCCTTGGCAAAATGATACTAAATGGGGCTGTATGCATCAGAGGATACAAAAGTCTGGAGCTATATATCTTTCCGTATTATCTAAGATGATCGAAAACGAAGTTTGAACATGGGGAAGGAAAAATGATAAGTACAGACTGAGTCTAACAAAAAAAAAAGAACATCATTATAGGAATCTTATACTCCTATAAAGCTAAACCCTACTACTTATTTCTCTCAACATGCAAGTTGTCCAACTAAAGCAATTCGCTATCACGTACAATTAAAAATCCACTATAATGTCCACGTCAGCAAGTCACTGTATTTCTCTCAACATACAAATTGTCCAACTAAGCAATGCACTATCACATACAACTAAAATCCACTAGCCATACAATTATAGTAATATCCACGTCAACAAGACACATAAGTATTTTGTTTGTCTACATCATCATGTCATGCAATACACTAATCTGCATTCCCGCAGTAACACACATGGTATTCTCCTAGTTACTCCAAGCATAAACGTATGATAATGAATTGATGTTGTTGACACTTCTAACACCACTTAAGCTAAGTTGTCATCCCTAACATAGCGCCAGAAGTGTGGGTATAAAAATTGCTCCTTTAATAAATATAGGATCCGTAAGCGTACAGATTAAATACCATTGCAGCACTTCACCGGGAAGTATTCTAGTATCGTTATTTATATTTAGCTCAAAGGAAAGAACTAAGGACTTAAACAATGAGATAAGCTTGCAAAATATGACCTACTTATGAGTGATTGATTGCACAATCACTTACTTTGGCAGGGGTAAACCACAATAGATAAATAAGATAAAGTATAAAGCTCACGGAATAAATCACACAGAGATTAGAAATAGATTACTCTACATAAAGGTAGGTTGCATCTATTAAGTCATTCATCTACTCTAACGCTACACTATCATATATATATATAAATATAATATATATATATAGCACAAAAGACTCTTCATCTATGTATAAGGATCATTGCTATAAAAGCCTAGACATAGCAGGACTTTCTATGTAACTTTGGTTCTGCTAGTCCTATCAACGGGAGATGGAATACGAAGGACTCAATAGAACTGTAACTTCCACGATCTACCACACGACCTGGACAATAGGGTGCATTTGTAGGTGTTGACGGTCCTTAAGTATCAAATTTAGTTATCAAATAAACAAAGAAAAGGATCCAAATGAAATCAACATCTATACTTAGGGTTTTATCTGACAGAATTCCACGAGTTTTGGTGTTTGTCTATTTCTACAGGGGGTTATCAGGAAATACGGAAGAAAGGCCTACACGTCGGGATTACATAGAGATATCAAGGTGTCGCGCAATTATCTTACATCTAGAAGGCTCCAGAAGCCACGGGAAGGAAGCGGAGGCCGAACGGGGCCAGGCACTGGGCGCCCGCCCCCCTGCAGAGTTGGATCAGGACTCTCTTTCGGGATTAATCTCCACCGACCTAAAGGATCAAGGATAACCGTTCAATCAATGTCAGTTTGATCCAACGGCCCATATTCACTTAAAGGGACTATAAAACCAGACCCCCTGGCCCCTGGAGGAGAGAGCCTCTCAACCCTAATTCATTATTCTCAAGGGAGAAGAAGCCTCTGATCAAGCCTAGAGCCACCACATCAATTAGACATCTAGATTAGCATAACTACATAGGATTAGAACTAGAAGAAGTCAATCTTCGATTGGTTTCCGGATCTGTCAAGAGGATTCTTGGTAATTCTCTAATTGTGCTTCTAATTGTTCTTCTAATCATCTTTGTTCTTCAATATTATGAATATGACTTTGTTCTACTTCAATATATTGCTTATGACTTTGCTCTACTTGTTTATATTCAAGATTATATTGTTCTTAGTTTATCATAGTTATATACTTGGCTTAGTTAGATTGGATCTATATACATGCTTAGGATCGTATAGCGTTTATCCATCGGATCCATGGGTAAATGATAGATATTGTGTAGGCGTGGTGCTTATACCGTATTTATCTGCGATTGTACCCAATATGCCAAATCGTGGGGTAGTTCGTGAGAGTGACAGCTTCATTGATTCTTATATAGTCCCCCTCTCGTGTATTGGGCTGGCAGAGCAACATTATTACAGGGAGTGAATGCTATGTTTCTCGTATTCCTTGCTAATATCACTATGCATGGGCGTAGTCTTGTCTTGCAATGATTGCTAAGTATGCTTGCACTAACTATGATAATACTAGACTATATAGTTGAGAATAACTTAGGAAATATTCTTGTAGTTCGTTCTAATTTCATGCTAGTGACTTTCTAGAATATATAATTGATGTGCTTATCATATTTATTATGTGGCTAAGTTATGCTGATCAGATTAATTATCTTTATCACTATTCATTACTTGATATATCTTTTATGTGACACTTACCCCTGTATGAAAGAGTTAGATAAATCTTCTCAATTATACATGCAATGATAGATACTCAATCTCATATTCTATTCTATACTCAACACTGATGATTGTTAATCCCTTCCCAGTGGTAAAAATATAAATAACGATACTTGGAATACTTCCCGGTTAAAATGCTACATCGGTATTAATCTGTGCGCTTGCAGATCCCACTCATTATTTATTTAGAAGAGCAATTGCATATTTCAATACCGCGTCTCTCATGTCATGCTGGGGATGACAACTTGGCTTAAATGGTATGAGGGATAGGTTTGGCATTTTTGGCACCGTTATCAGATTTAGAAAACTAAGTCTATTTTTGGTAATGATGTTAAGAATATCCAACAGTAGGTAAACAGCATCTAAGCACCATGCTTACATGAAATCTACCACCTAACCCTCCCGCGAAGAGAGCTAACCGCTTTGCAAACATATACATAAACTCATTATCAATCATAACCATATCAAATATAGAACTAGAATAAACTAGGAACATAATAAATAGAAACATAATGATATTAGAATAAAGTCACAAGAAAATATATAAGATAATACCAATCCTTGATGATGGAGATGCGGAATTCCAAGCACAGGCGCCCGATTCTTCCTCTATCTAGTCTAAACCTATGTAGAACTTTAAGATTTGGAGTAGCTATTCTAATTCTCTCATGGAGAGATCTCTAAACCTGTCTTTCTTATGGTTACCTCTAGAATGAATTCTTGAATGAATTAGGGTTTTACCCAGGGGCTAGGGTTCTTGCTTATATAGCCCCCTAGGATGCACCACAACCCTCAGATCAAACCGACCTACATAGATGGCTGAGATTGCTCCTCAAAGTCAGTGGAGGCAGGATCCGCGTGCTCGCACCTCATCGGTTGAGGTAGAGGGGCGGGCGCCCCCACGGGCTGGGCGGCCGCCCAGCCACCTGACAGGTGGACCCTCCCCTTCGAGATGCTGCATTTCCAAGTCTTCTAGATTATTCTTGAGTCACTAGACGTGGTGTTTTCTCTATGTAATTCCAACATGTGGACCTCATTTGGTTCTTTTCTGATAACCCCCTGCAGAAACAGACATTTACCAAAACTCATGGAATTTGTCAATGAAAACCCTAAGTCTATGGTGATGTTCATTTTATGCCCCTTTTTCTCTCTTTAGTTGACATATAAAATTGATGGTTAACAACATGCTAGATTATATGTTAGATTATTATAATCCAAGCCTTATATTATAATAATTATCTAATCTACCTAGAACCTACTAATTGGAGATTATAGACACTAAGGCTATGTTTTTATCATATTTGGATTACAATAATTAGCTAAAGTGATCTAGTTATGATCCAAGCATGGTAGATTAAAGTTTAGATTAGTATAATGAGGCATTATTAGAATTTAATAATAATGTAATCTACCTTGAACCTACTAGTTGGAGATTATATGCTCTAAATGACTAACTTGTCCATCACCACCGTTACACGTATTTTTGTTTCTCCATAAGCCAACTACAGAGCGCCTGCTCTAGAGATCCACCGCCTCCCTCGTTTCCTATCGTACCCTTTCCACTGATTTCCACGAGGACACCGGGAAGGGTAAAATCCAAAGTTTGGCGCCAAATGCATTACTAGTGACCACACACAAGGAAACGTCCAACGACAAGGACTAAAACCAAATTTAAGGGTAGAACTGGAATTTAACGGTTGGACTAACAATAATCCATCATATATAATCTAGGGATCTAAAGTCATTCTCAATGAAAAGTTTAATAGCGTTAGTTGTTCCCAAAACAATTACATCAAATAAAATGAAATGAAATAAGGATGAAACATATTTATCCTTAATGCATAGTTTCATTCCATACATTTAATTTTATGACTCATATAGAACTGATAACTATGCGAAGAGAGATGAAACTCACTTCTTGTCTCTCTTCTTAAAAACGCGGTTATATCATTAAAAAAATATTCATGTGGTAGCCTATTAAATACTCCCTCCATACTCAGAATAGTTGACGTCCTAGGCTAAGCTCTAATTTTACAAAAGTTGTCGTTGCCGCCTGCATGCTATCTTTAGGACGCAATTGCCCTTGCGTGTTGCGCTCGCCAGTCACCCCGGTTGGCTTGGTCGCCGCGCAATCCACCCAATCAAAGCTCGCGTTGAAGCAGTCCAAGCGTCCATGAGTGCATGCGGCTCAGCCCGCACCATGCCCAACCGAACACATGCAGGCAAATAATACCATGCAAAACCACAACCCCAGCAAAAAATTGTGGCCACCAGGAGTCGAACACTGCCCGACACCCAACTGCCTCGTTGCACTAACCGTTTGAGCTGAGTAGTTTTCTCATAGGGAATGCACCTGGTACCTATTTAATAGGGGTAAACAGGGAAAAATACCCTCTCCTTAATGACTCCTTGGTAAGCACAATCATGTCCTAAACGTCAACTAATCTAGGTATGGAGGGAGTATAGATGAAACTAATATGAAACTTTCACTGAGACTAAATGCATAATTGCGATCATGATAATACACAACTATGATCCAAACAGGGCCTTAATTGTTAGAAAGTAACATGTTCCATCCATGATTGAGCAGATTAGATAATGCAACTAAGTATGGTCCGACTTATGCTCCGCTGCCTACAGGAGTACTATATATCAATCAACTGGGAGTTGCAACCATTTGTAGGAATAACTCATCATGCAGTTGAGAAGCATATGAGCTGGTTGGTGATAGGTTTAGCTCATGTTTGTCAGATAAACAACTGAAATGACCGTATAAGAGAAAACAAAACATAACATGGAATACCTACAACTACAACATCCAAATTTAAAAATTCCGCCAGTTTATATGCTGAACATACTTGCATGTGCCTGCAATTCTTTGGCTCTTTTATCCGGGCCAAAGACTTTGAGTGCACATGAGTTTGCACCCTTACCCCTATCGGAAACTAAATTAAGAGCTAACATTATGCAAATTAAGAGCAAAATTAGAATCTTGTCGCATCGAGCAATTGCGAACCAGCACCCAACCATTAAATTAAGATCTAAAATATCGCAAATGCTGTCATTTTCCAATTCAAGTTGCACGCTGTTGACTCCATCTGGTCTTCCCCCATTTTCTTTTTCTCAAATCCAATTCAGAGACTTGGTATACTAGCTACTTGTTGGATGAGATGGACGACACGTTCATTTAATTCATACATGTAGGGTAGGAGATGATGAACTATATGGATCGATATCTTGACCAGTTCAATGAATATACAATTCAAGCCCCATTTCCTACCTTACATACCAACTAATATGACCTACTGCAGTGCTGCCAGAGCTTCTGACCTCGAAGGAGATGAGCAGCTAAGAGCAATTCGGCGACATCTCAAGAAACTCTCCAAAGATGGAGCTTTCTCCATGGCTTGTGTTTTCGTTCGGTTTTCTTGCACAGGCTCTTGTCATCTTGGCCGACACGAATGTGCAAGATAGTATGTTTCAGCTTCTTCCTTTTCTCCTTGTTGTTGCAGTGCTCATTTGCTCATTCTGTTGCTCTTCTTGTCTCTGCGTGCAGCTGCTGGACTCAACGGGATTAAAGATTCCTGGAACAAAAAGCCATCAAACTGGGTGGGTACTGACCCATGTGGAGATAAATGGATTGGGATAGACTGCACCGGAGACCGGGTCACGTCTATGTTAGTATCAGCAGCTAGCAGAGATCACATATGGTCGTTTCCTTCTAGTTATCCATTTTAAAGATGAACAATTGATCACTCACTGAGCTGCTGTTTCATGGTGGCTGTTTTTGCAGAAGACTCTCAAGTTTAGGATTGTCAGGGTCCCTATCAGGCGACATCCAGTCTCTGTCCGAATTGCAGACCTTGTATGAAACTTCTTGCCTTTTATAGTTTTGATATGAGTCTCCAAACAAGCACATAAATTGGAATTTTAGCATTGTTGCAAGCATGTGAGGTGATTGCCTCCTAATTTTGGCAGGGACTTCTCCTACAACAAGGACTTGGGTGGTCCTCTTCCTGCATCCATCGGAAGCTTGAGTAACCTCGAAAACCTGTGCGTAAGGAGTTCCAATTGCTGACTGATTTCGAGATTTCAATGCATGAACTGTTCTTTGTCATATTTGCTCTCCGACTCCTCTGCAGAATTATTGTTGGTTGCAGCTTTTCTGGAGAAATACCGAAAGAATTAGGACAGCTCTCCAAGCTTATATTTTTGTAAGGAGATCAAAACTGATACCTTGTCTATGACTTTGATCTTTTTTTTTTGACGGGCGCCTTTGATCTTTTAGCTACCATAAACAAGGATGTATTTTTGGGATTGTATCTTCTGTTCAATAAAAAACTTTTACCATATCCAACTGTCACTTGGGGATCAACTTTAGTTTGTCTTCTACCAACTCGTTCTAAATGTTACTTTGTTCATTTCAAACACACAAAATTAGTGGATTCTCTAGAAGTGACTGCAAACAAATGTCTGTTTGATGATAGAAATAGAATTGCCATCATATTACATTCCAACTGAGCAATCCAGTCCTCAACCTTCAGCTGTGTTGTGTGTTCATCTACCAAGTATTGGACCTAATCACTGATCCTCACAGCATTTGTGCATTTGAAAGGTGCACCATTTTCCATCGCGTTCCAAAAAAAACAGCATTTGTGCATTTAGGCTCAGTATAATATGATTTTTTTTCATTGCCACTATGATGGGGAAACAAAAAGAAAGTGTTGATGCAAAAAAAACGGTGTCAACAGAAAGATTGGTCATTGTATTCCATGCCTGCAGATCTATGAACTCAAACAAGTTCAGTGGTTCCATTCCGCCATCACTCGGAAGACTCTCGAAGCTATACTGGTTTGATCTAGCTGACAATAAGCTCTCTGGAGAACTTCCAGTATTCGATGGCACAAATCCCGGGCTGGATAATCTGACAAACACAAAGCACTTGTATGTACAATTCCTATCACCAGAATTAAATTCCTTGACATTAGGATCCTTTGAATCACCTGAGTTGTGGTTTGATGGCCGTTTTTCGCAGCCACTTCGGTATCAATCAGCTTTCAGGAACCATACCGAGCCAGATTTTCAACTCACATATGAAGCTCATACATCTGTAAGTAAGGAAACCCAAATTGTCAACTCACAAGTTTTCCTTATTTTTGTTGTGATTTGTGAAGCTCAAACAGTGGATGGCCTGTATTTTGTATCCAGGCTTCTTGACAACAACAACTTCACCGGAAGCATTCCTTCTACTCTGGGCCTTCTTAATACACTAGAAGTCCTGTAAGTACACATCACCTGCATGTCATGACTTAGAAGAGAAAATCTTGGAGATTTTTCACTAGCAAGTAGGAGTACTTCTGACGGTGACATGTATGGACTTGTTCTGATGGTGAGATGGTTATGTCGGCACAGGCGTTTCGATAACAACTACCAGTTGACTGGGTCAGTTCCTAGCAACATCAACAACCTCACCAAGCTTGCAGAGCTGTGAGTCTGTTACTCTGTTTTTTTTTCTTTTTTTTTCTTTTTTCTTTTTTTTTGTATGCGCTTGTTGGACCGTCTGTATCAGTTGTACAATAGTACTAGGAAGCTATATATATATATAACCGTTTATCCTCTCTCGCTCTTTTCTGTTCACACTAGCCACCTAGAAAACAACAAGCTGAATGGTCCACTACCAGACCTTACAGGAATGATTGCACTCAGTTTTGTGTAAGTGACTTACTCAAGTTTCTCCTTTTCTTGAGTCATACAAGAATTTGAGTATCCAACTTCTGAATGTTCCTTTGTGGTTGTGACAGGGACATGAGCAACAACAGCTTCAATGCATCTGATGTTCCTTCCTGGTTCACCACTCTGCCATCATTGACCTCATTGTAAGTAACCCTCTCTGCACTCCTTCCTTGTCCTACTCAAGTCCAGAACTTGTGTCTGAATGTTTCTTTTTCTTTTTGGTTGCAGGTACCTTGAAAACCTGCGTGTTACCGGGCAGCTGCCGCAAGACCTCTTCAGCCTTCCTGCAATTCAGACACTGTGAGTTCATGATCATGTCAAAGATAATACAGGGATACAAACGATGGATCATAGAATTTTGTCCAGTTCTTGATAATTCTTTTTTTTTTCGATAAAGAGTTATTGATACTTTATGGTACTTCCTGACAATCGCAGGAGGCTCCGGGGCAACCGTTTCAACGGCACGCTGACTATTGGATCAGACTTCAGTACTCAGCTCCAACTAATCGATCTGCGAGACAACGACATAAGCCAGATAACTGTTGGTGGATCACAATACAACAAACAACTCATGTAGGAACTGAACATTTTGCTTTTTCGTTGCAGTTGCATCTTGCATCGCGCTGACAGACTGTGGATTCGTTCATCCCTCACAACACGCATACATCTACTGTCTTTTTCAGTCTAGTCGGGAATCCCATCTGCAGCTCGGGGAGCAACGAGAAGTACTGCACGCCGCCGGGGCAATCCAACCAGGCGACGCCGCCGCCGTACAGCACTGCGAAGAACTGCTCCGGGCTGCCACCGCCATGCCTGTCAGGCTCAGGCCAGCTTCTGAGCCCAAGCTGCGCCTGCGCGGTGCCCTACAGGGGCACCTTGTTCTTCAGGTCGCCGTCCTTCTCCGACCTGAGCAACGGGTCGTACTGGGGCCAGCTGGAGAGCGGCATCAAGGCCAAGTACCTGAGCTTGAGCCTCCCCGTCGACTCGGTCGCCATCCATGACCCGTCGGTGAACTCGGTGAACAACTTGCAGGTGGCGCTGGAGGTGTTCCCCGGCGGCAAGACCATGTTCAGTGAGCAGGATATCTCTGACATTGCGTTCGTACTCAGCAACCAGACCTACAAGCCTCCCTCTGTTTTCGGCCCCTACTATTTCAATGGCCAGCAGTACTCTTTTGCCAATGGTAAGAACAAGATCATCCATTCATTCATTCAGGATTCGGAAAAAAAAATGTACAACAATTCAGAAGTTCAGATTGCACACCCTGCTATATATATATGTGACTGTTTTGTTTACTGCTTTTTGATGAACGTAGAGCTGCTAATACCATCCAAATCGAAGTCGAACAACTTGCCTCTTATCATCGGAGTCTCGGCCGGCGGAGCGGTTCTTGTCGCCGGAGTTGTTGCGCTTGTCATCTGCGTCGCAAGGAGGAAGAAGAAGAAGAGACCAAAGCAGAACGAAGAGAGGAGCCAGTCTTTCGTTTCTTGGGACATGAAGAGCACGAGCGGCGGCAGTAGCAGCATCCCGCAGCTGCGTGGCGCGCGGATGTTCAGCTTCGACGAGCTCCGGAAGATCACCAACAACTTCTCGGAGGCGAACGACATCGGCAATGGCGGGTACGGCAAGGTGTACAGGGGCACGCTGCCGACCGGGCAGCTGGTGGCCGTGAAGAGGTCGCAGCAGGGCTCCCTGCAGGGGAGCCTCGAGTTCCGGACGGAGATCGAGCTGCTCTCCCGTGTCCACCACAAGAACGTGGTCAGCCTGGTGGGCTTCTGCCTGGACCAGGCGGAGCAGATCCTCGTCTACGAGTACGTCCCCAACGGCACGCTCAAGGAGAGCCTGACGGGCAAGTCCGGCGTCCGACTCGACTGGCGGCGCCGCCTCCGCGTCGTGCTCGGCGCCGCCAAGGGCGTCGCGTACCTCCACGAGCTCGCCGACCCGCCCATCGTCCACCGCGACATCAAGTCCAGCAACGTCCTCCTCGACGAGCGCCTCAACGCCAAGGTCTCCGACTTTGGCCTCTCCAAGCCCCTCGGCGACGACGGCCGGGGACAGGTCACCACGCAGGTCAAGGGCACCATGGGATACCTTGACCCGGAGTACTACATGACGCAGCAGCTGACGGAGAAGAGCGACGTGTACAGCTTCGGCGTGCTCATGCTGGAGGTGGCCACGGCGAGGAAGCCGCTGGAGCGCGGCAGGTACATCGTCAGGGAGATGAAGGCGGCGCTGGACCGGACCAAGGACCTGTACGGCCTGCACGACCTGCTGGACCCGGTGCTGTGCGCGGCGCCGTCGGCGCCGGAGGGGATGGAGCAGTACGTGGACCTGGCGCTGCGCTGCGTCGAGGAGGCCGGCGCCGACCGGCCGTCCATGGGCGAGGTGGTCAGCGAGATCGAGCGGGTGCTCAAGATGGCCGGAGGAGCGGGGCCTGAGTCCGCGTCCAACTCCATGAGCTACGCCAGCCGGACGCCGCGCCACCCCTACGGCGGCGACAGCCCCTTCGCCGACTACAGCAGCGCCGGGTTGCCGTCCGCCAGGGTGGAGCCCAAGTGAATCTAATCTACAGCAAGCAAAGCTCCCGCGGACATGGGAAAATATGCACACTGCACTCTGCACTCTTCAACCACAGTAGTGTTGCACCGAATGTACATTGTACAGAAATACAGGGTACTGTACTTATATTAGGGTAAATTTTGGTTACTATGAACTTAATTAAGATAGGTGTGCGATTGGATTAAGAACTGATTTCTTGATAACATGATATTGAGCATGCATTTTCTCTTCATGGGATGGTATTATATACGCAGAAGGATGTTGTCACAACTCACAAGTTCTCCTCATAAGATTTAAGTTGCTGTGAATTTACGATTCATTAGTAATGATAAATTGATAATTGTGTGCTTTTTTATCTCAAATTTTATAACTTCTTTATTACATGGTAGTGGGTATATGACACGTGTCTCATTAACGGCGGGTGTAGCCAAATATCGCGAACGTTGTTAAGGACGGGTTTTTACTCCATCTCTACCTCACTTGACCTGAAACCCATCCCCTAATTCTCCAGTTGCTAGCACCATCGAACCAGTCTCTCCTACCTCTCGGCATATATATATGCAGCATCCACAGATAGTAAGCGCAAGTAGTGTGTTGCACCGAATGTACTGGGTACTGTACTTATTAGTGTAAATTTTGGTTAGTATGAACTTAAGATAGGTGTGCAATTGGATTAATAACTGACTTCTTGATAACGGGATTGTTGGCATGATAATTTTGGTTGCTATGAACTCAAAAAATTCTTACAACAAGTTTTATTCTTTCGACATAACACTTACATCATTTACAAGCAGCTGCCGAACACTAGTACAAAAGTGTTCAAAGCCAGCGGTGGAACATAATTTTTACAGGCGGTTTTAATTAAAAAACGCCTGTGGAAAGAAATTGGCTTACCCGACTACAAAACCGCCTGTCAAAATCAATTTTTATAGGCGGAATCATGTATTTCTACAAGCGGATTTCTTAAGAAACCGCCAATCCGCCTGTAGAAATAATTTGAACTTGAATTTTTTGAGCTTTTCAAATGACCTCGTTTAAAAAACCGTCAAAATGAAAGTTGTAGATCTTAAAAAGTTATGAAACTTTGTAGTTGATAATTTTTTCATTTGAAATCATCTTGTCATCGAAAACTACGTTCGAATTTCTCAAATTTGAAATTCAAATTTTGTAAATGACCTCGGATGAAGGAACTACCAATATAAAAGTTGTAGGTCTTAAAAAGTTATAAAACTTTGTAGTTGATGACTTTTCCATTTGAATCCGTTTAGGGCCTCAAATAATCAATTTATGCTTGGTTTATGATAGTACGTGGGGAACTAAACTCTATTACAGACACAAGTGAGTGATAGGTGGAGTGGTAGAGGAGGGTACACCTGAGGGTGAGGTCTCAGGTTCGAATCCCACCGACCGCGTAGCACGCGATTTTACGAGGTTACGAACCGTCTGTATAGTACCTCTGTGTACTAGTGGAATGGAAGGAGGGGTTCATCTATCCAAATAAAAGAGTTTTTGCCTATTAAAGCTTGGCTAGCTACCTCATGAGCCATAGCATTACATTCCTGATACAATGACTAATAGAAACTAGTATAGTGCCCGTACTAACGCTACAGTTTTATTTAAAAAATACATATGAAAACAACCAATCATTTATTTATTCTGAGTATCTTACGGACCACATTAAAGTCCAAAGTTAATTCTATCAAATCTGAAGTACTTCATTGGATTGAATCAATAACATATTTCCCAAGGAACAGTTAATCTATTTATAGAGAACAGTTAATCCTTAGTGCCCGTGCTAACGCTACGGTTTTATTTGAAAAATACATATGAAAACAACCAATCATTTATTTATTCTGAGTATCTTACGGACCACATTAAAGTCCAAAGTTAATTTTATCAAATCTGAAGTACTTCATTGGATTGAATCAATAACATATTTCCCAAGGAACAGTTAATCTATTTATAGAGAACAGTTAATCCTTCTAAAACAGGTCCAACATCCTGTAAAATTATAGAGAACCATATATTTTTTTAAATTCTTTTGCACCTTAACCATATAGGGGATTATATAAGCTCGAAACATACATAGTAGGTAATTATAATTTATGGACTTACTCATTTAAGGATTCATCATAGCAGAACATGTTTATAAACGATATTCTTGGTGCTCTTGCCTGTGGAAGCAAACTTGAATATTACTTTTTGATTTATGGCAAAGATGCAGTAAGATGCACAATTAGTTGACATAACAGTTCACCACATATAGCAAGGCAGAAACATTCGGGTCTGAATTTCTACTTACCTACACAAAAATCAACTATAGGCAAGCATCTGACCCCATTCTAAATCACATACCTCCAAGAGGTAGATAGTATTGGAACTCCTCTTCTCAGTGGAATATCATTGGACACCTATATTATACGCAAAAGCAAAACACGATTAATTTACATATAGATGGCCACAAGTGCACAACTCCGTGATAACAGAGAGCTGATGTTTCGGCTGCCACAAGAAGAAAAACTTTTGCACGTCGTTTTCACCATAGCATACCGATCAAGTACTCCCAAATATGAATCCCACCAAACTGAACGCTGATCCATTGTTCCAAGGCCACCACTTAATAGCAACCGTGAGAGTCCTCCAAGAGGCAAGATCATCAACCCTCGCTACTCGTTGAGTCATAAGGCAAACTCCATCTCAGCTCGTTTCAGGACACGTGAAACCATAGAGTAGAATTCAGGTTCTTCTTCTTTTATTCGGTCGAGTGTGGTGGATTCATGGGCATCAGCCTGCATAAATAGGAGAAGGTAAACCAATGGACAGGAAAAGCCCGCCAGTCATTTCATCTGCAACATATGCCATCTTGGAATTCAACTTCAATGTTCCATGAGTATTCGTGACTTGTTACCTCACTAAACTTGAGAAGTATTAAGTTTGAGATGCCAGCAGCCTTTGATTTGTCCCACCTATAACAAAGTAATTACAGGAATTAATGTCAAAAAAAATCTCATCGAAATTTAAGACATTACCAATGCCAAGCCACTTCAGAGTTACAAGCTAACATAGCTAATTATCCAGACTTAAAAGATGACAGTCACCCTACGCTAGAGATAATGCAAGTTGGATTTTGCTTTTGCTCTACCAAATCAGATATGATGGGAACTTAGGTAGTGCCACAAAAGGCACGATGATCTCAAGCCACACTATCAGTTAGAGAAGGAAGCATACCGAACAAGCATTAGTTCATTGACAGATCTCCACATTTTCCGACCCGTGTCCTTCTGACTTTGGTCTCTAGCACTTCGAACACGCCACAATTCTTTGACAATGTACATTACCTCTTCAGAATCTACCTTTAGATTGTAAAAGAGAATGTTACAAACGTAGACGTACAAAAGGATATCAAAACAAGTGAAGGTGAATAATCCCTTTTTCACATGTGCTGGTCACCATCAACATAAATAAATAACACCTCAACTACATAATTCTCGAAGAAAATATCTTATTTCCAGGATATGACATTACATAGCAAGAAACATAGTACCAGAACTTGCTCGGCTGTCCCATACATCAGCTCCTCATGCTCAATAAGACGCTGATGAAGCATACGGTAATGATCCAAATCCAGGTTAACAACTGGTTCAGTTTGAAAATCTAATCCAGCAAGCTGAGTAATCACATAGGAGGCCATAACTTGACCAAATATTGCAGGGATGGTTCCTAGTACTGGTATAATGCGAACCCTAAATCCTGGGACAATCTGTGGAATAATGCATATCATGTTGTCAATAGTTATGTACACACACATCATGCACTCCTATAATATACAAGCAAATGGGTGTTCTAGAGGAATTTAATTAACTCTTTGTAACAAATATTTCTTGTTCAAAAAATCACAAGGAAAAAAGGTCTCAAGAAATGGAACAAGCATGTAGCAGGAGGGTGGTAATACAAGTCCTAGGGGAGCTCACCTGGTAATCTGATGGAGTTTCCTCTTCTTTTGAAGCTTGAAAAGGAAGCAGCTTTGCCTTTGGCTTTTCCAATGAAAAAACTACTGGTATTCCACCCTCAATTCCATGTTCTTTCTTGAGCCTGTACCTCACCTAAAAGTAGCAATCACAACATCCCATTTGCAGCACATCTTGACATGTCAGTTAGCTAACGAATGAAATGGCAGCTTACAGTGGGACAGAGTTTTGGAAGAAGTATCAAACTAACCGATCGAGAGAGGGGATCATTGCTTGATTCTCTCAAATCTGCAACACGAATTCTGGTGGGATCAGCTCGAGCTCCAGCCCTCATTGCAGAAAGTACCTTGAAACCTCTGCGCACGCAAGCTGCAAGGAGTGCCACCTAAGGCGAGCCCTGTGCGTCCCGGTGAGTGAGCCCCGGCCGCACACCTGCCGCGCTCGCCTTGGCCGGCGAGCACCGGCCGCACGCCCGCCCCGGTGACCCCTGGCCGCGGTCCCCCTGGCTGGCGAGCACCGGCCGCGCGCTCGCCCCGGCGACCTTGGGCGCCCCTGGCCGCGCTCGCCCTAGCTGCGCTCGCCTTCGCCGTGAACTATTGATCCTGGAAGAAAAAATATGCAAATGCAGGTGTCTGGGCTCGAACCCGCGACGTGGCTTCTGAAGGCGCAGGCTCGCGCGCGCGTGAGAGAGGAGAGTTGGAAGCGGCTTCTAACATCTTAATCTGAGACGTCCGATTTATTGGGCGTGTATTAACAGCCGTTGATTTTGAAGTAGGGAGGTGACTTGAAGAAGATTTCAATTATAGTAGAGATAAAATGAAAATTCTTCCAATTTTGAAGCATAGAAAAAAGGCGATTTTATCTTCTTTGGTTGCACCGGTGAACACAACTTGAGCATGCGTTTTCTCCGCCTGAGATGGTGTTATCTCCACTCTCCTACAACTAAAAAAATAAAGCTAAGACTATCTTTTGGTGCGACATTCAATCGGGTCGCCTTTCTTCGCACGACGTGCGATACCGCACTCCTTCCTTCCCCGTGCGCCCCTTCCTCTCTGCGCCGTCAATCACGCACCCAGCGATCCTTCACCGCACAATCCTTCCTTCCCCTTCGCTATCGTGCAATCCATCTCCCAACGCGGCCACTTCTCCTCGGCGGCACGGCAGGTCGGCTCCCGGACGCAGTCAACGCCTTAGCGCATCCCTCTCCCAACGCGGCCACTTCTGCTCGGCGGCACGGCAGCTCCCTGACGCAGCGACGTTTGCAGGAAAAGGAAAAGGAAAAGGAAAGGCTCCCACGCCGCCGCCGTCCTCATCCGCCTCCCCATCGTCGCCCTCACCCGCCACGTACGGTCTCACGCCGTCCTCGCCGTCGAGGCTACGCACAGGTGGACGTGGGCCTCAGCGATGGCAGCTGTGCAAGGGGGTCGTGCCAAGCGGCGCATCCACTGGTACATGTGTCTGTCTCCTCTCCATCCGCCCTGTGATTTCTGAGTGCTTTGTGTTGCTCTGTTCCTCAGTCGTGCCTTCCTCCTTTCCATCCGCCCTGTGATTTTCGAGTGCTCTGTGTTGCTCTGTTCCTCAGACACCGCTTGGCTTGCCTGATCACGCATCGAGGGATTTCAATGGTGAGATTAGTCCATGCTGTGTGACCAATCACATGTATACTGTGCATTGGTTGGTTGTGGATATTAACAGTCACCTACGTGATGTTGAATTTTCTATGACTGGATGTGTGTGTGGTTGATTTTTTTTGTTAGATTTGATTGATCCGTATATTGTTGAGTCTGTTCTCCTCCTTAATAGATGGCACCCTTCTGTTTTTTACTGCACGAATTGAAGTACTTCATGTGAAAATTACTGCTGTTTTTTTACTACATGAGTCGAAGTACTTTTATGTGAAATTTCTATGCTCGGGATCTCTAGAATCAACTTCGTCTCAAAGCAGAGCCTAAAGTGTTTAGAAACATGTCAGCAGAATAATCACCAGCACTACAAGGTTAGCTGATCTGAAAACTGCTTACCGTGTGGATCTATTAATGAAGCAGAAGAGAGCCTTTGTCAACTATTCAACTTCTATTATACTATCTACTATTAATTAGAATGTTTTTTAGATAATGTGATTTATTTATCTATTTAATTTCGGTTAGACTTCTCTGAACCTTGCTTCAATCATTGAGTATTAGCATGATTTTGTTTTTGAATAATACAGAAAGAATGCAGTGAAGCCAATAGACCTCTCCAGAAGTATTCTTATGTAATGAATCATGAAACATATTTATATGTGATAACATGCCATGTTTAATCATTTTGAAATGTTAGCAACACAGAAAATAATTTTTTCTTTCATTTTATATATGGTACTCTGGGATGTCAGTGTCTACTATTTCGTTTGGAATGGACTTTCTGTAGTTGCCTCAAACTCCATATGTTTGACATCTATGTGCAGAATTTTGATATTTTTTCTTTGAACAATTGACCACTCAGGAATATACGAGGCCTTGGAGTTGAGGGATGGCAGACCTGATAATCTTGGCAGGGTGTTCTTAAGGTTAGTTAACCAGCCATTTTTTTTCATTTCAGTCTAAGGGTATTATAATAGCTTTATTTGCCATGCACTCGCTGTTCTTATGATATAGACTTGTGCTTCGATTCTGTAGACGTTTCTGAGAGTTGCATGACTGCTAACAGGAAGTTTCATTTTTTCAGATAAGCTTGGAACTTGCTCTGTACTTGTGGTTCAGGATGAATTATGATATTTCACCATTGCCCTTGACCATTACTTCAAGTATATTAGTAACTGGGTCTCTGACAGATTAGTCAAATAGTCATACCATAACCATTGCGTCTTGGCTAGCCTAAATCACCTTCGCTCTACCAATATGGTTTTGAGAAAGTAGTGCCTACAACCATAACACCATCATGGAACTTTGTCCTTTCTTTGTCATAAATTTTGATTGAATGGGTTGCGGGAAATTTTGTCAAGTGGAGGAATATGGGTTTGAAACGGCAAAGAATATGCACTGAGCGATGGCATTGATACTATCAAACATGCTTTTGGGGGATCACCACAAGATATTTGCAAGAGGGTTTGAATCGAAGAACTTTGGTTATGCTTCGACAAAGAATAGAAGGCAAGTTCCTCACTTTTTTCCCTTGAACAACTCCTACCAATTTTTTTAAGAAGTATATTTGTTATAGTTTAAATATGTCAAAATTGTCTGCTTATATAATAAATAATAGAGATATAATGCCATATTATTGATATGGCTGTTTTCTCTGCAAACCAATTCATCAACATATCATGGTCCCTACAAATGATAGAACTGCGGGATCTCAAATCAATTGCTTTCAGTTTTCTCATATTTCCAATTTGTGTTTTTCGTCATGGTCACCCTACCAATCTGTTTTTTTATTCCTTTAGAAACTATCAAGATCACCGGGCAGGAAGGCAAGGAGAACGCAAGCTCAATTAGGTTTTTTTATCCATACTCAATCAGGGTTGTCATCTCCTGTACACCATCCTACATCGTGGAACCGGCAGATCTTGTTGTAGGTGCATATCGTGTTTTAGGTACAAATGTGCAAGAGTCTAGACTTCTGATCGATTATGTTTGGTCTAAATTCAAAATGGTTCCTGATTAATTAGGCCAGTTTTATCATTAACCAAAACTCAAATCTGAATCGTGTCAGTGCAATGCTGATTTTCTGATTATTCATTGGATTCAGTTTGAGTTGCTTGCCTGCAAAAGCATTTGGATTGAATTTGAATTGCTGTCCTGCAAAAGCATCTATGGACTGTTGTCCGAACTCTGAAAAAATAAGAAGAATATGCTCTCTTTTCTATTTTCTATGTTATATATTTCCTTCTTTTATTTCCACTCTTAAGAAAATATTCCTGTTGATATTTATTTTTGGTCATTACCTACTTATCCAACACTTAGACCTTCCGATTCAAGGAGAGTGGAACGTATGTCAATATATTTTTCTATAACTGGCTTGCATTAAAACTAAAAGAAGATAGTGCTTGCTGCCATATTGATTCATTTGCAACAAATAGATTACCAGATATATACACACTTGAAAATCCACATCAACAGGTACAGGCCAATGCCTTGATTTTTTTCAGGAGAATCAAACTTGTCGAATTTACCAATTAATTGTTTGTAATTACAGACTGTGGGCATGTGAAAAAATGATGTGTTGTTTGAGCTGAAATGGAATTATGGAAATTGATGATGCATGATTGGAGACTTTGTACTTTAGGTGACAAGAATCTGGGAGCTTTGAATGCATCATTGCACGCCAATTGCTGGATGACTTCAGTTACTAAATCATATATATGGAACTCAATTTTGACCATTTATACTACCTACTAATGATTTATTTCCTTTGATTGTAACCAGTCAAAGGCATAGCCTACTTTAATTAAATGATATATTATATATATTCTGTTACTGCACATACAGTTGGGAAGAACTTCTATTGCTAGCAGTTTTAGTGACATTGTAAGTATCTCTCTCTCTCTCTGCCTAAACTGACACCAGTTCCAAGTTTCATTATCCCTACCTTGATTTATATATACAGAAAATCATTCTAAATTTTTGCAAACTCAATCCCATGCTTGATTTAAATATTTGGCATTGCAGAGAAAGGGTACAACCTTAATATTTGTCTTACTATTAGCAATGATGACTGAGTGCTCCCTCAGTAAGGTTAATGAACAAAGAAAAATTGTAATGTCAGTTTTTTGAATCTTGTGCCTCATGAATCAAAAGGATTTCCATGGTCAAATGTATGCTTTCGATTAGGTGTTGATTGATTGAATGGCATTGAGCAATTGGTTGAATTAAAAGGCTTTTTGAAGGGCTCGGATTACTCATGGTGTTACCTATTGATTGAATCCATGATCTTGAATTAAAAAACCTTGTTAAGGGACTCAGATTACTCATGTACTGACCTATTCATTGAATCCATGATTTTGGCACAAAAAAATCTGGTTACTACTAATTGTTTGCTGATTGTTTTGGACTCTGTTTGTCTCTTTCACTAATCTGACTAATTAGTGACTAACAATTAGTGATCTTCTCTATTTCGAAGAAGAAATGTCAAGTGCCTTTGCTTCAATTACTGTTTAAAATAAACCAGATGTTTCGTCAATTGGAGTTTTGCAAGAAGCCTTCGCTCCTGAAAATGGTTCATTATCTTCCAGTTGTTATCTTTAGTGATTATGGATCATTATCTGCCTTCGCTTATAGATTTTAACAGTTTTGCAATAAGACTTCTCTGCTGACAATGGATGCACGAGCAATTTATTGTTAGTTCCAAAGTTGTGATAACTAGCTGCTGATATATCTCAGCATGGGTGCTATAGATATACCTAAACTCGAACCAATTAAGATAGCTGTGCTGAAGAAGTGTGCTAGCTGCTTGACATTACAATCTTTATAGATTTAGTATCTTGTTTGACTTTTCATGTTTGATTAAAGCACTGCTTGACACTCCACCTGCAGCATCACTTTCCTCTCTCTCTCTCTCTCTCTCTCTCTCTCTCTCTCTCTCTCTCACTTTTCAGAGTTATGAGTTCAGGGTTTCGAAGTTCTAAGCAATGGGGTTCATAGTTCTAGCAATGTACAAGTTCAAGCTTAAAAAATTTAGGTAGACTGATTCAAATATTTGAGGAAAAAATATAGTCAACCATGTTGAGCTGTTTATCTCGTGGTAATCTTGCAACCTGAAATTTTAATTTTCCGTAAATCTCTTATCCAGTTTTCAGTTTAAACAATACAATATGTGCAATCTGATTTTTTCAGTACTCATACATGAAAATATTAGCATGTTATCCAAGAAAAGAGGATTGTTTGGAGCTATATTAACTAGCACAAAATTGCTAAGTTCATTTAACAGAGAAGAGTATTGTTAATTTCATGAACTTCGCAGCTCTCCGTGACCGCGTTAATTTCATGAACTTTGTTTTTTGGATTAAATGTCACTTTAACATCGGTATTTAATTCTATAGTATTGTTATCTTATTGTGCGATCCATATCTTTTAAGTATAAAAGTTTAGCTGTTCCGTAGCAACGCACGGGCACGCTACCTAGTAGCATTATTAAATGCAAAACGATGTTGTCACAACTCACAAGTTATTACTGGGGAGTTCCTTTTATTGTCCATGTATGGTTTTTCTTCCCTAACTACAAACTAGATATCCTACAACCTGACTCTCAAAACTGTTTAAATTACCTCACGGTTGGATTGGAAGTGCTTCTCAAGATAGTTTCCTCATTTTGTAGTAAAGATAAATCTGATATATACCTCATAAGGTCTTAAACAATGAAAAAGGTCTCTAAGCTTACAAAAATCCCAAGAAAAATTCTTGAGATAAATTGAGACATGAAAACCCAAATAAAATATCTCGAGCTTGTTTAATATCTCTTGAAGCTTCCAAGAATTAGATTTATCTCTATGAAAATGCTAAAATATCTGGAAAACTTTTAGAAATTCCAGAAACATTGTAAGATGTCTAAATTCACTTTTTTTAAAAAATCCATAACAAATGAGATGCATCCAGGCGTCCAACAACTTTTATTGTTGAATGCATTTATGCTACGCTTTCATGCTAGTTGCATCTCACGTTTTTTGTTGTGGAAAGTTTTCAAACATCCTCATTGCATCTCACATGTTTTGTTATAGGAAGTTTTCAAAACAAATGTCCATTGTTTGGATAATGTTTCAATTCTTCTGGAGCCAATTCTAATTTTTGAAAGTTTCCATATATACTTTCATGAGCTCTAAATATCTTATTTTGGTTTTTATGTCTGAGTCTATCTTTATGATTTTTCTTGAAACTTTTAGAAGCTTAGGGACGTTTTTCGTGGTTTAAAAATCTTATCATGTTTTTACTTCATTTTTACCTACTCCCTCCATCCAGAAATACAAGGTATCATAGGTTCAAAACAATTTTGACCTAAATTATAAGGTATTCTAAATTGCTCAACCTAATCCATATATGTCGGCCTTTCAAACCTATATGCCTTTTGAACACCATCTTGCACAAAATGGCGCTTATATATTTGGTAGCATGTCTTTTTAAACTATACGTTACTAGCAAACTAATCAAGTTGACAGCAAAACTAACTAATTAGAGATGTGCAATTTAGTCTTTGGTCAGAATCTTTATTTGATCTTAAAATCACTTGGATACCTTAGATTTTATAACCGATGGAGTATAAAAATCGATGAAATTGCGTTGAGAAACATTTCAAACCTAGCAGGAAGGTAACTTAAACACTTTGTAGAATTAAGGGCTGAGATGTCTAATGTTAAAGTTGGATGATGCAAGGTCGAGATGGCTACAAGGAGATATATAGTCATTTCTAAATCTAGTCGCTATGGCTAGCCAATATAAGGAGTGGAATAAAACTAATCGTCCACGTCTACCTACGACTACACCCGCTGTCTAATAACACAAACACCTTTTGTAAGATCCTATACAATGTACAACTGTTGGCATGGTCAGCCTTGGAAACTCCAATACCCTGAAACGTTGCAACCATGTTCAATCCTTATGCTAGTATGTTTAACCTCCCTCTTTCTATTGAAGCCTTCGAGCAGTTCCAGCAGGTTGAAAGTTTTCCTCAGAATATGCAGTTAGCTGATGGAAAGGATACCTGGTTCTATATCTGGGGCAGCACCATCTTCTCCTCTAGAAAGGCCTACAGACATCTTATTGGCACATGTAGTGTCCACCCAATTTTCAAATAAATCTGGAAGTCTTCTTGTCAGCACAAGCACACTACTACAGAATGAGGTATTGGTCGATGGCCAAAATCGTTAAAAACCTCGACATTTTTGCGGCCTGGGGCTAAAGGCCCCCTTAGCACCGGTTTGTAACACGGGCCGGTGCTAAAGGATCCTGCCCAACGGCTAGTGACAGGTGCTGTCGGGGCAGGGACCCTTTATCACCGGTTTTTGTTACCAACCGGTAAGGGTCCCCTTTAGCACCGGCGAGTGCCATGGGCCGAGGCAAACCCTTTAGCACCGGTTTGTGCCCTGAACTGGTGCTAAAGGTCCAGTTTATAGGCCGCGCCTACCTCCTCCCCTCTGCCTGGGGGATCATTTGAAACCAGAGAGCACCATTGTTGTTCTTAGAGCTTCCATTTTGTTGTTCTTGCTTGTTCTTCCTTTGTTCTTCATCTCCGACACCCATTGTTGATCTTCTTCGACTCCGTCATCGTCTCTTCGTGCTTGGAGGTGAATAACTTCACCTTTCTTGTCTTTTTCATGTTGTTTTTGGCTTATGATTTTCCCATCATTTTTAGCTCAAATCCACTTTGTTATTTTGAATCATTCACTTGAATTAGTATCTATATATCTATATATATATATACATCATATTTTATGGTTGACCTAGTATTAATGTAGTTTGCAAGAATTAATTATAGTATCTTTTTATGATCTTAGAAAGTAGGATAGTTCAAATTAATTGGTTTGTTAATATCACTTGATAAGTTTTTATTACTACATAATGTCAATTGTATAATTTAGAAAACTTGTTGAAGTAACTAGACAAATAAAGGATATTATTAGGTTCTTCTTTAATTATACATGTTTACTAGTAAATGTGAAATTTATAATTATTTAAAAATTGAGTATGGACAGTAAATGACAACCGTGACCGGGTCTTCGGTCTCTCAACGGGTTCAAAAGCGATACCGGCCGGAACTCCCTCTCATTACTTGTGGCAAGTGTGGACAGAAGATTGTAATGGAGTACAAAGTGTCGAAAGAGAGAGTAAACAAGAGTCGTATATTCTACAAGTGTCCGGATCGTAATGTGAGTTATTTCTAGACATTTGCTTATATATGTGCTTATTTTTTTAATGATATTAATTAAACTTTTTATTCTCTGTTTTAATTTCAGTGGGATGGTACCGGCGGATGTACAGGTTGGTACTGGGAGAAAGAATATATTCAACACATCAAGAAATCTTTTGCATAGGCGGTTGAGGCTGAAGGTGGCGAGGCAGTGAGCCGGCGAAAGGAGTTCAATCAAGCGAATGATCTATCTAGGATCGGACGCGAACTAATTATGTTGCTTAAGTACATTTTAGTTTTTGTTTTTTTAGTGCTAGTTGCGATTGTATTTGTTGTAGCCAAGCTTGCTTGAATTAATCAACTATGTGTGTTAGACATGTTGTGCAATAAGATGAGAAACTATATGTGCATGGTTTTCATAATATATATGTTATATTTAATGCAGATGGTAACATATAATTATATGTATAATGCCGATCGGCGCTCCGAAGAGTTCATTAATGGCGTGCACTATTTCTTAAGTGTGGCCGAGACAAATAAGAGAGACGGTTTCATGTGCGTCCATGTGCTGTGTGCAAGAATTTGACGGAATATTCTAACTCAAGAACTCTTCATTCACACTTATTAAAGTCTAGTTTCGTACCAAACTATATTTGTTGGACCAAGCATGGAGAAAGCGGGATTATAATAGATGAAGATGAAGAAGAATTAGAAGAATTGGACCACGCCAACATTATTGCTCAGTACGGTGGCTTCAATGATGTTGCAATGGGGGAAGATAATGAAGAAGAGGTAGCAGCAGAAGATGATCGGGGCGATGATGCTTTTGGTGATGCCATCCGTGATGCACAAAGAGAATGTGAAAGTGTGAAAGAGAAGGCCAAGTTCGAGCGCATGCTAGAGGACCACAGGAAATCGTTATATCCCATCGCTGAAGAGGGGCAAAAAAAGCTAGGTACCACACTGAAATTGCTGCAATGGAAGGCAAAGAATGGTACATCTGACAAGGCATTTGGGTAGTTATTGAAGATCATAAAAAAGATGCTTCCGAAAGACAACGAATTGCCCACCACTACGTATGAAGCAAAACAGGTTGTCTCCCATGTGGAAGAAGAAATCCATATTTTTGGAGCTACCTTACTAGAATGTCCTAGAGTTCCACAACACGATCGACGTGATGCATCTGACAAAGAATCTTTGTGTGAACTTGCTTGGGTTCATGGGTGTCTACGGGAAGTCTAAGGATTCACTTGAAGCACGACAAGACTTGCAGCGCATGAAAGAACGAGACAACCTGCATCCAGAAAAGATAGATGACGGATGTCATTACTTAAGCCCTGCTAGCTACACTCTGAGCAAAGAAGAGAAGGAAAGCATGTTTGAATGTCTTAGCAGCATCAAGGTCCCATCTGGATTCTCCTCCAATATCAAGGGAATAATTAATGTACCAGAGAAGAAATTCCTAAACTTAAAGTCCCATGACTGTCACGTGCTAATGACGCAATTGCTACCGATGGTTTTAAGAGGACTTTTACCTCCACACGTACGTCTAGCCACCATAAAGCTATGTGCATTCCTCAATGCAATTTCTTAGAAGGCAATCAATCCAGAGCAACTAGCTACTCTGCAGAATGATGTCGTTCAATGTCTCGTCAGCTTTGAGTTGGTGTTCCCTCCATCCTTCTTCGATATCATGACACACCTCCTAGTTCATCTGATCAAAGAGATTCGTATTCTCGGTCCTGTGTTCCTACGCAACATGTTCCCCTTCGAGAGATTCATGGGTGTCCTAAAGAAATATGTCCATAGTCGTTTCTGGTCAAAAGGAAGCATTGCCAAGGGCTATGGAACAGAGGAGGTCATAGAGTTCTGTGTTGACTTTATTCCAGACCTTGACCCAATTGGCATTCCTGAATCTCGACACGAGGGCAGACTCAGCGGAAAGGGAACACTTGGGAAGAAAACATATATTGGTACGGGAGACGATTACTTCAATAAAGCACACTACACAGTTCTCCAGAACTCCTCATTGGTGGAACCATATGTCGAGGTACACAAAGATTTCCTACGGTCCCAATGGCCCAGGAAGAATGAAGCTTGGATAATGCGTCAGCATATGGAAACTTTCGGTGATTGGTTACGCAAAAAATGTCAGGGTGATGAAAACATTGATGAGAAGTTTTATTTGTTGGCCAGGCAACCATCATGGCATGTCCTCACATACAAAGGGTATGAGATAAATGGTAACACATTTTACACAGTAGGCCAAGATAAAAGGAGCACCAACCAAAACAGTGGTGTACGCGTGGATACCACAGATCCAAATGGGAATAGATAAACATATTATGGACGCATAGAAGACATATGGGAACTAGACTATGCAGCTAATTTTAAAGTTCCTTTGTTCTGGTGCCAATGGGTGAAGATGACCGGAGGTGGGGTAACAGTCGACAAGGAGTATGGGATGACAACCGTGGACCTTAACAATAGTGGGTTCAAAGACGAACCATTCGTCCTTGCTGCAGACGTGAGTCAGGTGTTCTATGTCAATGATATGTCTACGAAACCAAAGAGAGAAAAAAATGATGACCACTCAATCATCAATGAGCCAAAGCGCCACATTGTCCTTTCTGGGAAAAGAAACATTGTCGGAATTGAGGACAAGTCAGACATGTCAGGCGATTACGAAATTCAAATGAGTGACTATGAATTCTTTCAAAATTCAAAATTGAGTGGTTCAAAATTTTCGAAAAGAAAAGTTGATCATTAGACCAAATGTAGAACTTGATGAGTGTAACAAACTTTGTATTCATGACTTTTCTATTTGGAACCATCTAGGGTTCGGTCAAAGTGTGTGTTTGTAAAAACCAATGCTTTGACTTTGGTCAAACTTGGTCAAATTACCCATTTGATGTCTTGAAATGAAAAAAATTCGAATACAAAGTTGTTAGAAATTATCAAGATCTACATTTGATATATTGTCTATTTTTCCATTTGAATAAATTTGAGCCAGTCCTAAGCACATTTGTTTAAAATCCAGGACGTGATTTGGTCAATCTTGGTCAAATGACAAACTAAATTACTTAAAATGAAAAAAAATTAAATACGAAGTTGTTTAGATATCATCAAGATCTAAACTTTTTATATAGATAATTTTTCCATTTGAGAAAGTTTAAGTTAACAATACCCACAAAATCTTGAATCTCACACAAACTATATGAAACTATATGTGTCAATTGTCGATTTTCAACTACACATTCCCAACACTTTGTCAAATGCAAAAATGGTCTATATATTAAATGTAGATTTTGATGAGTGGAACAATATTGGTATTTATGACTTTTCCATTCGAGACCATCTAGGGTTCCGAAAACCGATGCGTGGCTATGAATTCTTTCAAAATTCAAAATTGAGTGGTTCAAACTTTTCCAAATGGAAAGTTGACCATTAGACCGAATGTAGAACTTGATGAGTGTAACAAACTTTGTATTCATGTGTTTATCAAGATCAAGATCAAATACACACTTAGACCAAATCTAGGGTTCGGTCAAAGTGTGTATTTATCAAGATCTACATTTTTATATAATAAATAGATTTTTTATTTGATGAAAATTGTACCCTACTAGCATTCTGAGTAATAAATGACAAAAATAAAAAGTTTAATGTCAATATGATATGAAAATAGATTTCCTGTTGATTGGATATAGTTTTTTTAAATTTATTGGAATAATATATTTTTGCATTAACAAAATACTAGACATTAGTTACAAAATTATTGCAAATTTTAAAAATACAATAAGATATTTAAGGTTAAAAATTTTCATGTGTACATAAAAAATACAATATATGTCACTTTTTTAAAAATATTATGCAAAATATTTAATTTACTATACAATTAATAATGTATAATGTATATATAAGCACTTTAAAAGCTGAAACTAAAAAACAGGCCCTTTAGCACCGGCCCATGGTTGGAACCGGTGCTAAAGGGTCCTGAAAATTTTAGGACCCCGCCTAAGGACCCTTTAGCACCAGCCCGTGGCTGGAACCGGTACTAAAGGGTTCCTTTAGCACCGGCTGGTGTTACGAGCCGATGCTAAAGGGTCACTCTTTAACACCGGCTCGTGTTACAAGCCGGTGTTAAAGACCCTTTAGCACCAGTTCCACCCACGGTCCGGTGCTAAAGGGTCCGCCCCTATATAAATGCACAGGAGCCCTAGATCCGGCAGTTCCTTCGTCTTCATCTCTAGCGCCGCCGTTTGTCTTCACCGCCGTCGTTTGATCTCCCAGCGCCGCCGCAGCGGCCACCACCAGCGCCGGCCACCATCTTCCACATCGTCCAACTCCGGTCGTCTCCTCCCTACGTACTAGATCGAACTTCGGCTAGCTAATCTACAAAATGAATGAATGTTATGATATATATATATATATATATAATAAATGTATATAATAAATAAATGTTATGATATACTGTGTTTTGAATATACATATATATAATATACAATTGTATATTTATTATATATATATATATATATATACATTTATGATATATATTGTGTTTTGAATTGTTATAATATATATACATATATACAATTGTTTATCATAAATTCATTGTGCTAGTATAATTGTGTTTTGAATTGTTATGAAATATATTGTGCTAGTATATTATTCTAGTATTACTTTTTAGTATATTATTCTAGTATATTATTAATTTTAGTGTTTTGTATATATTATTGTTTGTACTATTATTCTAGTATTATTTTTTAGTATATTATTATATTGTATTACTAGGCTTAAAAGACTTTTTAGTATATTATTCTAGTATATTATGAATTGTTATGAAATATATTATGCTAGTATTACTTTTTAGTATATTATTCTAGTATATTATGAATTATAGTGTTTTGTATATATTATTGTTTGTACTATTATTCTTGTATTATTTTTTTAGTATATTATCCTAGTGTATTACTTGGCTTAAAAGATTCTAGTATTATTTTTTAGTTTAGAGCACTCTAGCACTTTCATTTGTAGTATATATATATATGCAGACATAGAAATGGCCGACAGTCCTCACGATGATCCTGATTATATGGAAGATGCCATTCAAAATATGATCGACGACGTTAGTCAGTGCTTTACTGATTACAACGAGATCATGCAAGACAATCGGACTGAGTAACAAGAGGGCAATGTGATAGGCTACCGATATGAATCGGTACGAGGGTGGCCCGATCTTCACGATAGTAGATCAAAAGAATAAGGATAACTTGCTGCGAACAGCGGGTAACTAGCTTTATACATGACAAAGCTTGGGTGCGACCAAGCGAGGGGGAGAGAGGCACCGAAACCACGAAGACTTCGACTCGATCTCCGAACGACCGCAAAACCACAATCCGGAACAAATCCACACCATACGGCGCAGCCGAACGGAAGCCGTAGAGCACGAAGTAGGGAAACCCAGAGGATTCACTTCACTAGTCCATGAAGAACAAGGAAGAACAAAGGTTGAGTAAGGCACTCAGCAGCACGGCTACAATATCATGTAGTTTATCAAATGATCAAAGGTTGCTAATAGCTTAGAGGTAGGGGATATTTATATAGGAACAACCCTCTGTTGACGGTCCTTAATGCTTACATTTAACCATCAACTAATCATAGAAAAGGATCCAAATGCAACCAACACCTAGACTTAGGGTTTTATCTGACAGAATTCCACAAGTTTTGGTGTTTGTCTATTTCTGCAGGGGGTTATCAGAAAATACGGAAGAAAGGCCCACACGTCGGGTTTACATAGAGATATTAACGTGCCGCACAATTATCTACCATCTAGAAGACTCCAGAAGCCACGAGACCGAAGCGGAGGCCGAGAGGACTTAGGCACAGGGCGCCCGCCCTAGTCCCTTGGGCGCCCGCCCTCCCCCCTGGACCAAACAGAGTCCAATTCGGGGACAACACTCCACCGACCTAAAGGATCAAGGAAAACCGTGCGATCAATGTCGGTTTGATCCGACGGCCCAGATTCACTTGAAGGGACTATAAAACCAGACCCCCCTGGCCCCTGGAGATCATACCTCTTCTACAGAATCAAAGTTAGGGTTTCAATTCTTCATCCAAGTAGAGAGGATCCCTCTAGTTCTTCTAGTTCTACCTCTAGTTCATCTAGATCTAGTTCTAGTTTTAGTTCCTCTAGTTCTAGTTCTAGTTAGTTCTAGTTGTAATCTAGAAAATAGGGAGAGAGAAGAGGAGAGCGGAGGAGGAGCCGGATCTGTCGGATCTTCCTCAACATTGTACTTTTGCAGCATCTGGTTCGTTCTTCATCGTTCTCCAGGTTCTTCAACTCATAACTCCTGAGTTCTCTAATTACTTTTATTTACATTCAAGTTATTTATTGGATTCCCGCTTGCATCAAGTGCTCTAATCTTTGAAACATTAGAGTAGTAATTAATAGATTAGACGTGGTGTTTAGTCTTGCAATTACCTAGAATTGCACCCAATCCTGCGGATTGTTGTGGTAGCCTTAGGGTAGTGACAGCTCTAATGGTCGACGTATTCCACCACGTTCGGATCGGTGTTTGTAGGACCGTAGTCAGACCTTCCTCCCTTCTCATCTCTTTCTGTGGTTAGTGCTCTGATGTCCCGATATAGATAATCTTGAAGTAATTCTTGATTCTTAGATCAACTAGAGAACTCTCAGGAAACTTCCTCTCTTCCCACCAAAAATAATTATATAGTTATCCTTGGGCAATCTTGGATCTTAATTAGTACACTCACGTTCTCTGTGGAAAATCGATACTCTGGAATACTCCCGGGTGAAAGCTACATCGGTATCCGTGCGCTTGCGGATTTTTCTGTTTGCGTTTAAAATACCCAACAAGCTTTCTGGCGCCGTTGCCGGGGAACGGTAGCTGTGCTAGTTTCGAACCAAGTCGTCCGTGTATCCTTTTTCTTTTCCTTTTTTACCACATTCACCTTACCATTTTCACCACACCACATGGATTTCACTCTAAGCATTAATGAGCATGGAATTTATTTCATAGCCACTTCATTTGCTCCATGCTCATATGCAACATCTTCACAATCCATTGGTCTCTCCAACATCACCACATTCGAGATCTCCAACCCCCACTTCCTTTCTATTTATAAAAACTTTAAAAGGGCGGTTGTCGATGCATATGTCTATAAGAAATATTGCAGATCTCGTTGAGTTGATCTTGATATAGGTCAGCGTTGGAGGGGAAACCACTTCGCCGACATAAATTGATGGTTTCCCAAAGACAAGCTTAGTGTCCTAAAACAAGCACTGATCAGATCGTAACATGAGCTTTTAATTATTTGCAATATTAACTTGTGTATTGAGCATATAAGGATAATTGTAAAAATATTCCTTCGGGTATTCTTGTCACTAACCTTTCCAGGATTGGAGCAAGAAGATTGGATGAATGACAAGCACAAGGTATGTCCAACCAATCATCATACAATATTGAATTAAATTCATCCAAACTTGAATTTTGCAAAATTCAAGCTTGGGGGAATACTTTACATAAAAACATCCTTTGCCATGTTGCTATGTTGGTTGTCCCTACCTTTGAGACATGCTCAATTTGTTAAATACTAATCACACTACTTTATCTCCACTTGAGTAGATCTCTATAAATGCTCTCATGCTACCTTTATTTGCATTAGTATATGTCTAAGTTTGGAGTAGTTTCATTTATCTCTTAATTAAGCATGGTGCTTAGTTTAGGAATGATGCTCTTACTTCCAAAGGATTTTAAATTAAGCATGATGCTTAGGTTAAAATGCCCTCCTAAATCAAATTAGACATGGTGTCTAGGTTGATTTTTGAGCCGATAGTATGCTATAGTAGATATTGGATATTTTGTTGGACTAACCCCTGCAGGAAAACTTTCAATATCGTCCTGGGAAGTCCTGAGATAAACTCACATTGGAGATAAAGAGAGAGACACATGAAGTTTAACAATTTACACAAGGAAGGCATAGCTCACAAAAGATGATCCATGGAGGTGCCACAAACACGATGCACAACCGCTAAGAGAGGAAAGCTTCCACAAGGTGATACCGTACCATCACTCTTCAAGTAAGGTAACATCTTAAGGTACTTGACTATCACTTCTATAAGCTTCTCCTTGGTTCTGGCATTCACATGAATAAAAGAGACAAACATGTATGATTTACAATTCTAGATTAACCAACCCAATCGATTTAATATGTTTAGTCCTTTCACCTTTGTGATCCCACACTAAATGTTGCACACACAATCTTTGGAAGATATATATAAAAAAAGAGATAAGTATATGTTGACGGTCCTTAAGTATCAAATTTAATTAACAAATAAACAAAGAAAAGGATCCAAATGAAATCAACATCCAGACGTAGGGTTTTATCTGACAGAATTCCATGAGTTTTGGTGTTTGTCTATTTCTGCAGGGGGTTATCAGGAAATACGGAAGAAAGGCCCACATGTCAGGATTACGTAAAGATATTAACGTGCTGCGCAATTATCTTACATCTTGAAGACTCCAGAAGCCACGAGACCGAAGCGGAGGTGAAACGGGGCCAGACCCTGGGCGGCCGCCCAGTTGGTCAGGGCGCCCGCCCTGCCCCTGAGTCCAATCAGGACTTTGCTTTGCGGGAAGTCTCCACCGACCTAAAGGATGAATCTAAACCATACAATCTATGTCGGTTTGATCCAAGGGCCCATATTCACTTGAAGGGACTATAAAACCAGACCCCCTGGACCCTGGAGGAGAGAGCCTCTCAACCCTAATTCATTGTTCCATCAAGGGAGAAGAAGCCTCTGATCAAGATTAGAGCCACCACATCAATTAGATATCTAGATTAGCATAGCTACATAGGATTAGAACTAGAAGGAGTCAATCTTCGATTGGTTTCCGGATCTGTCAGGAGGATTCTTGGTAATTCTCTAATTGTGCTTCTAATTGCTTTCTAATTATCTTTGTTCTTTAATATTATGAATATGACTTTGTTCTACTTCAATATATTGCTTATGACTTTGCTCTACTTGCTTATATTGAAGATTATATTGTTCTTAGTTTATCATAGTTATGTACTTGGCTTAGTTAGATACGATCTATATACATGCTTAGGATCGTATAGCGTTTATCCATCGGATCCATGGGTAAATGATAGATATTGTGTAGGCGTGGTGCTTATACCGTATTTATCTGCGATTGTACCCAATATGCCAGATCGTGGGGTGGTTCGTGATAGTGACAGCTTCATTGATTCTTATATAGTCCCCCTCTCGTGTATTGGGCTGGCAGAGCAACATTATTACAGGGGAGTGATTGCTATGTTTCTCATATTCCTTGCTAATATCACTATGCATGGGCGTAGTCTTGTCTCGCAATGATTGCTAAGTATACTTGCACTAACTATGATATGCTAGACTATATAGTTAAGAATAACTTAGGGAATATTCTTGTAGTTCGTTCTAATACCATGCTAATGACTTTCTAGAGTATCTAATTGAGGTGCTTATCATATTTATTATGTGGCTAGATCAGATTAGTTATCCTTGTCACTATTATTATTTCATATATCTTTTATGTGACACTTATCCCTGTATGATGAGTTAGATATAATGTTCTCAATTATACATGCAATGATAGATGCTCAATCTCATATTCTATTCTGTAATCATTAGTGATGATTTCTAATCCCTTCCCAGTGGTAAAAATATAAATAACGATACCTGGAATACTTCCCGGTTAAAATGCTACATCGGTATTAATCTGTGCGCTTGCAGATCCCATTCATTATTTATTTAGAAGAGCAATTGCATATTTCAATACCGCGTCTCTTATATCATGCTGGGGATGACAACTTGGCTTAAGTGGTGTAAGGGATAGGTTTGGCATTTTTGGCACCGTTACTAGATTTAGAGAACTTAGTCTACTTTTAGTAATGATGTTAAGAATACCCAACAGTATAGATAGATTATCTTTCCATTAGGTTGAGTGATCTGATCTGACAAATGTTTTAAATGCTACACTCATGATCTTATTATCCATCAACTTTGTCTTGCTCACTATGCTTAAGGTTAGAGAGAACAAATACACTTTTGGTTCTGTTGGTGTTTTCCACCAACAGGGCCCATGCACTTGATCTCTGCCTTGTCTCTATGAGCAGGTACACTTCTAGCAAAATATGAAGGACTTTACAACTCTCAGACTCCACCAAGTGAAGAACCTAGATCTACGAGCACAAACACACTGGAGATACTGGACACTCAGGCAATCACTGCCCTGAGATGCTTGAGGATGTAAACTACTTCAACAACAACTACTACTACAACCGTCCTCAACAAAACCAAGGTTGGAATCAACGAAGGCCTAACTACTCAGAGAGGCGATCCAGGACGTCCCGTCATCCCGATCTCCATCGGCATGGTGGACTTCCTAGAAGCACTCTGCAACTTTGGCTCCAGCGTCAACATTATGCTCAGGGTACTCTATGAAAAATTCTTTACACATCCTTTCCTAGAAACAACCATGTGTTTGCAGCTTGCAGATCAGACACTAAGTTTCCCAAAGGGAATATTCAAGAACCTCTACGTCCGAGTTGGTACCTTATACGCTCCAGCAGACTTCGTGGTGATAGAGACTGATACTGATGAGAGGGCACCCATCATCCTAGGGAGGCCATTCCTGAACACCTCAGGAGCTATCATCTACACTAGTGCTGCTAAAATCCATTTCTACATCACGACTGACTGTTGACCTTCTTAGCAGTCTGTACTAATTCTGGTCTGCAGGCAATATAGAGTATCCAAACTGGTCGCCACTAGATTAATTGGAAAGTAGACTCGACACGCTTTCCAACAAGTCCTTATGGGTCTTCATAGATTTTGTGATTAAAAAGTTATGAAGATTTCTTTGCACTCGTCCGTTCTTGACTTCCACTGGTCCGTTTTTGACTCTCTGGTCCGTTTTGTAGTGTCTTCTGGGACTTGCACTGGTTCGTTCTTCAGGGTCCGATTCATTCTTTTCTTCTTCTATATATCTTAGTACAATCAAGGTAGAACACTTAGGTAGAATATAATTCTCATTAATGTTAAAATGAATCTCAAAAAGTAGCGCGTGAACCTCTTGTTGTAGCTTCTTTGCACGACTCCATCGATGACTTGGGCTGGTGTCGGTTTAGGTAAAACTTGAGTGGTTGTAGCATGACTTGGAGCTTGTGACATCTTACTTGCTGGCATGGTCATATCATCCTCCCCCTCTTGAAAAGGAGTCATCCTCGACTCGTCCAATCCAAGGAAAGGAGATAAATCGGTGACATTGAAGCTTGTGCTCACACCATACATACTTGGGAGATCAATTTCATATGCATTGTCATTGATCTTGTGAAGCACTTTGAATGGGCCATCGGCTCGGGGTTGCAGCTTGCTCGTGTTGTTCAGGAAAGCGATCCTTGCGCAGGTGCACCCAAACCAAGTCTCCCGGTTCAAATAACATCTTCTTACGACCCTTGTTGGCGTGCTTCTCATATAACTTGGTCATCTTCTCAATGTTTGCTTTAGCTCGATCATGAAGCTTTTTGACAAATTCTACTCGCTTGCTTGCATCAAAGTTTACACGTTCCTGCATAGGCAAAGGCAAAAGATCGATGGGAGCAGTAGGTTTGAACCCATAGACAATCTCAAATGGACAAAATTTTGTGGTCGAATGTACTGCCTTGTTGTATGCAAACTCCACATGAGGCAAGCTTTCTTGCATGAGAACGCCATCAATTCCTACACCACTCGCATCACATTCAATTTCAAATATCTTACCGAAATCTAGAAGTGCAAGAAGTGGGGCTGTTGTCAACTTCATTTTCAGTTCTTCAAACGCCTTCTCTTGTACTTCTTTCTTTGTCAACTCATTGATTGGAGCAGCAATGGTGCTAAAATCTTTCATAAATCGCTGGTAGAAACCAGCAAGTCCAAGGAAGCTACGCACTTGGCTTGAATTTTGTGGAGGCATCCACTCATGAAAAGCTTTGATCTTTTCCTCATCCACCTTCACACCACGTCCTGAAACAACAAAGCCATGAAAAACTATCTTGTCGGTGCAAAATGTGCACTTGTCAAGGTTAGCATACAATTTTTGCTCACGTAGGACAGCAAGCACACTTTGGATATGTTCAACATGTTTATCAAGAGACTTGCTGTAAATTAATATATCATCAAAGTAAACCACAACAAACTTGCCAATGAAAGATCTAAGCACATGATTCATCAATCTCATAAAGGTACTTGGTGCATTAGTCAATCCAAAGGGCATTACCAACCATTCATACAGCCCGAACTTGGTTTTAAAAGCTATTTTCCACTCATCTCCTTCTCTCATTCTTATTTGGTGATAGCCACTTCTCAAGTCAATTTTAGTGAAAATTGTTGCACCACTAAGTTCATCAAGCATATCATCAAGTCTAGGAATGGGATGCCTATATCTTACTGTGATGTTATTAATAGCTCTACAGTCAACACACATTCTCCATGAACCATCTTTTTTAGGAACTAAAAGAACAGGGACTGCACAAGGTGAAAGACTTTCCTGCACATACCCTTTTCTCATCAATTCTTCCACTTGTTGCTGAATTTCTTTTGTTTCCTCTGGATTGGTGCGGTATGTAGCTCGGTTTGGAAGTGAAGCACCAGGAACAAGGTCAATTTGATGTTCAATTCCTCTCTTAGGTGGCAGCCCTAGTGGTTCCTCCTCTAGAAAGACATCCTCACATTCCTGTAACACATTAAAAACAACACGTGGCAAAGTAGAGGATAAGTCGTTAGTTGAAAGAAAATTTTCTTTGTACAGGAGTACAAAGAATGTGGCATTGGGTTCACTCAATTCTTTTAAATCCCCCTTCCTAGTCATCATAACTAATCCCTCTTTTCCCTTTGTCTTGGTTATTTGCGGCTGTGGGGTTTTATTTGGCTTTGGAAACACTCCCTCAATATTTTTGTGGGTCACTCGCAAGTGGTTCTCACTCTCTCGCTATTTTCTTTTTAGATCATCATTCAAAATCTCCTCCGGTGTTAAAGGGAGCAAAGAAATTCGCTCTCCTTTGTACATGAAATCCAGCTTGTTGGTTCTTCCAAAGATCTGAACATCACGATCATGTAACCATGGTCTTCCTAGCAGCAGTTGGCATGCTTGCATAGGCACCACATCACACTCCACATGATATTATACCTCCCAATAGAGAAAGAAACTGTCACAACATGGCTCACACGCAGCACACCACAATCATTCAGCCACTGCATCTTGTATGGATTAGGATGACGCCTTTGTTTTAGCTCCATTCGATCAACCAATTCTTGGCTAGCAATATTGTTGCAGCTGCCATTGTCAACAATAATTCTACACAACTTCTCTTTGATCATGCCTCGAGTGTGGAAAAGATTGTGTCTCTGCTCATTCTCTTCCTTTGCAGCAGTAATACTAAGCACACGAAGAGAAATAAAGCAGTTGTTATCACCTTCATCGGGTTGGATCTTATTATCATTGTTTTCATGGTCCTCATCATATCTTGGACCTTCTTCCTCACGATCACTTTCAGATTCCCTTCACCATTCTCATTCACAATCATGGTTCTTCTACTGGGATATTGTGCAGCAATATGTCCACGACCATGGCACTTGTGGCACACAATTTCTCTACTACGTGCAGAGAAAGTAGTAGCTGAAGGAGCAACAGTTGGGGCTGCTACACTTGTAGCAGGTCGCTGCTGATATGCAGGGGATGATGCTATAGAAACCACCATCTTTGAAGGAGCATTAGATGAAGAGGGCCTAGCTGCTGCACCATGGGAGCGTCCCCCACCGAAAGAAGTGCTGGACTGCTGCTTGCGCCATGGGGCTGCAATAGAATGACTTGCATAAGATTTTCCACGTGTCTCTTGCTGAATTTTTCTTTCAGTACGCATAGCTTGCTCAACAAGGTCTTGCAAAGTATGATACGGAAACATCTCAACAAAATCAGCAATTTCTTCATTGAGACCACCCAAAAATCTTGCCATTTTTGACTCTGGATCCTCTCTAATTCTAGTTCGCACTAACAGCAGCTCCATCTCCTTATAATACTCATTAACCGATCTTTTTCCTTGCTTCAACATTTGTAACCTATTGCGAAGGTCACGCTGATAGCTTGACGGTACAAATTGCCTTCTCATCACTTGCTTCATCTCTTCCCATGTGTTGATATGTTCACGACCCAACACAAGTTGATTCTCTTGTATCTGATTCCACCAAGTCAGAGCATAACTAGAGAACTCCACTGAAGCAAGATTGACACACCTCTGATAAGAGAGATTATACACTCTAAAAATTTGATCACACTGCTCAGCCCACTCAAGATATGCATCTACATCCTCTCTTCCAGTGAATTTTGGGATACTCAACTTGACACGAGCAATGCTGTCCGGATCTTCCCTATTATGACGACCATGATGATGCTCTCTATCTCCATGATCAGCATGCCACCGATGATCATGGCGCCGCCTATGCAGCCCATCATTTGCAAAAGGATTCTCATCAGGACCCTCTTCGTGATCAAAGTTATCAAATTCTTCATCATCAAAATGAACACGATGGCCACGACCACGTCCATGAGCTCGTCCTCCATCTTGGCCATGATGACCAGCCCGCCTGCCACCACCACGACCATCTCTAAAACGGTCATGTCCTCCATTAGAATTTTCAGCACCAGATTCATCAGATTGATGCTGAGGAGTCCTCTGCCCATCTGCAGGTATGCGTGCATCAAGCATCCTCTCCATGGCCTGCAAGAGTGAGTCTGCCATTTGGCACAACTCAGCCCGTGCAACAGAGGGTTCTTCTCTATGACAATTACCATGAATACTTGAGTTGGATCATGTCATATTAGCACTAAAGCAAAATATAGTGGAATGGGTAAATTTGTGGAATCACACAACCTCACCTCTTACTTATCAATGCTCTTTCTTGTTCTCAAGGACAGTGAATTGTGCTAGTGTAGTGGCTCAACAGAAGTGATTCTGAGGTCGCAAGGATTACGAGTCGAATGTCCTGGTTTCAGATTTTTGGTGGAGCTATAGGTGGCTAAACAAGGAAGGCTACGGTACTAAAAATCAAGTGGTTTGATGTGCTCAAAAGATATAATGTTGCTGGTATATATATCACCAAGAATCTGAATATGTAAACTGAATTTTTCAGTGAGCAAACCGCAATACAACCCCTTTCCTCTTCTTCTGCTTTTTTCTATTCATTCTCTTTTCTTTTCTCTGAATTTTTTTTTGTACTGACTTTTTTAAACTCTTTTTTTATACTAACAGGGGTGCGGATAACAAATGAAACACACCACAATATATATAAAGAGGGTGACTAGCAACTTGATGAACACAAAACATAAGATAACAGTACCGTCAAAAGGCTCTTGGATTTTTTTTGTGGCTTTTTCAGTGGACTATAGGTGATGAACAAAACAGTAACAAATGATAGAAAACTACAGGTAGATATGTGGATGATTGTGAGATCTACCGTGACAACGAAAGCTTTGATACCAGCTGATAGGTTACCGATATGGATCGGTACGAGGGTGGCCCGATCTTCACGACAGTAGATCAAAAGAACAAGGATAACTTGCTGCGAATAGCGGGTAACTAGCTTTATACCTGACAAAGGTTGGATGCGACTAAGCGACGGGGAGAGAGGCACCGAAACCGCGAAGACTTCGACTCAATCTCCGAACGACCACAGAACCACAATCCGGAACTAATCCACACAATACGGCACAGCCGAACGGAAGCCGTAGAGCACGAAGTAGGGGAACCCAGAGGATTCACTTCACAAGTCCATGAAGAACAAGGAAGAACAAAGATTGAGTAAGGCACTCAGCAGCGCGGCTGCAATATCATGTAGATTATCAAAATGATCAAAGGTTACGGATAGCTTAGAGGTATGAGATATTTATACTAGGAACAACCCTCCTAGATAGGTATAAAAACGAAATAGAGTTTCTGAGGGACGGCAATGTGAAAGGACCCCTCGGAATGGGTTCCTGAACTGGCTTCGCATGACTGTTGGCCTCCAGAGCAGCTTCCAATAAACTGACCATAAGCTTTTATTGGGAAGTCCAAATGGCGAACCGTTTCTTGGGTGTGAAACTAGACTCCAAGAGCTTTCCAGCAATGTATGCCATGCACCATGAAACATTGTAGATTGGTACAGTTTTGCACGGTAAGTTGTACCAACATTCTGTCACGACAGACTGTTGACCTTCTGAGCAGTCTGTACTAATTCTAGTCTGCAGGCAATATGGTGTATCCAAACTGGTGGCCACTAGATTCATTGTAAAGTAGACTCGGCAAGCTTTCCAACAAGTCTTCATGGACCTTCATAGCTTTCGTCAGTAAAAAGTTATGAAGATTTCTTTGCACTGGTCCGTTCTTGACTTCCACTGGTCCGTTTTTTACTCTTATGATGCATTTTGTAGTGTCTTCTAGGACTTATAATGGTTCGTTCTTCAGGGTCCGATTCATCCTTTTCTTCTTCTATATACCTGAGTACAATCAAGGTACAACACTTAGGTAGTATATAATTCTCATTAATGTTAAAATGAATCTCACAAAGTAGCCTGTGGACCTCTTGTTGTAGCTTCTTTGCACGACTAGGTGTAACCGGTCCATCGATGACTTGGACTAGTGTTGGTGTAGGTAAAATTTGAGTGGTTGTAGCTTGACTTGGAGCTTGTGACATCTTGCTTGCTGGCATGGTCATATCACAATGCCCCTGAGCAACAAAAGTGCAATGCGCCTAAGCAACAACTTGTCGTGCAACAAGAAGGAAATACCAGCGAGGTATGTAAATGTAAACATATATAATGCATCTCTTACATTAGGTTTTAGACTTACTTGGTTTTTAATTTAGTATTTTTGTTTCTATATCTATGTGTAGCCTTCTGGATCGACCTCTACTGGGAGAAGCGTACCTCCTCGAGGGCCAAAGAAGCCGTTGGAGGGCCGCTACGTAATCTCCGAGTTTGAGATAGCTATTTGCAGACCACTTGGTGAACATGCAACTAAATATGTTGGTCATTATGGTTACCTTGTGAGAGACCAAATACCGATCAGTGCTTGTGAATGGAGAGAGAAGTGAGGTGCTCCTGAAATTAGTTTTGTCTCTGATCGTGACAGTGAGTTAGTTTGGAAAGCCGTCAGGGCGGTTTTCACCTTCGACACCAACGATGAAGAGTTGAAGGTGCGAATTTATGAATGGACTATGAAGAAGATGGCGGTACTGTTCCAGAATTGGAAGAAGTCTTTGTACAATAAATTTGTCAAGAAAAACGAGACTTCAAATTTCAACCTCAAGCAATATGTAAAGCTGAGGGTCTTCTAGGATGACTTCGTGCAGTACAAAACATCATAAGAGGGCGAGGAATGAGCCATTAGGAACCAAGAGAATGCGAGTAAAAAGACATACCACCATCATATGGGATCAGGTGGTTATAAGAGTGTTGTTCCCAAGTGAGACCGAATGGAACAGGAGATGCTTGCTAGAGGGGTCACACCCGAGACAATAGCTAAGAATTGGAGCGAGCGCTCCAAGAATTGGTTCTACGGTCATGGGGGAAGTATGGACCCAGTCACCGGGGCGCTAGTTTGGGGCCAAGAAATTTCTAGAGCAGCTGAGAGACTAGTCCGTGTACGAGAGGCGGTTCAGTCTGGTGAGTTCAGGCCTAACAGGGAGAAGGATGAACTCATGTATGCGCTTGAAAATCCTGAGCACGGTGGGCGTACGAGAGGTTATGGGGCAGTTCCGTGGCTGCATTCATTCCAAGCTGATCAAAAAACCTATAGAAGCCGCCAGAGAAAGAAGGACGAGGAGGCAGAGCGGATCCACCGGCTGGAAGCTTTTTTATGCAGTCACGAGAGCGCGAGAAATCTCGTGAAGAATGGATGCAGGCGGAGATTAAAAGGCAAGTACAAGAAGCACTTAGTCAAATGACGAAAGGGCAAGGTACATCACAGCTTGAGGTCAACATTATCCCCCTTGGCCAGTTGAAAAGCAGTTACGCATCCATGGAAGTACCAACCATTCAGGATGACATGAAACTACACTTCCCCGTGGATGATGTCACAGAGGCTTTTACTACTTGTGAGCTGCATGTACCAGATGGAAATGCAACAAAAAAGGTGGCTATCGGTGTTGTCAACCCTATCAACCGAACGAGAACTCCAAGAATCCATAATCGACTAGTACCAGCTGGATATGCTAGCGTCTTGGTTGATAGGGTTGAGAAAGGTTGTGGCAGTGTGCCTCTAGAAATAGAAGGGGGAGACGGAGAGAAGACCTTAGGTGAAGCTGAGAAGACATTTATTTGTTGACAGTCGCCTCTTCCTCACCATAGGTTTGTGCGTGATTTTACTTCTTATATTATTTATTATGTACTGCATTTAAATAAAGTTTGCTCATAGAACTTGTTATTGTTTTCTCGGCAGGGACTCCTCCAACCTAAGTCTAGTTTTTTCCCCGGCGCATCATAGTGTTGCGGGCGGTGACAATGCTGGATCTCCTCCAACACCTGCGGCGGCCACACCGACCCCGCCACCGCCTCCACCACGGTCTCCACCTCCTCCACCGAGGTTTCCAACTCCTCCACTGCATTCTCCAACACCAAAAAGATCGGCCCCACCACCTCCACCGCCTGCACCGCCCTCTCCAAAGAGTACACGCTCGGTCCCATCGCCTCCAAAGCTAGGTAGTTAGAAGCGGTCCGCCCCAGAACGACCGAAGTCATCGGTCCCACCTCCAAAGAAGAAGGCTGCCTCAGCAAAGAAAGCTAAGACACCAGAGAAATTACCTTATGAAAAGAGTGAAGAGGAGGTAATTGCTACATCCAAAGCAGAGGTAAAACAATGGTTCGATAAATTGCACCAGGAAGTGAAAGAGCGGCGAAACCCAGAAAAGTCGTACTTTTGTGTAAAGCCAGAGGAACTGAGGAAGAAGGTGACGTACCAGCAAAACAAGTAGCGGGAAGCTTAGAAAAAGCCAGCACTTTCAGACTATGAGCGCTCTCTGGTCAAGTCTGCATAGCCTAGAAAGAGAGTAGGAAAGGGGGTCCCACAGCTCGGGGAAGTATCAAAACTGGTGCCCTAGTTGATTGTGCCAAATTAATACGGCTCAAATGAGGACTTGATGCCAAAGAAATCTTTAATCTTGTCTGAGCTAGATTCGCTTGAGCATTACTTTGGATAGAGCGGTCTAAATATTGAAGACATTGCCGCCATTGTTGGATGTCACACTTTTGAAGAGGCTGAGGTAGTTGATCAATGGAGGGCAAGATATGAACCGGGCAAGATATGAACTGGGCAGGAGTCTAATGAACCCTCATCATTTACATGAGCTCGACACACAAATGTTTGCAATAAACAAGTGGTGCATGGAGGCATCTAAAAGGGGAGATAATTGGATTTCTGTTTATATTCGACAACATCACTACTTCCGTGGAGATGACCTCTTGCACCAATTATGTCACCTCGACGCTCTCGACAAATCTCTCGTCAGCTGCTTTTGTCTATAAGTATTTCTTTCTTTTTTATTAAACTTGTACCATCTTTAATTATATGTATATAATCTTTACACACTTAGAATTTGTATGTATATATGCAGGCACCAAATGAGAGAGCTCAGAAGCAAAAATGACAATAGTATTAGGTTCGTTGACCATTATATTATTTTTAAGGCTCCACAGGCAGTGTGGACAATATCTCATGAGACAGGAGTCTGCACCAATCTTATGAGGTTCTTTGTGAACCAAAAAGAAAAACAAAAAATAATCTTCCCCTACAACTTCGAGTGAGTTATATAGTTATTAAGTGCATGCACATTTTATTTTACTTATTACTACTCGATTCAGATTTTATATAGTTATAGGCCTAACTATATATATGTGTGTAAACAGCTTTCACTGGATACTTATAGTCATTGAAATTTCCAAGAACTAGTTGACAATCTATGACTCAATGAGAAAACCACAAGAAAATTACCAACAAATGGTAAACATTATTCAAAGGTACGTAATGTCGCTCTCAGCTAGAAGAATATCATGATATGACTATGCAATTATTAGTTGACGATCCACAATGGCTGTGTGTAGGGTTTGGGAAAGATTTATTGACCGTGAACATCTCATTGGTTGTAAAGCGCCATTTAATATAATTCATCCACAAGTAAGTTGTACTAGCTACCAAACTTTCGCTAACTTTTAGTTTTCTTATTGTCGTGGTCGTGAATCTTTTTTATATATATATCGTACAGTGGTGTTTAAGACAATAAAGGGGAACAACCTTTGTGGATATTACATGTGCAAATTCTTGATGGTACAAGTCAATCCAACACCCATAGAGACGCTCAGAGTACGTTACATGTCTCTTTTCATTATCTCCTGAATTATATTGAATAAATTAGATAACTAATACCTTTTCTTATTTTATTTCAAATTGAAGACGGAATGGTTGAGGGAAAAGGTCATGCAAAAAGACATGCATCAAAGCTATTCAAGAGATGATAGCAGGATTTCTCCACGAGCAAGTGATCAATCCAAATAGTGAGTTTAACTTCAACGGCAACGAAACTCTTATTCTAAACAACGATGATCATTTGTATCGGCTTTAGAGATTGGGAGAAAAAAAACTCTATGTATTATGTGTTACGAAGTTTGTACTTATAAAACTATATATAAAGCTTTTTACATATCCATCTATTTAATTATTGATGTGGCATATTCATTTTATTATAGGCAAAGCTTAATTATAAAGCTAAGCCTATAATTTCCATTTATATATGCTTAATATGCGTGTAATATATATATTATTATATCAGCATAAAATATGTCTTGACAAACCTATTATTATTATATAAAAACAATAAATAGAACCGAAGAAATGAACCGAAAAAAGGAAAAAAAAAGAAACCCTTTAAAACCGGTTGGTAATACCAACCGGTGTTAAAGGGTCCTGCAACGTGGCAAACCTGGCAGGACCCTTTAACACCGGTTGCTATGGTTTTAGCCCTGGTTCCCCGAACCGGGACTAAAAGGTGGGCCTTTAGTCCCGGAAGGGCAGCACCGGCTCGGGAATCGGGGGCAACAGGCCCTTTCCGATCGGTGCTAATGCCCGATCGTGCAGCATTGGCACAAGGTGTTCTTCTGGTTGCTTGCCAAAGACAGGCTCAACACAAGAAATATTCTGAGAAGGAAACACTTTCATTTGCCTTCGGATGATTATGTTCTTTGTGCTGGCAATGCTGAGGAAACTCTGGAGCACCTTTTCCTTGACTATGGCCTGGCCGTGGCCTGCTGGGATCTCATTGGAGTGACAGTTAATTCTTACGCAAGCCCCTCTCAGGTCTTTGAAGATTTCAGAAGACAGTTAGGTGTTCCTTTCTTTATAGAGATTATTATCATTATGAGATGGAGCATCTGGACCTTTAGGAATGATGTGATCTTCGGAGCAATCCCAGCCAGCAGTTTGAGTGGTTTGGAAATCTTCAAGGATAACTTCAGGAAGCTTCTGTGGAGAACCAAGAAGAAGTACCCCCCCCCCTCTCCTTATAGAAACATGGCTGCAGCAGCTTTTGTAAATTGCCCAATTTTATTTATCTCTTTCTTTGTCCCTTAAACCCCCCCCTCCCCTCCTGCTTCTGCTTCTGCTCTACTTTGTTGTTATTTTTTCCTCTTCTTTCTCCTTTTGGACTCGTTTTTTTAACCCTCTTGGTTGCTATTTTAATAAAATTTCAATAGGGGCTCCTGAGCCCCTTGTTTCCTAAAAAAAGGTTTAAGCAAGGCCACATGTACTTATGCAACTAAACTTAAACTAGTATATTGCCCGTGCTAACGCTACGGTTATATCTAGAAAAAATAAATCATAAAAGCAAGTCAGTTTATGCAGCTCCATGTTGCTTCTGAATATTGGTATAAAAGTAATATAATAATGGTACTGATACTTCCAAAAGAAAACTATTGCCTAGAGCAGTATTGCATAGAGTAAGAATCTGTAAAGACTTGAAAGCAACCAACATTTGCTAACTCCTTCAGATTCGAACCATGTACATGAATGAGCCCCTTCACAAACTTATCACACACACATTGTATTACAAACATTGACAAAATCTCTAGATAATTATTCTTCTATAGAGCAGGAAGAATCGACATAGCGTCCACATTTGTGCAGTCACAAATTCTCTAAGAACTAAATGTCAATTTCAGATGAAGTAAGAAGAGAACATCGGCACAGATTTAGGGAACAACCATATAGCTCTACACTTGCAAATTTAGGGGCCAGCCAGTTAGCTCTCTTTTGCTTTTTATGTGTAATGTGATTCCATACAAGCAGAAACTGTTTATGAGTTGTGCTGAATCTCTATGGAATCCACAGGATCGAAATCTGGCTTGTCCTCACTTGAGCTCAGCAATGATAAACTATCTTCCTTGTGTGTGCCCGTGCTAACGCTACGATTTCATTTTAAGGATGCACGTGAAAACAACCTAACTGACAATGGTATTTTTTCCATATCAACTTTCACACAATTGTATATGACCATGTATATATAGTATATCGCCCGTGCTAATGCTAGGCCACATTTCGTATATACACCATATTTTTTTTGTAAATCTTTACACTATGATTGTTAAGCTCAGACATTAAACTATACTATAAATTCAAGGGCTAAAATGCTCATGTTACCTTAAAGTAAAATGATAGTCCAATCAGAAAGCAACTTGTTCTAGATGTAAAGACATGAAAAACAAAAAAAATGTCATATACTGATTTTTCCTTTCTCTATATACATCAACTTAAATTTAGACAGCTCATACCAAAAGAAGGCTCTTCTTCCACTCGATCCTATCCTGAACCTGAATAATGCCCATACCGGTGGTTCTTCTAAAATGTCTGAATTTCCCTCCCTAAATTCTTTTATTGAAGCATGATTTTTTTCTCCAAGCCCATATTGATTCTTACAATTCACTAAATAAATGTAAATATTGATATTATATGATATATTTATAGTTAAATTTAAAAAATATTGACTCTTTTAGAAATAAGACATTTATGGACGGGATGAGTAATTAATTCAGATCTGAAGCCATGCATCAGTGCAGTGCATGTCCTCACGTACAACGTACTCCCTCCGTCCCAAAAAGAGTGTCGTTTTAGGTTTTCGTGCCACAAGTTTGACTCGATTTGTAGAAAATACGTACAATATTTATATCTCTAAATAAATTTATTAAAAAACTAGACTTAAAGAGCTTCTTAATGATATTAATTATGTATTATAAATATTAATATTTTTTACTATATATTTAGTTAAAGTTATTTCTCGGGAAGCGAAAACGACACTTATTTTGGGACGGAGGGAGTAGGTCAGCAGTCAGCAGCGCCGGCGACGCGTAGACCAAGTCCATCATCACGTTGCGCGTGGCCGGACCTGTCGGTGACTGCTGCTCCGCTGCACCCGTTCCATCCACGCAAACGGGGGCACCTCAGCGCGTCCGCTACCAACCAACCAACCACCTCGCCGGCCACGCGACGCGACGCGAGCAAGGCAAAGCACGCCAAAGAAGCGGCCGCAACTCCAACAGCCCGCGGTTCTCACTTCTCACTCCACACCTCCACCCACCCAGCCTCTCACGAGCGCGCGCGCGTGTTCGCCATGGCGTCGTCCAAGCCTTCCTTATTGCTCCCCTTCCCCATCCCGGCCCCCAACCCGTCCGACGAGGTCGTGCGCGAGTTCGGCCCGCTGCTCCGGATCTACAAGAGCGGCCGCATCGAGCGGCCCCTGGTGGCCCCGCCCGTGGATCCTGGCCACGACGCCGCCACGGGGGTCCAGTCCAAGGACGTCCACCTCGGCTCCTACTCCGCCCGCCTCTACCTGCCCCCCGTGGCCGCCGACGGCGCCAGCGCCAGCGCCAAGCTGCCCGTCGTCGTGTACGTCCACGGCGGCGGCTTCGTGGCCGAGTCGGCCGCGTCGCCCGGCTACCACCTCTTCCTCAACAGGCTGGCCGCTGCGTGCCCGGCGCTCGTCGTGTCCGTCGACTACCGCCTGGCGCCCGAGCACCCGCTCCCGGCCAGGTACGACGACCGCCTCGCCGCGCTCAAGTGGGTGCTCTCCGCCGCTGACCCCTGGGTCGCCACGGCCGCCCTCCACGAGGCGGCGCACCACCTCGTCCACCGCCGCGCCTTCCATCGGCCCCATCGGGGCCCGCGTCATCATCATCTTCCCACACCCTCCTTCCTGCCCGGAGACGGCGGCGGCGCGTGGCGCCCTCCGCCCCGCGCGCGCCGAACCCCGCGGCCGGGATCCGCAGCCGCCACCGAGTCCCTGCTGCCCCCTGCGCCGTGCACTGCCGACGCCGCCGCCGGCGGATGCGCCCCGACGCCCAGCACCTAGAGGACCTGCCGCCGCGTATCGCCGCGCGCACCGGCGACAGTCAGGGCGAGCGAGGCGTGGACTGCAACGGGGGCCACGGCCGCGTTCCCGGTCGCCGAGGCAGCGAAGACGCGCAGCGCATCCCTCCACTACGCGGTCGCGCTGCCCTGCCCTTGCGCCATTAGTGGCCGCTGCCAAGGGGCCGCCCTCTAGCCATGGGGCCGGCCATGGCGGAGGTCTGGCCAGCAAGAGAGGAAGAGGAGGAGCGACAAATGGAGGGAGGTATGAAGGGAGAAAGCGGAGTTTTTCCTAGAGAAATTCAATTGGAGTAGGAATCGAACCTAGGTGGTGCGGGGAGGAGCGACTCGTTACGTAGAGAAGAGGATCCAGGAGAGTTGGAAGCGGCTTCTAACATCTTAATCTCAGACGTTGGATTCCTAGTTGGTGTGTTCTGGGCCGTTGATCTTGAAGGAGGGAGGTGACTTGAAGAAGATTTCAATTATAGTAGAGATAAGCAACCGAGAGCTTCTATACATGCTAGTGAGCAGAACGAACACTGGTACACTAGAAGCACTAGCACTAGAGGTAAACAAGCTAACAAGCAAAGACACTGGCACAAGATATGAACAAGTAAACAACTAGTGTTTGGTGCAAGCCTATGTAAAATTTAGGATGATTTGTATGAATTATGTGGTTTATACAATATAAGACTAAATTAAAGTTATTGTGAACTTCAGATTCATTAGTGATGGTAAATTGATAATTGTGTGCTAGTTTATCTAAGATTTCATAACTTCTTTATTATAAACTAGCCTCTTATTAACACACCCACGGGTGACCCAAGACCCGAGAATGTGGGTCCGGGTATCACATTGCACCAGCTTGTCTCATTGATGGTTGGTGTGGCCAAATATCACTAGTGTTGTTAAAAGGACGGTTTTTTACTCCACCTCCACACCTGACCTGTTGTATCCCTAATTTCCCTGTTGCTGTTGGATTTAACTAGGTTTTTCTAATTTTTATTCAGTAACTAAATTAATTAAAATTCTAAGATCTAAGATAATGCTATGTGTATTAAGTTGGATCTTTTATGTGGTGTAACTTATGGGCTGATGAGGGTTAAGTGCATGATGACCATTATGTGATGGTGAATCATGATTTAGTGGTTTATGGTGTCATAGTGATTTTCGTTACTAGAATAGACAATTGAATTGTCGGTTTTATAAGTTACTGGTAACGGACAATGACATGATGACCACTAATTCTTCGTGCATCTGGCCCTTTGTCTTCTTGTGTCACTGTATATAAGGTGAACTCCTTCTACAAAACATCATCACATTGCTGTTGCGCTGCTATCTGTCATCTCCGTCCCGATTCCTGTGCGCACAGAAATTGGGAGAGTAGGTCTCCAGAACGCCTGCCGTCTCCGAGTTCATCTGCACTGGTGAAGGGCGGCAATCATGTTTTTGGAGAGTGTCGCTGGTGGCACGACTACTCACGTCATCCTCTTCTTCTTGGTGGCCGCACACATCATCAGGTTGATCGGCACTGCAACATACCTACACGGCATCGAGCGGGATGACTACACCAACAAGTGCTATATATGTCAACTAGCGCAACCGGCTCTGGTGCCGCTGGGTATAATCCTAAACTCTTTTTTCCCAACAAGGTCTTACGTTATATTTTTGTTGGTTAGCCTTGTCTACATGACGTTCATATTTAGAACTAGGGATGAAAACAGATCGGATACAAACGGATATCATTGATATCATATTTGTTTTCATATTTTTGGTCGGATTCGGATTCGAATACCGATAATATCAATCATGTCGGATAAGATAAGATTAGATGTCGACATCATAAATATACGATTTAAGTATTCGGATACGGATACGGTGTAAAAAAAAGGAAATCACAGACGCGCGATTGCATAACTGGAAGTTAACACGCGTCTGTAAAAGATCCTTACAGACGCCTGTTACTGTTGCGGTGTTAAAACGTGTCTGTGATTCGTTTTCTTACAGACGCGCGCCATGTACGAGCGTCTGTAGTTTAGTACAGACGCTTATTGTCAACACACGTCTGTAACTATTCCCCTAGGTGATTCTAGCTGGGCTGTTTGGCCGTCCGAAAATTGGTCTGTTAAGCCGATGTGGCTCGACAATATTAATTGGGCCGTTTTAATTTCTTTTGGGAAGAAAGTCATCTTTTTTAAGGTTTTGCCGTAAAAGACATACGTGCATGTTTTAACAATATGTAGACTAGCAAATTTTCTCAACAAATTAACTTCATACAAACAAATAGAGGGAAAAAATAAAAAAGGCACCCAAAGATTTGGATGGCTACTGTTGAAGACGATACAATAAATCAACAATAAGTATAAAACCACGTATATGAAAAGCTCTCGCTAAACTTGTCCATGTATATTTTAAATTACTAACAACTTGGCATAAAATGCCACATGCACAATTTTACTAAATGTGCTCCACATCGTATACATGCCTTCATGGGTGACTGGCACAAATAATAACCTTGATGCATATGACATGAATATCATGCAACGAAAAAAATGAAAGACTTAAACCATCAAAAGTGATACTAACCAAGCACCGTAACATGTCCTTACAACCATTAAGTTCGAACTAACAATCACACATAGTTCATCACAATAGACTTACATAAGTGGAATATAAATAGAAAGGAGTCCAAGGTCCATACACAAATATCTTCGATAAAAGAGACGATCACAAAAGTTCTCCCCCTGTGGCGTCAAGCGCCAAAAAAGAAATATGTCGGCAAAGAACATGCCTCACTTGTCATCAGCAACATTGTCGTCCTCTTGGGTCCCATCAGTATCCTGGTTGCCAAAGTCCGAAGGGCCGCTGGCGGGGAAGAAAGTGTCGAACGCAGGGTCGAAGAAGTAACTTGCTAACCCATAGGTAGCATCAGCCCATCCAGAGGACGAGCTGGCAGCTACACCCTGGTGTGCACTGGACGAGGACTGGGGCTGCACAAAAGACTGCTGAAACTGTGGGTGGAACCAAGCGGGCTGTGGAGGAGCTGGAGGAAGAGAGCGAACCGGAGACAGGGGCACACCAGCCTGCACTGCTATCGCCTTTCGCTGAACCTCAGCACGGTGGAGCTCCTCCTCGACGGTGCGCTGGTGTTCTCTGTTAGCCTCATGGATGGCCATGCACATCCCAAACACAGATCGAAACATAGACAGACTTAATTCCTCTAAAATTTTGTACAGAGATTGTGAAGAATAAAGACCAAAGGTATTGAATTACCAAATCATCTCATCCTCTTCATCTGAGAGATCAACAGAAGAAACTAGCTCTACTATATCCAACCAAGATTGATAAAGATCACTTGAAACATTTCTTCTAAAAGTACACTGTAAATTAATCCCATCCCATAGATTTGCTATTGTTTTACCTTTGTCATTCACAATCCTATACAAAGGGTAGTATTGGATTGCTAAACTAGAAGATCCTAGCCAATTATCTTCCCAGAACCTAATTTTTGTTACCATTACCTACTTTCCACTTGTAGCCCATCCTGGCTGCCTGTGCTGCCCACATAAACCCTTTGAAGAAGCTAGAAGCACCTTATGTTTTTGTTTGAAAGATGTTTGGTTTCTATCTTTAATACTTATAATCAATAAGCTCTTTCGAAAGCTTATCTTTATCAATTTTATATCTTTGCAGCCAAGAAAGCTAACAAACTAATGTTTAGGTCTCGAAGATTTGGAAGACCTAAACCACCATATTCTTTCTTAAGAGGCACTAGTTCCCAGTGAGCTAAATGAAACTTATGATTATCTACTGAATCATTCCACAAATAATTGCTAAAATGGTTATTGAGAATTTTGATGGCCCACTTAGGTAACTTAATGAAGGATAGCAAATACACAAGGATACTAGCTAAACAAGATTTAAGCAACATAGCTCTGGCAGCTAGAGATAGGAGTTTCCCCGTCCAACCTGCTACCTTTTCAGAATTGTATCTACTAAAGGCTGAATGTCCTCTCTGGTAAAGTGATCATAATGGAGAGGGACACCTAAATACTTAATAGGAAAATCACCTACAAGACAAGAGAAAATGTGAGAAAAACTATGTGTTTCTTCTATATCTAAGTTGAGAGGTACTATTTCACTTTTATTGAAATTAATCCTCATACTAGAGATCTCCTCATACCACATCAAAACACATTTCAGATTTCTTAAAACAGATTCCTCTGCTTTCGAAAACAAAATTGTATCATCTGCATATTGTAGTGATATAATCCCCCCTGGTCTAAAGTCCTCTAAAAGACCTTTGATGAAACCTCTATTAGAAGCCTTAGTTAGCAATTTGGATAAGCCATCACCAACTTAATTAAAAAGAAAAGGAGACAAAGGATCTTCTCGACCCTTTACCAGCTTTGAAGTAAGCACTATACTCACCGTTGAGCATGATCTAGAACCTAACTACCTGTTTAACCCAACTAATGACCATGGGGTTGAAATTCCTAGCTCGTAGCATCTCAAAGAGAAAAGTCCAGCTACCTTGGTCATACGCTTTTTCATAATCTAAGTTGAGAATGACCCCTTTTTTCTCCCATTGTATGAATGCTCTGAACAATTTCATGAGCTATCACCACACTTTGTAAAATATACCGACCTTTAATGAACACGGATTGGTTTGGAGCTATAATTCTCTGCACAATGGTACTGAATCTACTAGTAAGAATCTTGGAAAAAATCATAAAGCTACAATTGAGCAATCTAATAGGTATAAATTGCTTCATATTTGAAGCATCTCCTACTTTTGTGATCAAGGTGACAAGAGCACAATTTAATCTAAACAAGTCAAGTTTACCTTTATGGAAATCATCAAACAAATATACTAGATCGTTTAACTAAATTCCAAAACTTTTGGTAAAAAAGGAAAGGGAGTCCATCAGGACCTGGAGCCCCTTCAGCATAATGCTTCTTTATTTCTGCTTCCAGAAAAGGAGCTAACAAACTCTCATTCTCCTCAGAAGGAACCATATCTTGGGGCTCCCCTAAAAATTCTCATCTAGCTTAACAAAGGAATTGTTTTCCTTAGCAAACAACATTTTATAAAAATCTACAGCTATTTGCATCATTCCTTTTTGATCATAAACTAAACCATCCGGACCTTGTCAACATTTAACATTTTTTTCTCCTACGTCTATAATTTTCTATAGCCTGAAAGTAAGCTGTTTCTGTCACCCTCTAGTAGGGATCTATATTCTAGATCTCTGTCTAGCTTTAATTTCCTCTATGGCCTAGATATGTGATAACTATTCTTCTATATCTCTATATTCTATCATCTCTATTGGTTCCAGACTTCTAGTCTCCATATATAATATCCTCTAACTTCCTAAACTTCTCAGTAAGAGAGGCTTTATTTCTATTTAGGGTAGCTACCTCATCCCATCCTCTCACCATTCTCCTGAGAGTTCTAACCTTGAACTGTGATGCAACTACAAGGAGTTTGCCAAGCTTTTTGATCTTTATCTTGAAAGGATTCTTAACTATATATATATAGACAGGATGGAGGAAGAAATTTGTATATTCAGATAGATTGACAGGATGGGATAAACAAGATAATCAACTGACCTTATATTGTATGGCAAGCACACACACATACATATATATAGTAGTCTATAGCAGCAGATGATGTGCTCTTTGGCATAACTGGAACTGGAAATATCAGAAATAAATAGTCATAGAAACAATATAGCAAAATGGCATTTATCATGAGTCGAGTATCCATACATCAGTTCAGAGTAATATATTACACATGTTGTGAAAATCAAGACATAAGTTTTGGTTTGAAAGGGAAATTAGGATACTAGAATTGATAATACCTCTGTTTTTTGATTAATTATAACATTCACTCTGAATCATTTCAATTATGATTGCCGGTTAATATAAACTCTTATACCTTTTCGAATTAGCATGGCATATATATTCAATTTATATGGATGTTTGACATGTGAAATGTTTGACATATCTATATTTTAATAGTAAAAACAGCATGGTCCTTGAGCTTCTTCCTTACGATCTGCTGTTTTACAGGACTTTGATTTTATGTCGACTCCAATCAACCTGAATGATATTAGGGAGAGGATCGCCCTGTTCATTGTGGAACAGATCATTGATGAAAATGGCGAGTTTCATTGTAGTGTGATCTTGCAAAAAAAAGGCGATGAAGCTTAGATGGAGATAAATAACAACTCATGTGTTGGCACTTTGTAGTTGAGCACTTTAAGATCGAGGCCAACAAGTGTGTTGGCCGTTAGTGCTGGTCAATTAATTTAATTTGAACTAGCATTTTGTGTGGATCCTCTGTAACGTTACGTGAATACTAAGTGAACATGTTTGCGTTGTGTTTTATCTGTGGTGTTTCAGTGCGTTATTATAAGAACTGCTGCTATGGGTAATTTCTGCCATGTAGAAACAGCATCTAAGTGTAGGCTATCATATGTATCTGCTTCTGCAATACAACGTAAACCACAGACGCTTGTCCCTGTTATCACAGACGCGTGTTCTTTTCTTCACAGACGCGTATTCGTCTTAGTAGAGACACTTGTTTACATGGCGCGTCTGTGCAAAGCGCGTCTGTAATAGCACTCTTCACAGACGCGTTACTTGAGACGCGCGCGAACGCGTCTGTGATGCATGCCAACACGCGTCTGTAAACTTGTCTTTCGACATGGTGTCAGATGTTGAATGTTCGGTCTCGGATACGGACAGATCTAAACCCTTCTAAACGAATTCGGTCTCGAATACGGTCGGAAAATATCCGTACCGTTTTCATCCCTATTTAGAACACACAAGCACATTTTTTATGTCACCAATATAATTGTTATGTTAATTTTCTAGACTAAATTACTGTTGAATTTGCCTAAATTTCTAACAGTTGCTAGTACCATGGAACTAGTTTCTCCCACCTCTCGGTAGCCTAGCCGACATCTCAGCCATTGTCTTGACCGTCGTTTCAGTGGCCTCCCCAAATTCCTTTATAACCGAAGAGTACATAAACCCAACCTCAACACCCTAACCACTAACATGTGGCTTGGTGCGACGGATCGCCATCTCCTCAACTCGTTGGAGGAGACTTAGGGCGCTGGATCTGCTTTAGAGGAGACCTTGGGTCCTAGGTGTTGGCAAACATAATTTTAGTGAAATGGCACGTGTGTCGGATTAGAAAATTTGTATATAGCCTGCTGATTAATGCTTTCATTCTACTATTAGATTCTATGTTGATTTATCAACCCATCTAAAAGTTAAACATCTAGATCATCTCTCAAGAAGTGAGAGACATAAAAAAAAATAAAAGAAGAGAGAGTAAGGCCTTGTTTAATTCGCCAAAATTTTTGGTTTTCGATACTTTTGTTTGTATTTGATAATTATTGTCCAATCATAGACTAACTGGGCTCAAAAGATTTGTGTCATAAATTACAAATAAATTGTGCGATTAGTTTTTATTTTTATCTATATTTAATGTTTGATGCATACGTCTAAAGATTTGATGTGACGAGAAATCTTGAAAATTTTTTAAAACTAAACAAAGCCTAGAGGTTCGCATGGGCAGCTTCATCCACGTGGGTGCTATGCGTTAAAAGCACGTGCGACCTAGGAATTTATATCTCTTATAAAGATAAATCCTATTAAATATTTTTTTTTATACAAAGTGTCTACATCAGCATCCAATAGAACATCCTACTAGTATATTCAACTATCTCGCCATACAAAGTGTCTACATCAGTATCCACTAACACATCTAACTAACACATCTAACTAACACATATCATTATATCTTTATTCAAACTATTTACATTAGCAAACCACGTCTTTTATTAATATATATTGTTGTATGACCAATAAGTATATATATATATATATATATATATATATATATATATATATATATATATATATATATATATATTGATTCTTAATTATTAATATTCTAATCTATTTATATTCTTTCTTTATATCCGCGACAATACGCAGACAATCCTATATAGGTGCCTATACTCCTACTTTGAAAAATGCAAATATTTGAGTTTTAAATTGCTTCAAAAGGCAAAATGAGATTGTTTACGAGGAAGACTACTCTCGTGCAGTTGGTAACGACCTAACGAGTCTCGTAGGAAAACTACTATCGCAAAGGCAAAAGTCGAATTAATTGAGCATCTCTGGCTATCAGCCTACCTGATGGTGTCGCCGAGACGATATATCAACGATTTCAAAAGGATCCAATCATCCATCGAGCACCTCTGGCTATCAGCCTACCTGATGGGATGGACTCTGTCACTCTGACGCCTTTGCGCGTGGACGTTTGTCTCCCGCGTGTCGAGTTTACGGGAGAAGGTAATTCTCACTTTTTGAGGAAGTTTATACAAGAATATAAAAATTTATAATACAAAATAAATATTATTAAATTACTTATTACTTATGAAATGTATATATTCGTTGGAGACGTAAATATATTAATACTATTCACTGTAAACTTAGATAAATTTAAACTAATTAAATTGATGCAAGTCTCGTAATTGTTATTTGTGTCCAACGAAGGGAATACTCTTTCCAAAAACTTTAATTTTTAGAGTTGTTTTAAGTCAAATCTTTTGAACTTTGATCAATTTCCTAAAAAAAACGTTAAGATTTATAGTACTAAATTAGTACCATTAGATTTATCATAGAATATATTTTATAAGATGATATTTTTTCTATAAAGTTAGTCAAATTTTAAAAAATTTAACTAGAAATTGAAGTTTTTAAGAAGAGAAGGGGTACCATAAGCAACGTAACTATCGCACTACCTAACATAGAGTAACTGCATAGAGCTTAAGCATGTATAGAGTCCCGTTAACAGTACTAGTACAGCCGCAAAATGTCATTTTAAACGATGATTACCTCGAAATTATTGGGTTTAAAAGCATGTAAGTTATGTTGTTGTAGAACTTTGTGCATGAGACACTTGCAAAATCTCTTATTTTGTAAAAAACAGAACATATTCTTGAACAAATTAGTAAAAGGAGATATACATCACATAATGGAACGCTCTAACAATCTAGGCCGTATTTAGATCTGAAATCTTTTTAGATTTAGGCACCGTAGCACTTGCATTAATATTTAATAATTATTGTCCAACTACGAATTAACTAGGTTTAAAAGATTCGTCTCGTAAATTTGTTTTTTTATTTATATGTAATGCTTTATACATATGCTGTAAGATTTGATATAACGGAAAATTTTAAAAAGTTTTTAAATTTTGGGTGTAACTATGGTCCCGCACACGCTGAAGTGGCACATGCATAATGCATTAATATAGATAAAAAATAACTAATTATTACCTGTAAATTACGAAATGACTTTTTAAAATTTAGTTAATTTATAATTAAATAATATTTGTTAAATACAAATAAAAGTTCTACGACATCGGATCTTAAAAATTTTGCATCTAAAAAAGCTAATATAACTGTCACTCTGGCTATACAGCCTACATGATGGGACTCTCACTCTGACACGCCTTTGCGCTTGGACGTTGGTCTCCCTCGTACGTGTCGAGTTTACGGTTTAGGACTACTCCACCCATCCCAAGAAGCAGCGTCATTTTCGCTTGGCCGAAAAACCAAAATACTTTTAACTTTAACTGTAAAATATTACTTTTTATTATAATTAGTATTATTAGACGAATCATTAAATATATTTTTATAATAAATTTATTTAGAGATATAAATATATTTAATATTTTTTATTAATCTAGTCAAATTTAAGAAAAATGATCATAATGGTTTCTATAGTATTTTTTATGGTAAAGAGTAGGTACTAGTATGTATATCTCTACAACTAAAAAGACTCAAGTGGTATCGTCATATCACAACTAATCGGCCTGCCTCCCCTAATCCCGACGCTCGGAAAAAAAACTTCCTCCCACGCAGTCTCTCCTCTCCGTATCGTCTCCTTCTCAAAAGAAATCTCACCCCTCGCTCCGTGCACGACGCCGACCCCAGCTTGGATCTAAGGAACCGCCGTCAGACCACCACGCCAAGACGCACTGTCGTGCTGCTGCCGGACATGGCGACGCGACACCTGCGACCCCGACACCACCGGACAACCTCGCCAAGCCGCTGCCGTCGTGCGCTAAGAAACAGGCAGCCAGGTGAATCGAGCGGCAACGGTCGTTGTGACCTCGCTGCGGCATCGCCTTGCCGCCGTCGCCTCCCCTATGGTTCCCGGAGTTGCTGCCTGCTCGTGTTTCCCCGAGCCAGCGGTTGAAGGTCGCAATGCTCGATTCAACTCCGTCACCGAAGCTCACGCGTCCACACTGCCGGTCAAGCCCGCTGCTGGGGAAGGGAAGATATGAGGTCGCACGCCGCTATTGAAGCCTGTTGACGGTCTCCTTCCCCTTCCCCGCGAACGCCACTGCCTCTCCCAGACAGCCTCCCATCTCTTCTCAGTGTCAGGTACACACCAGTGACAATGCTTTATCCTACATGGTTAGTCTAGGGAAAACACGACACTGCTTTGCTTATTGCAGAAGAGTTAATATCTTCAAGACACAATCATCTTACTCGCCACTTGAACAAAACAAAACAATATAAGTTCTGCTCTTACTACAGTGATTGCATCCTCGCGGCTTAGGGGAGGCAGTAGCTTATTAATCTTAGATATGGCTCCGAATAGGACTTTTTTTTTTCAAGTTGTCATCTATAACTTCTATTGTCATCTATAATTCAAGTGCCCATGCGTTGTGATCGTATATATTCATGCTCTGAGTACAAATTAATAACCAGATCGCTGTTAAATTATTACAGAACCCAACTATTGCATACATATAATTTTTTTGGTTCATCCTATTATGTGGTTGGATGCGGTTGTGGCATTACAAAAATAAATTCCATCTATGTGTCATTTGCATCAGTAAATTGTTGCAAATTATAGTTAAAATTTTACTGACTATATATTCAGATATCTCATTACTTACCTGATACTTTGATTGTTGATTTCTTGCTGCTGAAGTGTTGCTATTGTTTTAATCAGATAACATCGGCCATACAGTACTAAACAAGATGGTTAACGCTTCACTGGATCAGTCATCTGGACTATTTTGTTCCATCTTGTAAGCTAATTTATTGTTCCATTTTGGCATCAAACTAAAACAATAAAGAAAGAAGGATGACTGAGTGAGTCAATAAGAGGCAGGAGCATCAGTGCGTCGGAACTTATAGGTTTGTATTTGAACTGATGTGTCCTATCATCTGTATAGCGAAATTGCCAGACAAATTCAGTCTTTTAGTTATGTTTACACTTTATCCAACATTGATTTTATTGTCAAAATGAAGAACCTTCTTTTATTTTCACTGTTGTACGCCATTTGCTTATTATATATTTTTGCTTCATGGCATCAACAAATGCTAATTAGGTTTGCTTCAGTTTGAAAGTTACTTGCACGTGCTTTTTGAGAGTATTGCAGTCTTATTCTTAATTTATCATATGTGTTCAAGTTTAGTATTAGTTTTGCTTTAAATTGGGCCATATTATAGTCTTATTGGTGCTCTGCCATTTTGTGTTATCAAAATGTCATATCTTTAGGGTTTAGTATGACAGTAGGGTTGGACCTTTAGAGCTTTATCTGCACTCAAAGGAATTATATTTGATCCACTAAATTGATTTCTGATACTACATCATATTTGTTAGTTGATTATATACTTTATGGAGAATTCTGCTCAAGCTACAAGCCGAATAGTTTAATGAGCTGACCGTAGCAGCTGCCAAATGTTTCTTATATAGTTGCATCGATGAAAGGTTCAAATGGCTAGAGGGGGGTGAATAGCCTATTTAAAAATTCTACAAACTACAACTAGACAAGTTGATTAATAAAACAAAAGGCGAAGCTATTCTAGCACTAGCACAACTAAGCTGTGCAAGCCACCTACACAAGTCTAGCAAGAAAGCTAAACACTAGTTACAACAAGAAAGCACAACTAGAAGCTTGCTACACTCCTAAACAAGATAGCTAAGCTAAACAAGCTACACAACTAGCAAGGTATACACAAAGGTAAAGGAGAGGGGAGTGATTGTTATACCGACGTTGTAGAGTAGAAATATATCCAATCAATCACGTGCACAATCACAAGAGAAACCTCGGCAAGAGATGACACAAGATTTTTTACCGAGGTTCACTTGCTTCCCGGCAAGCTACTCCTCGTTGTGGCGATACACCCACTTGATGGATCACGAGCTAATTGGCAATCCAAAACCAAACCCTCAGCGGGTGCCGCACATCCACTCACAAGATGGGGACCCTCTAAGCCACGAGCAATCCACTAGAGTAACCAATTTGCGATCTCCCGCGGGGAAGGCTCAAGAACCTCTCACAAATCACTTGATGAGGCTCGAAACAATCTCCAATCACGAGCTCAACACCACCGCTGCTCCAAGCCGTCTAGGGCGTCGGGAAACACCCAAGAGTAACGAGAAATCCGCAGCAAACTCAAGAATCAAGTGCCACTAAATACAACTCTCAAAGCAATGCACTTGAATCTCACTCAATCTCACTAGGATGAGCAATCTAGCAAGGAGATGAGTGGAGGGAGTATTCTCTAGCTCAAAGTATGTCTCAAGTAATCAAATGTGCAAGAGAGAACCTCCCAAAGCCGGCCACCCTCAATTTATAAGCCCCTCAAAGAAACTAGCCGTTGGCTGTTTTCACTGGGCTGAAATCGGAGGCACCGGACGCTACTAAGTGAGCACCAGACGCTCGACTCCCTGCGTCCGGTGCACTGGAGTTGGCCACGTGTCCATTCTGAATTTCACGTGTCAGATCCTAACGGTCACCTGCGGATCACCGGACGCTCTGCAGGTCCACACCGGACGTGTCCGGTGCACACCGGACTCATGCGCAGAGAGTTCCGCAATCCTGCGGGTCACCGGACGCTAAGCACCGGTAGCGTCCGGTGCTCACCGGAACCATGCGCAGAGAGGGTCGCAAAACGCCCTCACACCGGACGCAACCCACCGGACGCACTCAGATAGCGTCCGGTGCTCAGCCCTAGCAGGGTCAAGCACACCGGACTCTGAGGTCAGTGTCCGGTGCCTCCGCACTCAGCGTCCGGTGAGTGTTTCTCAGAGAGAAAACACTCCCGCGACTTCTCCAAATTTCCCACCGGCGCAATAGAAAATATACACTTATTTTTCTCAAAAGCGCCGAAAATATACACTTATTTTAGGGAGAGAGGAACCCACACCCCTCTCAACCCTAGGAACTCCACCTCCTTTGCAAAAGTGCTAACACCAACAAGTGTCCACCACCAAATTACAAGTGTGTTAGCTTTTCACAAACATTTTCACCAAAGGAGTTAAGTCAGCACTTTACTAGATCCTAATGCATATGCTCAAGATATGGACCTAGTAGCACTTGATTTGAGAGATGATCGTGATTTCCCCTCTTGATAGTCGGCTATCTATCCTAAACCCGGTTAATTACTTCTCTACTCATCTTAGACCGGCAAAAGTAAAACCCTATGTTTATACCTTTGCCTTGATAACTTTGCTCCTCGTCTATCACCATGATCTTCACTTCATGTTTCATCCCTTTGTGATTATGTGGCCACTTTTCCATGCCACCATGCACCTTCATCACATGTGTTGCTATGCCTAACTCAAATAACTTAAACATTAGACATTAGCAACTTGGTGTCATTAATTACCAAAACCAAACTTGGACTTTCAATCGGTTCTGCATTTTAAAGTTTTCTGAATTTCTTGCTCTATCTACGTTTTCAGGTTCTGTATTTTCAGTGTCGTTCAAACAGGATATGGTGTTCTATCTTCAGATAGTTTAGTCTTTCCTGGGTACACACAGTTAAAGTTTACATGCAAGGAGTCAAGGTGCAGTCTCGGGCTGTGACCTATCACTTTCTTGTTTCTCACACAATCATCAGGTAGTCATGACCTATTTGCCCATAGAACAGATTGATCCTGTTAGTGCTTGGTTCATGCATATCGGTTACGCTCTCCGATGACATGTTGCTATTTCATTTGCTGGTGCTAAAACTTTGTTTATCTGAACAAAAACTAACTAATGATTCAAAACCTAGATCAGGCACTTAGATTAAGTTAAGATCCATTCATGCAGTTGATTTTGATTTACTAGACATATTGCTTGTGAGATATTTAATATTTTCTTTGTAAATATCCATATCCATTGACAATATTTGAATAACAATTGTTTGTTTGCATATAATAATATTTATATTTTCTTAGTTAAATTTAATAGTCTCGCATATTGATGTATATGAAATGATGCTTGAGTTGTCGACAGCATAAACAAGTATCTATTTTTCTACCCTATATGCACAATGTGCGGTTCATTGACGGTGATGGGTCCATAACCAAATCCATGGAGGCATGAAGGTGGGGCATGGCACAACATTCTGGTAACGGAGCATGGAGGACCACGACTTTTTGCTGTGACTGTGAGATGAGGATAGGCAAGTTGATGGTGGTGATGCCTGTTGGAAGTGACGAGAGCTAGGATGAAGCAACTTAAGGTAATAGAGGAGACAAAAGTAATATAGGATGACTTGTATTGTATCCATCTGCATTTGGGGTAATAGAGGAGGCAGATACAATGTCATTATTATTTCTAACATGTCTCTTTTTTGTAATGATAAATATTTAACCTTTATTCACTTTGATTATGAACTTTGTGCTTTATTTGATACAAAGAAATTGGGTTGAACTATGTGTTTCTGTGTTAATTGTTTAGAGTTTATGTTATTTTTCCTATGTTTTACATGTACCAGGGTCATGGCCTATATATACCCGTAGCAACGCACGGGCACTCAACTAGTGTAAGAGTAAAATGCATGATTAGTCCGTTGAGGACGATTGAGGCTGCACTCCAGCTCGTCTAGCACGCGTGAACCCACCTACATGGATCTAGAAGTATTCTAGCGCTAGCTTGAAGTCCGGTACACACTACACAGGGCTTCATCTTCATGGCTCCGCGGACGACGCGACGGAGCAGCACGGCGGCTAGAGCTGCTCGGACACCGGGAGCATGAGTGGACCCAACGTGGTGATGTTGGAGTGTAGCGCGTTGCCAGCCATGGACATGAGCCTTTTGGAGAACAAAGTTGTTTGCGGCCTATGCACTAGCTACACCATAACCCCATGCTACATTCGATATGCTCGCCATCAACTCGGCCCTCTGCAATGGCATCCACGTGGACTTGCTCTGCTTCGTGTAGTGGAGGGAGCACTTCGCACGCCAGTCGCACCTAGAAACACGAGTACCTACTCCACAGCCCATAGGGCATCGACAAGACCAGACTCATCACAGCCATCACCAACCTACTCAAGTTTAACATCTAAGACCTAGAGATCACCTCGATGCAATCCAACGCCGACATGTGGAGCAGTAGTGTTGCCGTCATGGTGGCGTTTGTAGTTCGGAGCAGGTAATTCGATCTCTGACAGTGAAGAGGGCGGCACCCAAAGCAGAGTGGAGCAGTGGCGTCGCCATTGCAGTGGCCTTTACGCCCAGAGCGGTGGCGTTTGCGGTCGGGAGCAGGGATGGGTAACCTCGTGAAATGACATAAATAGTCCATTAAATATAGAGTAATCTTCGTCTGTAATGACATTTCACGGTTGTACTAGTATTATCAGTATATTATTGGGACTATACATGCTACAGGTTCTATGTATTTACACTACTAGTACTATCAGTATGTTATTGAGACTATACATGCTACAGGTTCTATGCATTTGCGCTATGTAGTTAGTGTAAATGCATAGAACCTGTAGCATGTATAGTCCCAATAACATAATGATAGTACTAGTACAGCCGTGAAATGTCATTACAGACGGAAATTAGTCAAACCACGAAATCATTGGGTTTCAAAGCATGTAAGTCACTCATGTTATAGAACTTTGCACATGAGACATTTGTTTTTTTTAAAAAAAAGGAACATAGCTCTTGAATAAATTAGTTTAGTAGGTAAACATAGATATGCATCACATAAGCGAGTAATATAACTTGGTTTTTATATTTCATTATCTGTCTAATCACGGAAATGCATGGCCAGACTAGCTAATTAAAGTCAGATTTTCTGAGTTATTGAGTCAAAATGCAATCCATTGATCAAGACGTTAATGTTGATTTTTGAGTCATTGCGTCAACATATATAATCATTGATCAAGTCGGCACAAACCCACAATTACCGTAACTGCAATACATAATTTGGTTAAAAACCAGTAGAAACTAAATGAATTCAATCAAATGCAGAAAGCACATACTAGTATAATTTGTTCATGAATCTCTGTTTCAGAAAAAGAAAAATACAAACAAACAAAAGAACAAGATTTCCATTTCATCATTACACTCATTTTATCCATATACACAGAAGAAAAGGGCCGGCGGGAACAAAAAAGAAAGAATTAATTATGCATAAACTCTCACTAAACAACTAGTGAGCTAGTTACAAGTAGGAGGACGCCATGGTCCTGACATCCGCCGACGGCACGAAGGTGGCGAGCGCGGCGAGGAGCAGGAGCAGGCAGACGGGCACGAGCAGCAGCAGCGGCGGCGGGGGCGGCAGCGGCGGCAGGACGAGCGGCAGCACGACGAGCGACACGGCCACGCACGCCAGCGCCAGGAACGCCTCGGCGCTCAGCCCGCCCGCTGCCGCCGCCGCCGGAGCAGGAGGCTTGGGCGACGGCGCGTTCTGGCGCTGCTGCTGCTGCTGCTGCTGGCCCTTGGCCTGCCTCCTGCTCTGCTGCCGCCTGGCGAGGTGGTCCGTCTCCAACTCCATCGCCATGAGCGACGCGGCAACCTCTGATGTTAAGCTTGGCGATGCCGGCTTTTGCCCGTTCTGTTTCTTGGCGGTCTTGATCTCGTCCCCAAGTGATTGGATCTCCAGATTAATACCACCAAGAACACAAACCAAGAACGGCAGCCCGCGGGAATTTCCAAAAGCGATCCAGGAGGAATGGAGGATGGATTTGACCAGGACTGACAGGAGGAAAAGAACGGAAGAAAAAACAGAGCTGGAGGAAACCAGCAGCAGCAGCAGCAGAGTTGTGCAAGAAGAACCAAGAGGACGCACGCCGGGCAAAAAGCGCAGAGGACTTAATGGCGACCTGCGGCTGCGGCGCAACGGTAGCCGAACGAACGGGGAGGAGGAGGCGGTGGGCGGTGTCACCGCTTTTGGCGGCGTGGGGGCGGGCAGGGCGCGGGAATCGGAAGGGGAGGGGGGTGGGCGTGGTGGGGAGGCCGCCATTTTATCTGTGGACTGGAGGACGGCGGTTTTTGAAAACATGGGACTGGGGGGAGGACAGGTGCGCTGCATCCAGGACAAGTGGAAGCCACCGTGGGTCCAGGGCCTTTCCGACTTGTAAGCCACATTGGTCTTTTTTGGGTTTTAGATTAGACTTCTCTGGTCCAAGAACAGCAATAAAAAGCTCCAACTGCCTATATACCCTATTTTTTTATAATTTAACCTTTTTAAAAAAATTACTTTTGACCTCTTGGAGAATTTAATCTGAAATTTGGACCCTGGTCGGTGCCAGGACTCATGGCTCCGAGCTAACACGTCTCGACGCCATAAATATTGGCTCCGAAGTTGGAGCCAAGATCTGTGGCTCCGACCTCGAAGGCATGAATCTTGACGGCGAGCTTCGATTTATAAACCACAGCCCAATTTTCCTACCCAAGCATCATTTCATTGTTCCTCCCCCATCTTTGGTTACATAATATCTTGGCTTAGCTTTACCACGCCTTAGCATCCTAATGTTACATAATACAAAAATTAATAATCTCTTTGAACACTAACTAATAACATATTTAGGGTTTCAAAATACAACCAAATCAATGCGTAAAAATGAGGAGAGAGAGAGAGAGATTACATTGCTAGTAAAGATCTATAGATCAAATCCAAGTTTTCAAGGTCAAAATTGTCGATTTCAAGAGGTTGGGCAGGTGGAGGAGGGTAAGAACCCGAGAGGGAGGAAAAATAATGAAAGGATGTTTGGGCAGGAAAATTGGGCTGTGGTTTATAAAGAGAAGCTCGGCGCTAAGATTTATGGCTCCGAGGTTGGAGCCACAGATCTTGGCTCCGACCTTAGAGTTAAGATCTGTGGCGCTGAGATGTGTTAGATCAAAGCCATCTGTTCGGTGCCTACCTCGAGGGTTCAAATTTCAGATTACGTTCTCTAAGAGCAAGTATTATAGTAGGTTGTATGTCGACTAAATGCTGAGCTGGAGGAGAGATAAGAGGAGAGAGAGTAGAAACGGGCTGTAAGCTTACAGCCGACTCAGATACTAGAACCAAGAAAGTTTGTGAGAGAGAAAAGTAGGCCATATATTAACAGTGATGAGCTAACCACTATATGAGTGGGCTAAAAAAGGCTGATTTTTCATATTGTGACACAATGTTAAGCTCGGGGTTGGTTTCAAGGATGGAATCATTTGCAGACTTTGGCATTTAAGATCTGTTTAGTTCTCACCTAAAATTTTTTCACTCCGTCCTATCGAATGTTTAGATACATATATAGAACATTAAATATAGAGCGAAAAAATAACTAATTGCATAATTTATATTCCCTCTGTCTATGAAAGAATCAATTTCTAGAGTTGCTCTAAGTCAATATTTTTAAACTTTGACCAAATTTCTAGAAATAAATGCCAAGATTGATGGTATTAAATTAGTATCATTAGATTCATCATAGAATATATTTTCATAGGATGCGCATTTTATGTCAGAGAAGTTGTTACTCTTTACTATAAAGTTAGTCAAACTTAAAAAAGTTTGACTAACACGGATTCTAGGAATTGATTGTTTCGTGAACGGTTGGAGTATAAAAACTGCGAAACAGATGAGTAGTTTGCAACATGATTTACCTAGGGGAACGTATCCTATGCAACCTAGCTTCGTGTGCCACCTATGCAACCACCAATTAAGGACACAGGATCTAGATCCAACATCTTGTAACACACGGCTCAGGGCTTAATAGGATTAATAAGAGACTCATACCAACAAGTTGCAACTTCTTTTCCGGGAGCCTATCTCGAAAGAACTCTAAAGTTAAGCGTGCTTGGCCTAGAGCAATTTAGGGATGGGTGACCGACCGGGAAGTAGTTCCCGGGTGCGCGCGAATGAGGACAAAGTGTGCAGAAAAGATGAAGTGTTGGTCTGTGGGGACTGACTATGTCCTAGAAAAGCTGCCAGATGTAAGCGGGCCCGGCCTTGTAGAGGCGGGACGTTACAGAATGGTATCAGAGCCAGGTTCTCGCGGTTTCACGGGCTCGTGTGTCGCAGTTGCGTAGGCATGGTGTGCATGGCTGGTGTGGACCCAGAGTGGTCACACAGCATGGCACATGCGCTGGCACTGGATGCACGGACGTGGCCAAGAGAGGATGTTTGAAAGGATCTAATTGGCCTAGAGGGGGGGTGAATAGGCGTATCTTAAAAACCTGAAACTCAAAATCTCAAGTTGCGGAAGTCAAATGCCTGTCGGTACCACCGACAGTTTGGGCCGGTACTACTGGTGTCACACAGCCAGTACTACCGACGCAAACTGCTGGTACTACCGACTCCTTAAGACAGCTACGAAATCAGAGTGTAAAAGGCTTAGATTTCAGATCTGAGTTTTACTCCACTTTTCTAGGTGTAGACGAGGATGTTGTAGAAGTTCCCTTAGCTTAGTCCTTCTCCACACCGTAGATCGACCCTTGTTTACCTGTCGAGAGGTGAAAAGAGATAGCAACACAAAGAACACAAACAAGGGTAGTCGAAGCTACCTCCACAGCAAGACAAGGTATTTTTCCCGAGGTTCGGCAATCTCCACTAAGGAGTACCTACATCCCCGTTGTTGAGGTGACCACGAAGGTCTGACCACTAAGGTCTCCTCCTCAAGCAACCACAAAGGTTAGCTTGATGTTTCCACTAAGAATCAAGGGGTAATACAAACACTTCGGGGTGCCCTCACAAATGAATCAACACGGGCAACCACGAAGAACTCCTAGTCGGCTAGTGTTGACGGTGGATATACCATAGAAATCCACATACAAAACACCGTCAACATGCCTCGGTTGCAAGAGGAAACGACATGACATGAACATATTTTATCCATAACTAGTTCCACTTGTACTCTAAGCTTGTTTATGCAGGAACAACAAATTCAAGACATTATTTGACAAAGCCAACATCAGAATCATCAAGAGGAGATCGAGGGGACAACAGGTGACACCCTGGGCCCACAGGGAGGGGGTCGCCCGACCCCTCTTTGGTGGGACCCAGGTGTGCCACCTAGTCCACCGACATAAGGGACCCCTGTGGACACTGCTGGTGGGCCCAGAGGCCCAGAAGTGGGGTCGCCCGACCCCACATCAAAGGCGGTTCCAGGGTCGGTGGCCTCCCACCGACCTTCCCCACATGTCCCACATGTTGATTTGCCCCTGCCGTTGATCAAATGGCGGTTGTGAGGTCGGTTTGATCCAAGGGTGGAGAGAAGATGTCACGCGGATCGATGACGTGACGATGGAGTAACCCCTACTCCATCTCCCTCTATAAAAGGCAGCCTCCATCCTTCATTTCAAGTGTGCAATTCCAAGGCCAAGTGCATTACAAGTTCCAAGCATACAAGTAGAGTAGTAGTTAGTCTAGAGTGGGAGTTAGAGTCGAGTCGAGCGAAGCTCGGGGTCTCCGGAGTCGTCTTCTGGAGAGTCTGGTATAGCTCTTGTACCTTTCTACTTTTGTAAGACTTTCCTTTTATTAATATATTATTCTTACTTTACTTTACTGAGTTCTTACTTAGTGCAAGTCTTTTAGTCTTGTTGTGCATTTACTTTAGTAATATAGTTGTCTTAGTGAAGTTAGTGACCTGTAACCACTCCTGTGTGTGCATCATCGTCCTATCTTGTATAGGAGCTCTAGCTAGCTGCAACTAGTTAGCGTTGTAGGATTAAGTGTGAGCGTGGTGCTCATACTTAAGATTACCTTTGATTACCGCTGGCTTGAACGGAAAGTAGGAGCGCACTCCCTAGTAGGTGACAGATCGTGGGCGGCATTAGGTTCTCCTCACGTACAGGCTAGTTCTTAAAAGGTAAGGCGTCCATAAGCCCAATAGTCGCTTTCGGTAAGGGGTTAGGTGAAAAACCTTCTAAGCGTCTTACCAGCTCGGCTATCCCTCACACACAGTTAGTAAGGCTCTAGCGTAGTTAAGACAATTATCTATTAAAGTAAGTCACAGAAGTCAAGTTAGATACATAGGAGTCCTTTACTCACTCGTTGTCCTCCCACCTAGCTAACTCTACCATTTACCTTTAGCATAGGACCTTGGATTCACCACTACCCTTCCTATTCGTTATTTACCACCCTTATTCACTAGTTGATACTAGATAACTCAAGGAATCTCATTCCCCTTTTTGTTAAACACACTTAGCCGCTTTCCCTTGGGAAAATATAAATTACGATACCTTGGAATACTCCTTGGTGAAGTGCTACAGCGGTACATTCTGTGCGCTTGCGGAATTATCCAATAGTAAATAGAGTTACCCTACCAGGGCACTTCTGGCGCCGTCGCCGATATCCGGTGGTTGCGTTAAGAAGTGTCAACAAGCATTTCTGGCGCCGTTGCCGGGGAGAGCGTCTGTCTAAGAGTTTTAACAAAAAGAGAATCCAGAGTTTGCTAGTTATCAAGTAGTGATAGGGATAACCCATCACTTGTCTTGTCTTCCTTTATTGTGAAGCCTGACAGTGTATGAGCGGTTTCCAATTGCCGTCAAACTTCGTCGAAGATCCTGAGCAACTGTTGAGGAGAACTAGACGTTGTCAAGTTCCACCTCAAAGGTTCATCTCGAACCTGAATCCGTTAGAGGAAGGAGTATCTGCACCGGTTATCAAAGAAGCTATGGCCCAGAAGACCATCTCTGAGTACTCTGCGCCGTCGGCTGACAATGTCGCCACGGGTCCGCAGCTTAACTTGGGGGATGCGACTTTTGAGTTGAAGCCTGCGCTTATCAATATGGTGCAAGCTAATCCCTTCTGTGGAAAGCCACACGAGGATGCCAATGCCCATCTCCAACACTTCTTGGAGGTGTGCGACACCTTCACCATCAAGAATGTCGCCGCAGACGCCATCCGTCTTCGCCTCTTCCCATTCTCGTTATTGGGGAAGGCGAAGCAATGGTTCTACGCCAACAAGGGTGAAGTGACCACGTGGGAGAGGTGCGCCAATGCATTTCTCAAGAAGTTCTTTCCGATGGGCAAGACCAGCGCCCTTCGTGGAAAGATTTCCAGCTTCCAACAGCAAGCAGATGAGACGATTCCCAAAGCATGGGAACGTCTGCAGGAGTACATTCGCGCCTGTCCTCATCATGGGATAGAGGAGTGGCTCCTAATCCAAGGTTTCTACCATGGCCTGACCGGTTTGGCCCGTAGTCACCTTGATGCTGCCGCTGGAGGAGCATTCTTGCAACACAATGTCAAGGATGCCAAGGACCTCATTGAAAAGATGGTTATAAACCAAGGATGGAATGAGGAACGCCTCCAACCCAAGAGAAGAGGTGTCCATGCCTTGAATGAGGTGGACATGCTCTCTGCTAAGATGGACCTCTTAATGAAGAAGATGGAAGAAAGTTCCAAGCAAGAGACCATTCAACCTTACGCCACTGCACGGGCCATTGAATCTGATTCATGGTGCGAAGTGTGCGGAGGAGATGATCATTCAGGAAACAATTGTCCCGAAACAAAGGAGGAAGTGAGCTTCATCAACAACAACAACAATGGGTACCGGCCCCAACAACAGCAATGGAACTCGCGCCCCTTCTACCAAGGTAATCAAGGTAATGGTTACAATCAAAATTTCAATAATTCTTTTGGTAACCAACCTTCTCTTAGAGATCTTGTCTTAGGCCAATCTAAAATCAATGATAGCATTAACAAGAAAATGATGGCTAATGATAAGATCCTTGAAAACTTAAGTGAAAAGTTGGATAGCTTTAACTCTGCTATGAAAAATCAGTTGAGCTTTAACAAAATGCTAGAAACACAATTAGCTCAATTAGCAGCAGCTGTCCCATCCTTCGAGCAAGGTAAGATCCCAGGGAAACCTGAGGACCCAATTGAAGGAGTTAAACTAGTTACTACGAGGTTCGGTAAGCCTCCGGTACAATCCAACTGGAGCTATCTTCTGGATTCGCCCTTCATCACCAAGAAGGACGACCCAGGCCTGCCGACCATCACCTGTGAGATCGGACCGCAAATCTTCCACAACGCCTTCTGCGACCTTGGATCGGGTGTCAACATCATGGCCAAGGTAACTTATGATAATTTGCTAGGGGGGCCTTTGCACCCCACATTTGTTCGTTTGCAGATGGCAGATCAGACGATCAGGTTCCCTGAGGGGTTGGCAAGGGACATACTGGTAAAAGTTCAAGACGACTACGTCCCTACCGACTTCATCATTCTAGATATGGGATCCAATAATGATGTCTCGATCATCTTGGGAAGGCCATTCCTCAACACGGTCAATGCAGTCATCTATGTGGGGTCCGGCCAGATTCACCTCCAATTCCCAGGATGGAAGGTAAAATGTCCATTCAATGGTTATAAAGCTAACATGCAGGTGAAGGACAAAGAACCTCCGACTAAGCCTCGCCACATCCGACGCCGAAGGGACAAGAGAGGTAAGTCGTCCAAAAGGGCCGAAAAGAAAGAAGAGGAACCCGCTGAACCAAAAATCAATACCAAGCAAGTATGGCGGGAGAAAGAGGTGCAATCAAGGTCCACGTCTCCGGGACCATCTGATGCACCCGAAGGATGAACAAGATGGAGAGGTCCTGCTCTACGGACCTAAAACATGGAGCCCTTGCTGATAAGGTAAATCAGTAGTTATCCCATATTTATTTTCTGCATTTCAATTTCTACTATTCACTTTTCAATTGCATTCCTACTTTGAATTTTGCATATCTTATTTCGACAAAATGTTTAGCCATAATAAATAAAATTTTGAGAATAACTTGTCATAAAAATTTGAGCTGCTGGAGCTCCCAAAGGGGGGTCGCCCGACCCCACCTTGGGGCCCACTTCACCGCATTTCAACCTTGCTAGTCATAGAGGTTCCAACCCAGCACTTGGATGCTCTGGGAGCTCCAATGTGGGGGTCGGCCGACCCCCATATTGGCCCCACTTGCCTCCTGCTGGCCACCATTTGAATCACAATGGAGTCCTATGCTTGTAACACTAGCTAAAGTTTGAAAAAGAGTGGTCCCTTGATCGTTTACTTTAGTCATAAGATGCTCCTTTCATCTTTGATTCTTTTGGGACCACTCCACTAGCTTAAATTCTGCAAAGTGGTCACCTAGGCATGCTTGAGTGCTCCCATGGTCCATAGGAATCACTTTAGACATGTCTCCACTTTTGCCATTCATCTTTTACCTTTCACAAAGCACTAAAACAGGGAATCTCAGAAACAATTTGAAAACTTTTGGTCCACACCTAGCCTTTACTTTTCCGGACAATCAATGACACAATGTTTAAAGTGGAGGAGGGGCTAGGATGGGGGTCGGCCGACCCCCATTTTGGACCATCTCTGCAAAATCTTGAAAGCATGCAGAATGGTTCCCTGTATAAAGCTAAACTCAAATTCAATGTGCTTCTAGGGGGGGTCGGCCGACCCCTATATTGTGGGTCCACTACTTGCCCTTCTCCCCCTATAAATACCACAGCATTGTGAGCTCAACTCCACACCCAAAACCACCAGAACCATTTCGAGCTCACAATCCTTTCTCTTTTCTCTTTGTTACAAGCCATTTCTCAAGTTTAGTTTAGAAATAGTCATCAAAACAAAAACCCAAAAAGATTCCCCTTGCATAGTAGTAGTAGTAGGAGCTTGGTTTGCCTCACTTATGTAGGAGGATGAAGAAGCATATCTTCGGCAAGTTCAAGAAAGCAAAGGGTGAGAGCTCTTCTCAAGGCTCTCACCATGCTCATGGAAGGGAGGAAGAAGAAGGTTACCATGGGATGCTACCCTACGAGCCTCCATCAAGGATGAGAGAGCCCGAGAGCGGTCTCATGTTAAGCCAAGAAGAGTTGCAAAGGTACTACATCATCCGAGAGGGTCTCTTCCTACACACTAGCATCATCGATCCGGACCTTTTGGCCCGCACAGGTATGGATGTTGAATTCGATAAGGTGTTTAGAGCAATTGGTTAGAGTAGTTTTTGGCAAGTGCCTGAATTTGGAAAAGAATTGCTTGCTAAGGAATTTCTATGCACCCTAAAACTCACAAATAATGGAATATCTTTTCGCATGTGTGAGCAAGAACATCAATTAAATTGGAGTTTGCTAAACACTGCTTTAGGGTGTGAACATGAATGTGAACTTGATCTAGATCATGCCACTAGAATGTTCGATAAATTTAGATTCTGGAAAGCAATTTCTGGCTCTAATGATTGTTCAAATCCTACTCCCATTGAAATCCATAATCCAACCTTGTGCTTTCTTCACTTCTGGATCATGTGCACTCTATATCCTGGCATGGGAACTGATACTTTAATTGATGATGAACTTAAAATTCTCTATGCCATGGTTAGTAAAATCAAGGTCTCCCCTGTGAAACTGCTAGTGAACTATTGGCTTAACTCTATTGAGTATGGGAAGCCCATCTATTTCACAATCTTTATTACTCGAATAGCCGATACTTTTGGATTACTTGAATCACATTATTTTGAAGACATTGGCTATGTTAGAGGAGTGGTAGATGAGAACTTCTTTATTAATGCTAACATGCTCATAAGAGATCCAAATGGTGAACTTAAAATGATTTATCCGGGCTATACAACCGAAATTCCTCTCCCATGTGCGAGGCGCCGGTTGTCATTAGACTAGCCCGAGTGGCAAGTCCAGATGTTGCAGGGACACGCAGGGTGACAAGAAGGATGATGCAAGCCGCCCAGATGGAGCAAGGAGGATCCTCGCACCATGACGTTGAAGAGGGCGATGAAGCGATGTCAGTGGATGCTTCAGACTCCATGGGTCTACCTCCACAACGCACTCCACGCCCAAGGGACAGGGCTAGGCGTCACCAGCCCACAGGTATGGACAGTCTCATTAATGACATGGGCGAATTGCAGATTGGGCAAGAAGCAACATTGCAACTGGCGTTACAAAACGGCCAACATATCCGACGTGTGCGAGAGGAAGACGCACAACGCTGGGCTGGATGGTACCAAAATTTCCCGCCACCACAGTGAGCGAAGATCTAGCTTGGGGGAGATCCTCTCCCCCACTAAGGTAAGTATTCTATCCTATTTATTTTCATGCATTTTATCATTCTTACTTAAAAAAAAAATAAATATTTATTAGCATTTCCCTTTAGCATATATGCTTCATGTATGTTTATATCCCTCATGGAAATTATGACTAGTTGCTTGTTAATGTTTCTCTAGTGCCTAGTATACAACTTAGTATTTCTCTAAGTATGGATCACTTAGCTCACTTAAACTGCCATGAACCTAAAAACTTTGTGGGTTGCAAGTGCTAGAACTAAGTCTAAGTTGTTGTGGGACATGAGATAGTAAGACAAGAGCTACTATAATATTTTTCTAAGCATGCATGATTATCAGAGATTTATTCTTAAAATGATCAAAACCTTAATTGTTCCTCAATGGTGATGAATTCCTACCACAGCCATATCTACTTTACATAATTGCAACCTTTCCACATAAGCTATTTGCTTTGTGTTGAGTGTCGTCAAGTCTTGTTGACCCTTGTTAAGAGACTTTTCATGCTCCTAAGATCAAGATCACGTACACACCACATATATATATGCTGCTTCTACACTGGAAGTACGCAACCACATGTATTTCGCATCCACTAAATAGGTTGCTCCATACTCTAAATGGTAGAACATCTCTCTAAGCATTATTTGGTAAATGAGACATCAAAAGGCTAGGCAAAATGAAATAAAAAGATGGACATGTGCAAGTCCACAGAAAAAGAAAATTGAGCACATGAAAGCTCATATATAAAAAAAAGAAGAAAAAAATGCTAGCCATGTCTCAATACATAGAGAGTCTATCAAATAAAGGAGCAACCTAGTCCACCATATATCACACTTGCACATCTTGATTTGGGAGTATGACACTTCTCTTCAAGGATCCGAGCTTTGACTTCGCAATACATGCAAAGTAAGTATGCTATCTCCTTTCATCCCTACCTTGAACTCCACATAAGCCTTTTAGAAATAGGATGAAATAGAGAAGGCAACTCTTACCATATGCCTTGGTGAGGAATCATACACCATTTGAGTGACATGAGAGAACCATAAGAGGAACATTTAAGCTTTCTTTTGAAAATATCACAAAACCTCTGATATGAAACTTGCTAAGAATGAGAAAGTTAGTGCTCAAGTCAAACTGTTCTGTCTCTCAACCACCTAAGACAAAGGAAAAGCCATAAGCCCCATAAGGGACTAAGGTAATAGGGGTAAGTTTACATAGCTAAATTTTTCATGCAAAGAGAAGAACTTTGTTGTACACATGGTACTCTTGAAATGTGAACATAGTAACAATACCTGATCCACCGAGGCTAAGTTTGATTGTTTGCTCGGGACGAGCAAAGGTTAAGCTTGGGGGATCTTGTTGACGGTGGATATACCATAGAAATCCACATACAAAACACCGTCAACATGCCTCGGTTGCAAGAGGAAACGACATGACATGAACATATTTTATCCATAACTAGTTCCACTTGTACTCTTAGCTTGTTTATGCAGGAACAACAAATTCAAGACATTATTTGACAAAGACAACATCAGAATCATCAAGAGGAGATCGAGGGGACAACAGGTGACACCCTGGGCCCACAGGGAGGGGGTCGCCCGACCCCTCTTTGGTGGGACCCAGGTGTGCCACCTAGTCCACCGACATAAGGGACCCCTGTGGACACTGCTGGTGGGCCCAGAGGCCCAGAAGTGGGGTCGCCCGACCCCACATCAAAGGCGGTTCCAGGGTCGGTGGCCTCCCACCGACCTTCCCCACATGTCCCACATGTTGATTTGCCCCTGCCGTTGATCAAATGGCGGTTGTGAGGTCGGTTTGATCCAAGGGTGGAGAGAAGATGTCACGCGGATCGATGACGTGGCGATGGAGTAACCCCTACTCCATCTCCCTCTATAAAAGGCAGCCTCCATCCTTCATTTCAAGTGTGCAATTCCAAGGCCAAGTGCATTACAAGTTCCAAGCATACAAGTAGAGTAGTAGTTAGTCTAGAGTGGGAGTTAGAGTCGAGTCGAGCGAAGCTCGGGGTCTCCGGAGTCGTCTTCTGGAGAGTCTGGTATAGCTCTTGTACCTTTCTACTTTTGTAAGACTTTCCTTTTATTAATATATTATTCTTACTTTACTTTACTGAGTTCTTACTTAGTGCAAGTCTTTTAGTCTTGTTGTGCATTTACTTTAGTAATATAGTTGTCTTAGTGAAGTTAGTGACCTGTAACCACTCCTGTGTGTGCATCATCGTCCTATCTTGTATAGGAGCTCTAGCTAGCTGCAACTAGTTAGCGTTGTAGGATTAAGTGTGAGCGTGGTGCTCATACTTAAGATTACCTTTGATTACCGCTGGCTTGAACGGAAAGTAGGAGCGCACTCCCTAGTAGGTGACAAATCGTGGGCGACATTAGGTTCTCCTCACGTACAGGCTAGTTCTTAAAAGGTAAGGCGTCCATAAGCCCAATAGTCGCTTTCGGTAAGGGGTTAGGTGAAAAACCTTCTAAGCGTCTTACCAGCTCGGCTATCCCTCGCACACAGTTAGTAAGGCTCTAGCGTAGTTAAGACAATTATCTATTAAAGTAAGTCACAGAAGTCAAGTTAGATACATAGGAGTCCTTTACTCACTCGTTGTCCTCCCACCTAGCTAACTCTACCATTTACCTTTAGCATAGGACCTTGGATTCACCACTACCCTTCCTATTCGTTATTTACCACCCTTATTCACTAGTTGATACTAGATAACTCAAGGAATCTCATTCCCCTTTTTGTTAAACACACTTAGCCGCTTTCCCTTGGGAAAATATAAATTACGATACCTTGGAATACTCCTTGGTGAAGTGCTACAGCGGTACATTCTGTGCGCTTGCGGAATTATCCAATAGTAAATAGAGTTACCCTACCAGGGCACTTCTGGCGCCGTCGCCGATATCCGGTGGTTGCGTTAAGAAGTGTCAACAGCTAGGGTTCCAAGAACCCAAGAGTAACAAACACAAACCAAACCGGCAAGACGAGGAACGGAGTGCTCAACTCACAGATCGAAGCTCCCAACTCTCTAATCTCACTTCTCTAGCTCGAATCTCTCAAGAAATGAAGTCTAGGAGCAAGAGGGAGAGAGAGTGGGTGAGCCAAAGCTTGGAGACTGTTTTCTCAGATGTGGAGTAGCTAGCAAGCTAACGGTTAGAAAAGAGGAGAAAGCTATTTATACTAGAGTACAGAACACTGGCCGGTACTACCGGTGCAAGCACCGGTACCACCGGCGTCCCCAGATCTAAACGTGAAAAGGGCAAGGAAGATGCGAGAAAATTGCCTACCGGTACTACCGGCCTTGGGCCGGTACCACCGGCCAGCGCCGGTACCACCGGTGGAAGGCCGGTACCACCGGCAGTGCAAAATCTCGCAAAACAGCAGTTCTGCGAGAATTTTGCCTGCCGGTACTACCGACGTTTCACCGGTACTACCGACGGTAGTCGGTACTACCGGTCAAAGCCCGGTACTACCGGTAGTTCATTTTCTCGCAAAACCCAGGAGAGAACTGGCACTGCCGGTACCACCGGCCCTGAGGGCCGGTACTACCGGCTCACCCTGGCAGAGGAGAAACTTTCTAGAAGTTCGTGCGTGCAAGTGTGTCTCTCAAGCGCAAAACCTAAGTTGACTTGAGCACCTTTATCCTCATCTTACCGACTCAATTTGCATCCCTCTTGATAGTGCGGCGTTTCCTATAACTCAAACAAGAAATAAAACTAGGTGGCTCCTTGAGTTGAAACGTCGCTTATATGACGAAATTTTGGGGGTGCTGTGATTCACCAAATGTGTAGGTTTGATTCCATCAATGAACTAACACCTGTAGATTACACTTGATAGACATGTTAGTCCCTAATTTGATTGTCATTAATTATCAAAACCCACACCGGGGGCGAATGCACTTACAAACTCCTCCTTTTTGGTAATTGATGACAACCAACTTAGGCTTATAAAAGATTGAATGAAGTAGAGCTTTTGAATTGCAAAGATTAGGTTGGGCTCCCCCTTAATGTATGCATTGGATTTGGAATTTCAAATCTCGATTAATATCAAGATGGCATACATTAAGATCAAGCTCCCCCTAAATTTTGCAATCCGTGGGGTGCCTAAAAGTGTGTGTGTGTGTGTGTGACAAGAAATAAACCGTGATGCGTATGACATGATATATCACAAAGAGTAAAAGAAGAAATTGAATGATTATGCAAGAACCAAAAAGCTCACAATAACCATTCAAAAACAGCATTGCACCAACAAAAGTCTAAAGAAGCTAACACAAGCAGGATATAACGAGAAATAAAGGTGTTTAGCTTACAATCATCCATCACACAACATAGTTCTTGTTCACCACACATAGTTCATCACTAAGAAAGTTTAAGACGGGCACCAATAACTAACTTATTACAGCAAAGATAAGCCTAACACTCCCCCTTTGGCAGCAAGTGCCAAAAAGGGTAGGCTGCGAGAAAGAGCTGGAAAGACTACTCATCATCATCATCAAGGTCGTCGTCGTCGTCGTTGTAGTCGATGAAGGTACGCAGGGGCCCCTTACCATGAGGGGCAGCCGAGGTAGACTGCTCGTGAGGAGGTGCAGCAGAGACAGAGGCTCTAGTAACATCATCAGCAGCTCCAAAGATGTCCTGATAGGTAAAGCCAGCCTCGGTGTCCTCCATGGAGAACCCAGCAGGAATCCCACCACCATAGAATGGATCAAAGGCAGAGGGTGGAGGAGGATCCTGCTGCTCCTCATCTTCATCAACAGAAGACCGATGCATGTTATCAAACTCAGCATAGGGGTCCTGGAACTCATGAAGAGATGCCGGAGGAAGAGCTGCCTTCTCCTCAAGACGACGGAGACGCTGATCGGTCTTCTTCTGGCAGTAGCAAAAGTAGGAGAAGAACCGCTACAGCGCATGACGGGTAGGACTGCGGCGACCATGTCCACTGTCCTGAGGAGGGATAGCTTCCCCTTGAGCACCAGTAGCACCAGTAGGAGTAGCAAAACCAGGGGTAGCAGCACCAGGAGTAGCAGCACCAGTAGGACTGAGAGGAGGGGCATGAGGAGCACCCAAGTGCTTGGCACAAACCGAAGCATGAATGCAAGGGTGCGAGAACTGCATGCCAGCCACTTGCTAAAAAATATGCATCAGATATGGAGCATAGGGCAAGTACTTGTGAGGATCCACGGACGCATCAGCAATCTTGTTCCACATGAAATCCGAGACACCAAAGCGACCACCATTAGCACCAAAGCGAGCCAATATCTTGGGAGCATCTTGACGGAGGTGAATGGTATCTCCAAACTTGGGATCAATGGTGTAGCAGATCAGGTTGTTCAGCACATAGAAGTAAGGCTTCAGCTGAGTGGTCTTGAAATCTGGATGAGCGCCTGGCTTGTACATTTCAGCAGCATCAAGGTCAGCCTCAGAAATCCCCTCAGCAAATATGGTAGACAGCCGGGGGGCATCTCTATCCATATGATCAAAACCAAGCAGACGAGAGAAAGTGATAAAGTCAAGGTGATAGTGAACACCTTGAGTCATCCAATGCAGCACCCGAGAAGCTTGATCGACCCATAATGTAGCCCAAAACTGAAAGATAATCTCTTCATTCCAATTCTTCTCAAGGGTCATAAGAGGAAGGATGCGCCATTCTTCAAGCCTGTTAATCAAAGCAGTGACCTCCGGATGATTGAAATCTTGCAAGGACTTGAGGACAACATACTTGTGCTGAAAAAGCGGTCCATTCTTGGTGGCTTTGCTGGCCTTGTAGAGGACGGATTCATAAAAGTCATTGTGAAATTGAGACCAAAACCGCTCCTCAACTCCCTCAAACCTGATGAACTTGTACGGGTTCTCGCTGCGCTGATTTCTTAGGTCCACAAGACGCTTCTTGTAATCAATACCAAGCCTGGGCAGTGTACCAGAGGGAATGGAAGGCCTCCGGACATGGGCATTAAACTGAGGATGTCATGCGAGAGTCCGGCGAGCACCAACCTCACTGAGATGCAGAGGCGAGCGACGAAGGACATTGGGGTCCATGGATCTGCCCTCCTCTTGCACAGGATCAGGCACAGCTTGGCTTCGAACTCTAGCCTGGTGAGAAGGAGGCGGACACGAGACAGAGTGGGTGTGAAGAGGGGCAGGAATGCCCTCATCACCAGCAGAAGCATCAGCCGCACCCGAACCGCGGGAAGGGGTTCCACGGCCACGCACCGCCCGATCCACAGACCGACCACCAGCATCACTGGAGCGAGGACGAGCACCACGAGGAGGGTTCTTGTGCTTGCCGGAATCCATGCTGCAACACCACAAAGAGGGGCAGCAAGAGAATGTTACAAGGCCATACTAGAATGCAACAAGAAATCGATCAAGGCGATGGGAGGAACCGCCTTGCTCACAGGGGCCGGTACTACCGGTGGCACCATGGAGCAAGGGAATCACCTCCAATCGACCAAATCGACCACGGGAAAAACACATAAAACATTCTAGAGGCAAGAACACACTAAGATAAGGAAAGGAGTGCGAGGAATCGGCCTAAAAATAGGTACATTGGGAGATCGGGCAACTTCAAGATGTACCTTGCTTCACAAAGAAGAGGAGTCGAATCCAAGCAAACCCATGGGTCTTGGAGTCAACCAAGGACCTCCATGCGTCCCTCACGGGCGGGGCAAGGTCCTCCTCAAAGATCGGGCGATGAAGATGGAGGAGCCAAGAGATCGGGGCAAGAGAAGAGCCGCCGCCGCCGTGAGAAGGAGAGAGAGAAAGGGGCGGGCGGGTGGGGAAGAGATAAGGGAAAGAGAAATAACTGCAGGGGGCTTAAATACCGCAGTAAAAAGCACTGCCGGTACTACCGGCTTCAGGGGCTGGTACCACCGGCGGGCCAGAGACCTGCGAGAGGGATTCTGTGGGATTTTGGCCTACCGGTGCTACCGGGCTTTGGCCGGTACCACCGGCTGGAGCCGGTACTACCGGGGCTAGGCGCCGGTACCACCGGCAGGGCAGGAAAACAGTGCTTAATGGTGAATTTAGTGTGGCAAACTTAAAAACAAATCAATCATGGCCAGATTTCATCAAATCATTACAAAACAATGGCCAGCTTGAGATGTGAAAAATAGATTTTGAAAGATCACTAAAGTTTTCACAAGGTTTGTCCTTTCTAATCAATCAAGTATGTGCAAGACATCAAGCCATGTTACGAGAATCAACGATATTTAGTTCACGCCTCAAAGCACAAAATCTTGACTCATCCAGAGGTTTAGTGAAGATATCGGCTAACTGGTATTCAGTTCTCACATGTTGCACAGCGATATCTCCTTTGGATTGGTGGTCTCTCAGGAAGTGATGTCGAATGTCTATGTGCTTTGTTCTAGAGTGGTTTACAGGGTTATCAGCTAGCTTGATTGCCCCCTCATTGTCACATAAGAGGGGAATCTTGCTTTGCTCACAACCAAAGTCTCTCAAGGTTTGCTTCATCCAAAGCAGTTGGGCACAGCAAGCGCCGGCCGCCACATACTCGGCTTCAGCGGTGGAAAGGGCAATGGAGTTTTGTTTCTTAGAACTCCAGGACACCAAAGACCTACCAAGGAATTGGCAAGTCTGTTGATGGTCCTTAATGCTCACATTTAACCATCAACTAATCATGGAAAAGGACTTATATGCAGCCATCACCTAGACTTAGGGTTTTATCTAACAGAATTCCACGAGCTTTGGTGTTTGTCTATTTCTGCAGGGGGTTATCAGGAAATAAGGAAGAAAGGCCCACACATCGGGTTTACATAGAGATATTAACGTGCCGCACAATTTTCTATCATCTAGAAGACTCCAGAAGCCACGGGAACGAACGGGAAGGAAATCGGGCTCGGAGGCAGGGCGCCCGCCCAACTCTCCTGGGCGCCCGCCCAGCTACAGTGTCCAATTCGGACCCGTTTCGCGTATTATGCTCCATCGATCTAAAGGATCAAGGAAAACCACACGATCAATATCAGTTTGATCCGACGGCCCAGATTCATCTGAAAAGACTATATAAGCAAGGCCCCCTGGCCCCTGGAGAGCATACCTCTTCTACAGAATCAAAGTTAGGGTTTCAATTCTTCATCCAAGTAGAGAGGATCCCTCTAGTTCTTCTAGTTCTACCTCTAGTTCATCTAGATCTAGTTCTAGTTCATCTAGTTCTAGTTCTAGTTCCTCTAGTTCTAGTTCTAGTTAGTTCTAGTTGTAATCTAGAAAATAGGGAGAGAGAAGAGGAGAGTGGAGGAGGAGGAGCCGGATCTGTCGGATCTTCCTCAACATTGTACTTTTACAGCATCTGGTTCGTTCTTCATCGTTCTCCAGGTTCTTCAACTCATAACTCCTGAGTTCTCTAATTACTTTTATTTACATTCAAGTTATTTATTGGATTCCCGCTTGCATCAAGTGCTCTAATCTTTGAAACATTAGAGTAGTAATTAATAGATTAGACGTTGTGTTTAGTCTTGCAATTACCTGGAATTGCACCCAATCCTGCGGATTGTTGTGGTAGCCTTAGGGTAGTGACAGCCCTAACGGTCGACGTATTCCACCACGTTCGGATCGGTGTTTGTAGGACCGTAGTCAGACCTTCCTAGCCCCCTTTTCATCTCTTTCTGTGGTTAGTGCTCTGATGTCCCGAAATAGATAATCTTGAAGTAATTCTTGATTCTGAGATCAACTAGAGAACTCTCAGGAAACTTCCTCTCTTCCCACCAAAAATATTTATATAGTTATCCTTGGGCGATCTTGGATCTTAATTAGTACACTCACGTTCCCTGTGGAAAATCGATACTCTGGAATACTCCCGGGTGAAGGCTACATCGGTATCCGTGTGCTTGCGGATTTTTCTGTTTGCGTTTAAAATACCCAACAAGCTTTCTGGCGCCGTTGCCGGGGAACGGTAGCTGTGCTAGTTTCGAACCAAGTCGTCCATGTATCCTTTTTCTTTTCCTTTTTTACCACACTCACCTTACCATTTTCACCACACCACATGGATTTCACTCTAAGCATTAATGAGCATGGAATTTATTTTATAGCCACTTCATTTACTCCATGCTCATATGCAACATCTTCACAATCCATTGGTCTCTCCAACATCACCACATTCGAGATCTCCAACCCCCTCATCCTTTCTATTTATAAAAACTTTAAAAGGGCGGTTGTCGATGCATATGTCTATAAGAAATATTGCAGATCTCGTTGAGTCGATCTTGATATAGGTCAGCGTTGGAGGGGAAACCACTTCACTGACATAAATCGATGGTTTCCCAAGGACAAGCTTAGTGTCCTAAAACAAGCACTGATCAGATCGTAACATGAGCTTTTAATTATTTGCAACATTACCTTGTGTATTGAGCATATAAGGATTGTTGGGTATTCTTAACATCATTACTAAAAGTAGACTAAGTTCTCTAAATCTAGTAACGGTGCCAAAAATGCCAAACCTATCCCTCACACCACTTAAGCCAAGTTGTCATCCCCAACATGATATGAGAGACGCGGTATTGAAATATGCAATTGCTCTTCTAAATAAATAATGAATGGGATCTGCAAGCGCACAGATTAATACCGATGCAGCATTTTAACCGGGAAGTATTCCAGGTATCGTTATTTATATTTTTACCACTGGGAAGGGATTAGCAATCATCACTATTGATTACAGAATAGAATATGAGATTGAGCATCTATCATTGCATGTATAATTGAGAACATTATATCTAACTCTTCATACAGGGATAAGTGTCACATAAAGGATATATGAAATAATAATAGTGACAAGGATAACTAATCTGATCTAGCCACATAATAAATATGATAAGCACCTCAATTAGATACTCTAGAAAGTCATTAGCATGGTATTAGAACGAACTACAAGAATATTCCCTAAGTTATTCTTAAATATATAGTCTAGCATTATCATAGTTAGTGCAAGCAGACTTAGCAATCATTGTGAGACAAGACTACGCCCATGCATAGTGATATTAGCAAGGAATATGAAAAACATAGCAATCACTCCCCTGTAATAATGTTGCTCTGCCAGCCCAATACACGAGAGGGGGACTATATAAGAATCAATGAAGCTGTCACCATCACGAACCACCCCACGATCTGGCATATTGGGTACAATCGCAGATAAATACGGTATAAGCACCACGCCTACATAATATCTATCATTTACCCATGGATCCGATGGATAAACGCTATACGATCCTAAGCATGTATATAGATCGAATCTAACTAAGCCAAGTACATAACTATGATAAACTAAGAACAATATAATCTTGAATATAAGCAAGTAGAGCAAAGTCATAAGCAATATATTGAAGTAGAACAAAGTCATATTCATAATATTGAAGAACAAAGATAATTAGAAAGCAATTAGAAGCACAATTAGAGAATTACCAAGAATCCTCCTGACAGATCCGGAAACCAATCGAAGATTGACTCCTTCTAGTTCTAATCCTATGTAGCTATGCTAATCTAGATATCTAATTGATGTGGTGGCTCTAATCTTGATCAGAGGCTTCTTCTCCCTTGATGGAACAATGAATTAGGGTTGAGAGGCTCTCTCCTTCAGGGGCCAGGGGGTCTGGTTTTATAGTCCCTCCAAGTGAATATGGGCCCTTGGATCAAACCGACATAGATTGTATGGTTTAGATTCATCCTTTAGGTCGGTGGAGATCTCCCACAAAGCAGAGTCCTGATTGGACTCCTGGAGGGGGCGGGCGCCCAGGGCAGGAGGGCGGGCGCCCTGCCTCTGGCCCCGTTTCGCCTCCGCTTCGGTCTCGTGGCTTCTGGAGTCTTCTAGATGTAAAATAATTGCGCAGCACGTTAATATCTTTACGTAATCCCGACATGTGGGCCTTTCTTCCTTATTTCCTGATAACCCCCTGCAGAAATAGACAAACACCAAAACTCGTGGAATTCTGTCAGATAAAACCCTCAGTCTAGATGTTGATTTCATTTGGATCCTTTTCTTTATTTATTTGATAATTAAATTTGATACTTAAGGACCGTCAACAAACTCCCCCAAGCTTACCTCTTGCTCGTCCCTGAGCAAGGATAGACTCAGCTATGGATCATAAGTAGTTGCAATATTTTTTAAAAATTTTACGGTACACATGCTTTTTAAATAAGATCTCATCTCTGAGTTAGAGTAAACTGTCAAGACTTAAAACTTACTTACTTTACCTACACCATGGGACTTGTAACCGTCACTTCTGTCTTGAGTGGTTAAAAGATAGAACAGTCTAGCCAAGTGCCATGTCTCTTATTCTTGATCAGCTATAGCTCTAGAGTTTTTGCAGATTTTCAAATAAAACTCAGAAATTCCTTGTATGATTCTCTCAGGTCTCTCTTTTGTGGTATTTTTGGATCCTTACCAAGGCAGTGATGGTATATGCCTTTTCTCAAGATATGTAGTATTTGTGGTATGAGGCATAGTAACATTGCCTTCTCTCTCACCCTACTCTAATAAGGCTTTAATATCTGGAGTTCATAGGTGGGAGATAAAGTATACATACTTACAAGACATTTATTGCATAGTCAAACCATAGATCCAAAGTAACAAGTCAATAAGTTTAATCAAGATGTGCATGTGTGGCGAATGAATGGTGTATGGTGATGATGGTGATAACAATGGTGAAAACAATGGAGGTGGAAGTCTAATTCTACTTTTGCTCTTTGAGGGGATACATACCTTCCTTGCTTTTGAAACTTTATGAGGAGAATGAGATGCTCTTCTTTTTCTTGTCTCTCAGGTGGGTATCTTGTACCCCTAATTCTACTGTCGGACACTTGTCCATTTTTACCTCTCGTCTCACTTTTTCTTTTCTTTCGAGGTTCCGAGCACTTGCTCCTTTTTATTTCCTCGTATCTTTTTCTCTTTCTTCTCTTTTTTTTCAGAGCATTCATCTCTTGAGATAATATAGCAAGTGGTAGTAACAAGATAACTTGAGCATTTATTTCACAAGGGGAAAACAGAAATATTTTTGGTTATTCTCTCCCGGATTAGGGGTAGAATATTTTTGGTTGGTTCTGGAGATGGAATGTATGGATATATGTGGATGGTACTTCTAGAGTAGAAGTAGCATATATGAGTGAACGTGCAAGTGAAATCTTGATTTAACCACATGACAAGCTCGTAAGGGTCTACACAGCTTGACCACACTCAATGCTCATAAGTAGTAAATATTAAATGTGTGGCTCAAAGTCTAGCAAGCATGTATATATGGCTGTGGTAGAAATTTAAACTCTCATCATACAGGAACTCATCATGCAACATTTTAAAGATTTTCAAAGATAAAATTCTCCAGAATTCTAGCATCTCTAGGAACAGATAAACAACAGCTCAACCTTCCCATATCGTATCCGTTAACAACTTAGACTTTAGATCAAGTTTTCATCCCACAAGTTTAGGTCTAGAGCAAGATTTAAATTATAACAGTTATATCTAAACTTGAGAGAGAACTTAAAATTTACAAATTAGGCAGAGCAACTATTCATCATATCCATGCTTAAGTTTTATTTAGATACAGATTAGCATAGCCACTTTATTTATTTATTAAACACACTAAGCAAAAGACATATATATATATAAGCATAAAATCTTTATTTGGTTTTTTCATAGTTTATGTATATTTATATTCTAAAATAATATAAGTATAAAGATAGATAGAAATACTTATCGAGATAAATGGAGGTGCTCTCCCCCAAGCTGAATTTTGACGTAATTTCTCTTGATGTAGCTAGCAGGTGGCAGAGGTGTATTTAAAAGTCAGCAGCATTCTGACAGCGATTAGAATGTCCTCCGTCTGCTAGTCTTCTTGATTCTTAAATTCTGTGGAGTTCAAATAGACAACAAAGCTTGTGGAACTGATTATGTGTTAGCATAAATATCTAGCCTTTATCATGTTGAGACTCCTTAATAATTGTTACTCCCTGTTTTTTTTTGTTTTATAAAGCAGAAAAATATTTATTTTATTTTTTATGCCACCACAGTGAATGTACTTATGGGTTTTATGCCACTCGTATACTCACATGGGGCTTACTGTTTTTCACATTTTTATTTTCTTTTTAGAATAGCACGAACATGATTAACTTAGTAAACTATTTTAAAATAATTGAAAGGGAAAGGATAACTACCAAGTTTACCTCTTGGCAAGGCGTTCGGTGTTTTTAAGTCCTCCGAACGGGACTCTCCAATTTCTTAATCGTCCTGAGGTTCGTTGGGTGGCGTAGTCGGTACTTCCGGTAGCGCCTCCTCTTCTTGTATAGTTATCTTCATTTTCCACACCTGACTCGGTGCTTCAATCTCCTCTGGATAATTCTGTTTAAACTCAACGTCTTCTGATCTTACAACTTCTCCTTCATAGTCTGCCCATCCGTCCTTGATGATCTGCCTCCTTTGGTTGCGGTTGCGTCGTTTTCTTACCTACTTAGATTCTTCAATGATATAGTTAGGGTCAGTAAAATAACGGCGTACCTTCCCTGAGGGGAAGTGCATATGGACTTCACCGGTACCAATGTAGATAATTGCTTTAACGGTGCTGAGGAACGGTCTTCCAAGGATGATGGGTGGATCATACTCATCTTCTCCCATGTCAATAACTTGAAAGTCTGTGTAGACAAAGTGATCATCTATTTTGACTGGGACATCAGATACTATTCCTTTGACCTCTCGGAATGTCTGATCTGCCATCTGGAGCTGAATGTATGTTGGTCTTAGTGGCATGGTCCCGAACAAGAGCTGATAGGTGACTACGACCATTATGTTGACGCCCGATCCGGTGTCGCAAATCGTCTTGTAGAAGTTGTATCCATTTATGGAGTAGTAAATGCTTGGCATTCCTGGGTCGTCCTTCTTAGTCAAAAACAGTGACTTAAGTTGATGATCTTGGCCTCCATGAATTGCAGTGACCATCTTAGCAGACTCGGTCCACACTTGCTTGTTCCTGTTCCTCCTGTTGGTCCTCTTCCTTGATTCACGTCTGGATTGATTTGGAATTTGTGTAGCCTTGTTCTTGAAGAAAAATGTCTCCTTCTTCCCTTTGACGTAGAAACTGATCTTGGCAGCACTAGCGTAGATGATAGCTCCCGTGGTGTTCAAGAATGGCCTCCCTAGGATGATAGGTGCTCTCTCATCATTTCCAGTCTCTACCACTACGAAGTCTGCTGGGGCATATAAGGTACCAACTCGGACACAAAGGTTCTTCACTATTCCTTTTGGAAAAGTTATCGTCCGATCTGCAAACTGCAAACACATGGTTGTCTCTAATAAAGGATATGTAAAGAACTTTTCATAGACTACCCTTGGTATAATGTTGACACTGGAGCCAAAGTCGCAGAGTGCTTCTGGAACGTCCACCATGCCGATGGAGATCGGGATGACGGGGCGTCCTGGATCGCCTCTCTTGACCGGCAGAAGGTCAGTAGAGAATTCATTGACGGGGTTACTCCAATTACCTGCATCAAACATGTCTACAAGATTTGCAGATTCTAATCCTTCCGGTTGTGATGGTGTACCGGGGTTAGTAGTAGGAACAGCAGCAGCTATTTGATTTAACTGGGATTCAATCATTTTATTAAAGCTAATTTGATTCTTGATGGCAGTAGAAAAATTATCCATTCTATTATTTATATTTTCTAGCATTTTATCATTAGATGCCAATTTCTTAGATAGATTATCCATTAGCTTTCCTTGATTAGACACTAACTCTCTCAAAGGTGGAAAATTATTATTATTGTTGTAAGAATTGTTACCTTGATAATTACCTGAGTAGTTAGGCCTCTGTTGATTCCAACCTTGATTTTGTTGAGGACGGTTGTAGTAGTTATTGTTGTTGTTGACGTAGTTCACATTCTCAAGTATCTCAGGGCAGTGGTTGCCTGAGTGTCCAGTATCTCCACACTCCTCACAAGTCATGTGAGAGTCGTAGATGTGCATAACTTCTTTCTTATCTCCAGCTCTATCATCGAGCTTCTTCATGAGCAGGTGTGGGGGTATAAACCCCTATACCCTTACGGCTAGACTTCGGCCAGGAGGTTTGGCCCATTACGAGACGAGTTCAAGGCTTGATCCGACAACCTGGAGTTTCGCGCAAGGAAACAAGATGTGGAGATCAAGCAGGATTCTAGTCGGTTAGAATAGGAATTGATATCGAATTATCCATGGCAATTGTAACCGACTAGGATTAGTTTCCAGATCTGTAACCCTGCCCTCCAGACTATATAAGGAGGGGCATCTCTCAACACAAATCAATACAACCAGACGCAGGACGTAGGTATTACGCCAACTCGGTGGCCGAACCTGGATAAAAAGCTTGTCCGTGTCTTGCGTCACCATCGAGTTCGTAGTTTGCGCACCGTCTACCGATAAACTACTACCGTGGGTATACCCCAAGGTAGACTGCCGACCAGCTTTCGTCGACAGTGGCGCGCCACGTAGGGGGTGTGCGTGCAACTTTTCCGGCGAACAAGATGGTCACGATCCCAGCTTCCGCGACCGTGCCCGAAGGCCTCACGTTCACCGTCGGCCAGATCACGTGGACGACGTGCGGCGGCGGCCTCACGACCACGGTTTCGAAAGAGATCCAGATCCAATCTGAGATCACGCCGTCTCCGACCACACGCGTGACGGCACCAAGCGCCCGACCACCGTTCCCACTCTACAAGGGAAAGAAGATCGACTGCTCGGACCTTCTCCAAGCGCTTGATCGCGCTGACTCCAAGCTACTCGAAGTTTCCCAACTAGTAGACGGAGTTCTGCGTCGGCCCGACCAAGCTGCTCCAGCGGATTTTTTCAAATCCCGCCGGCCAACTCGTGTTGCCACACACGAACGGCTGGGAACGTCTCTGACGATAACCTCAACACCCTCAGGACGATCCGTCGAGCTCAAGAAGGAAGATTATCCTTGCGGCCTGAACAACTCGGCCTCTGTTTACTCACAACACACCCAATCCGTTTTCAGCAAGGCGGGTTGGTTGCCGACAAGGAACGATCGTCACTACGTCAACATGGTGACAATCCAAGAACTACGGGACGGCCAGGTTTCCAGCACCAACTCAAGCACCGGTTCCGTTCCCACCGAGGTTATAAACACCGAAGACGAGGACTATGACCTGGATTTTCCTTCACACCCTCCGGGTTTCGACCGATTCCCGATATTTCCCCCCCGGCGAGGGGATATTGTGTTCAATGTCAGCGCCGACGAACCGGTCGTTGATGGAGAAACAGATGACCAGAGGCAACTCCGCGAATAGCGCAACGCCGATCGCGCCCGACGACGCGCAGACGAGCAACAACAAATGCCACCAAATAATCTCAATGATGCCTTTGACATGGTCGGGGACCAGCCAGTCTACAAAACGCCAAGCGCCAACGTGGCTGTCGCCATGGCTAACCTAGATCGGCTTCATGATACCCCCGAATGCCAGGGAGTTCGGACCAGCATCCGAGCACACCTGATCGCTGCAATGGGACAGACAGCCACTCTGCTCAAGAGAGTCCAGGACGTCTCTTATACGGGAGCCGCCTCTGACCAGACTAATCGTAGCCGGGCCTCACCGCCTCCCAGCAGGCGTCACCGCAGCCACTCCCCCGACAACCGTCGAGGGGTCTCACGGCGTGACGATGGTGGTCGGGACGCCGACGGTCGCCGCAAGCAGAACCACGTACGCGGCCAAGAAGTAAACCAGCACAGGGATCTCCGCCACGACATCCCTCCCAAAGATGCCCGGGACCGCATCAACAGGCGCGCCGCAGAGAGAGCAGTCCACGAAAACCTGCGCTGCATCGAGTACGATGCAACGCACGGTCCTCCGGGCCTAAGACAATTCTCCTCACACCTCCGCCAGGTCGTGTGGCCCCGCAATTTTAAGCTCGAAAAACTTAAAAAATACGACGGCAAGGAAAATCCAGAGAACTGGATCACCCTCTATGAAATCGCCGTCCGATCAGCGGCAGGGGATGAGCACGTCATGGCCAACTACTTCCCCGTAGTCCTCGACCAGGCTGGTCATCAGTGGCTTCTTGGCTTGCCCGAGGACTCCTTCGACTCTTGGGAAGAGCTACGTCAGGCTTTCATCGACAACTTCATCGCCACATGCGAGCAGCCCGGCAACAAGTATGACCTCGAAAGGATAAGGGACAGGAAGAACGAACCCCTGCGCGATTACATCCGACGATTCTCGGATATGCGCCTCAAAATCCCGAAGATTTCCCACGACGAGGCCATCTCAGCCTTCATCAAGGGCCTGCGTTTCCACGAAGCGCTGAGGAACAAGCTGCTGCGTAAACGTCCAACAACGGTAGCAGAGCTCCTCGCCACGGCCAAAAATTACGCCGATGCCGACGACGCAGAAAAACTAATCCGAGACGATGCGAGAGGTCCCGACCAGCCTTCCCGGTGAGATGATGGTCGTGGTCGCTACGACAGCAGAAGCCACCGCCGCTCCGACAACCGCGATCACCGAGAGGGTTGGGATCGGCGGCGCGACAACCGCGACGATTTCAGAGGAAAGCGCCCTCGCGACTACGATCACGAAGTAAACACGGTCAAGCGTCCCAACGGACGACGGGACTACCAAGAAGACTACAACAAAACGTTGAAGGGACCATGCCAACTGCACCCAAAGTCTAATCATACCATGGAAGAGTGCCGCGTCCTCAAAAGCATCTATACGCGGCGGGCCGCCCAAGACGACTCCGCCAAGAAAAACAACAAGCGAGACGGGCACGACCACGAAGATGAGGACGAGGACCAAGGTAGGGACCCCCGACACCAGTACGTCAGCCCCACCGACGTGGTCCACTCCATTTTCGGGGGCAAGGTCTCCATTGAATCTAAGCGAGAAAGAAAGCTGTTAAAGAGAGCTTGCCTCAACATAGACAGCACGGACGGGCTGATCGCAGACCCAAAATTCCCCCCGTGGTCCCACAGGGAGATCTCGTTCAGCAGGAAGGACCAGTGGGCCGCTATCCCAGAGCTGGGTCGTTTCCCCTTGATTCTGGACCCTTGCATCAACAGCATCAGATTCGAGCGCGTGCTCGTGGACGGGGGAAGCTCCATTGACATCCTCTTTCGCAACAGCCTGCCCGCCCTCAAGATATCTCCTGCACAACTAAAACCTTACGACGCCCAATTCTGGGGGGTTTTGCCAGGTCAAAGTTCAGTGCCTCTCGGACAGATAACATTGCCTGTCCAATTCGGCACACCCGACCACTTCCGGACGGAGTTCATCAACTTCGTGGTCGCAGATTTCGACGGGACCTATCACGCTATACTGGGCCGACCATCGCTGACAAAGTTCATGGCAGTCCCGCACTACTCATACCTGGTCCTTAAGATGCCTACGGAGAAGGGTGTCCTAACCGTCAGAGGCAATGTTTACACTGCGTATACCTGCGAAGAGGAGAGCTTCAAGATCACCGAAGCAATCGACCTCTCAACCCGCATGGCAGAAACAGCAACTCAAGCCGCGCAGCTGCTTCCCGACCAGCTCCGATTACCTGAGCAGGAGACAGCCAAAAAGAACTCAAAATCCAAGGAGCACAAGGAAGTTCAGCTGGTCGACGGAAGCCCCGAGAAGACGGCCCTCATCGGGGCCAACCTGGACCCAAAATAGGAAGACGCGCTCGTCAGGTTTCTAAGGGACAACGTAAGCGTTTTCGCATGGAAACCCGCAGACATGCCTGGCGTCCCACGAAACCTGATCGAGCACTCCTTAAATGTCTCGAAGACCGCAAGACCAATCAAGCAAAAGCTGCGACGGTTCGCTCGCGACAAAAAGGAGGCTATTAGGACAGAAATCACACGGCTTCTAGCAGCCGGATTCATAAAAGAAGTGTATCACCCTGATTGGCTCGCCAATCTGGTTCTTGTACGCAAAAAGAATAATGAATGGAGAATGTGCGTTGATTACACTGATCTCAATAAACACTGTCCTAAAGATCCTTTTGGTCTCCCTCGCATCGACGAGGTGGTCGACTCAACGGCCGGATGCGAACTCCTCTCCTTTCTAGACTGCTACTCTGGTTATCACCAGATTTCGTTAAAGGAAGAAGATCATATCAAAACATCCTTTATCACACCTTTCGGCGCATACTGCTACACGACCATGTCTTTCGGACTCAAAAACGCCGGAGCCACTTATCAAAGGGCCATCCAGCAATGCCTCCACGACGAGATTCGCGGTGACCTCGTCGAGGCCTATGTGGACGACGTGGTCGTAAAAACAAGGGACGCGAGCACCCTAATCGACAACTTAGACCGAACCTTCAAGGCACTCAATAGGTACAAGTGGAAGCTCAACCCCAAGAAATGCATTTTCGGCGTTCCTTCCGGTCTACTGCTCGGCAACGTTGTCAGTCGCGACGACATACGACCAAACCCTTCAAAAGTCAAAGCCGTACTCGACATGCGACCACCGAAGAACGTCAAGGATATTCAGAAGCTAACCGGATGTATGGCCGCCCTCAGTCGTTTCATCTCAAGGCTGGGAGAAAAAGGCCTCCCTTTCTTCAAACTATTGAAAGCGTCAGAAAAATTTTCTTGGACAGAGGAAGCCGACGCTGCGTTCACTCAGCTTAAGACCTTCCTCACTTCACCACCTGTCCTCACAGCGCCTCAGCCCAACGAAGACCTACTTCTTTACATTGCTGCAACCGACAGGGTTGTTTCCACGGCAATAGTGGTCAATTGAGATGAACCAGGTCATGCCTACAAGGTCCAGAGACCCGTTTACTTCATAAGTGAAGTCTTAAACGAGTCCAAGGCCAGGTATCCACAAATACAGAAGCTTATATACGCCATTCTGATAACGTCAAGAAAGCTGAAGCACTACTTCGACGGCCATCGAGTCCTGGTGACAACCAGTTTCCCTCTCGGGGACATCCTGCGCAATAAAGACGCCAATGGCAGAATCGTGAAATGGGCAATGGAATTATGTCCATTTTCCCTGGAGTTCCAGAGTCGCACCACTGTCAAGTCTCAGGCCCTGGTCGATTTCATTGCTGAATGGACGGATCTCAACGAGCCTTCCGTTCCCGATGTCTCAGACCACTGGTCAATGTTCTTTGACGGGTCCTTGAACATCAACGGTGCCGGCGCTGGGATACTGTTCGTATCACCCAACAAGGACAAACTGCGTTACGTCCTTCGGATCCTTTTTCCGGCGTCAAACAACGTCGTCGAATACGAAGCATGCTTGCATGGCATACGACTAGCCGTTGAACTGGGAGTCAAGCGCCTCTATGTCTATGGCGACTCCGCTTTGGTCATCAACCAGCTCAACAAGGAGTGGGACGCAACCCACGAGAAGATGGATCTCTACTGCAAAGAAATTCGCAAATGGGAAACCAACTTCTACGGCATAGAGTACATCCACGTGGTCCGGGATAAGAACCAAGCAGCAGATGCGTTGTCGAAGTTAGGCTCATCTCGGGCCCAGATCCCGCGGGGTATCTTCGTCCAGGACATCCACGAGCCGAGCGTAGGCTCCTCCCTGGTCGACAAGCAACCCACCGATGCAATGCTCATAGACGACGCCACTCCGACAACCGGTGGGCGTGACTGGCGTACCCCGTTCATCAAATACATATCGGACGGGACAGGCCTTCAGGACAAAACAGAGAACGAGCGCCTCATTCGACGATCAAAGAACTACATCCTGGTCGACGGCAAACTCATGCGGAAAAACGCAAGCTCCGAAGTGCTGCTCAAGTGCATACCCCAAGATGATGGTATCAAGCTCTTAGAGGATATACATGCTGGATCCTGCGGCAATCACGCCGCATCCAGAACGCTGGTCGGAAAGGCTTTCCGAGCAGGTTTTTATTGGCCAACCGCGGTCGGCGACGCAGAAAAACTGGTTCGACATTGCGAAGGATGTCAGTTTTTCGCTAAGAGGACCCACGTACCTGACCACGAAATTCAAACCATCCCGTCGTCTTGGCCCTTTGCTTGCTGGGGGCTCGACATGATCGGGCCATTTAAACCAGCCCCGGGCAATTTCAAGTTTGTTTTCGTGTTAATCGACAAGTTCTCCAAGTGGATTGAATACATGCCTCTGGTCAAGGCAACCTCCGAGAAGGCTGTGGAGTTCCTCAATCAAATCATACACAGATTCGGCATCCCGAACAGCATAATCACCGACCTGGGCACTCAGTTTACTGGCACCACTTTTTGGGACTTCTGCGATGACAGAGGCATAGTCATAAAATACGTGTCAGTGGCACATCCACGTGCCAACGGTCAAGTTGAACGTGCTAACGGAATGATCGTTGACGCCCTAAAGAAAAGGTTGTACACCGAAAACGACAGAGCACCCGGTCGATGGATGAAAGAATTGCCGGCAGTGGTCTGGGGCCTCCGAACTCAGACCAGTCGAAACACAGGGGTGTCTCCCTACTTCATGGTGTACGGTGCAGAGGCGGTCCTGCCGTCTGACATACACTTCGGATCTCCTAGAATCGAACACTTTGACCAGGCGACCGCTGACAACGCCAGAGAACTCGAAATCAATTGCATGGAGGAAAAGCGTTTAGACTCTTGTCTCCGAACAGCAAAATATCTCGCGGCAGTCAGGCGATACTACAACAGGAACGTCAAGGACCGTTCCTTCGTGGTCGGCGATCTGGTACTTCGATGGAAAACAAGCCAGGAGGGAATGCACAAGCTATCCACTCCCTGGGAAGGACCTTTCGTGGTGACCGAGGTCACACGACCTACGTCCTACAGATTGGCATACCCAGACGGAACACGAGTGCCTAACTCTTGGCACATAGACAAACTGCGACGTTTCTATCCATAAAGTTTTAATAACTTTCCTTTGTAAGTATCTTATAATTGTTAATAATGAAATCTTCTATTTTTTGCCTATACCTTGTCGCATACAGCACTCGGCAAAACGCCTGCAATGGATGCTCTTAACGACTACCAAGACGAATACGGTGACACGTCACTCAGATATTCTTACAGCGCTCAAAACAACAGTCATGACAAAAAGCAAACTTTATTACAAACTTTACATACAAAGTTTACAATAAATACCCTGACGGGCAGACACTAGTCTATTCCTATAGACTACTCTACTGGCCTAGCTGCTCGGGCTGATCACCCGCCTGGCCCTGCTGCCCGGACGAAGGGGTCGGGGCCACCGGCGCCTGGCTGGTCGAGACCGCAGGCGTCGACCGCCCATCTCCTGCAACGGACGCACCCGACAACTCCCTGGCCGACTTATCTGAACTCGGCTGGTCTGGGGGAGTGGCCGTTCCGCACAGATTGATGTCGCCGATCACTGTCGACGACAAGTCCAGCAGACTACCCCGAAGCTCGTCCGCTTCCTGTGGGCCGACCTCCTTCGGGTACCCCTTCTCCAGCCTGCTCAAGTCGACCAGGGGGTAGTGGGCGCGCACCATGCTGAGGACGTGCGCGCCGGCAAACTCCCCGGCGTCCTTCACGAACTGCTGGAGCCAGTCCCACGCCCGTTGCGCCTTCTCGACCGGGGTCAACTGCGGCGCGCGGGGCTGGCTCTCCGGGAGCTCGGGACTGATCAGGTCTAGGACCGGGGACACTCCTTTCCAGATCCTGCAACAGTTGACCTTCCAGGAGTCCCGGTCCTTGATCAGATCATCCAGGTGCTTCTTGGCGTTCACCTTGAGCACTGCAAACGAAACAAAGCGTTACTTTCGGCATACCAAACAAACAAAGGGGCGACAAGCAGCAGCTAACAAGGCGGCACCCATTACCAGGTAATTCCCGGTCCTTTCGACCCAATTCCTCTCCCGCTCGCCGCCCGGACTCCAGCGCACCGGCGAGCTGTTGACTGAGCTGCTCCTTCTCTTGTCGGAGGCGCGCCACCTCCTCCTCCAAGTCTGCGTGAATCATAAACTGGTCAGTAAAGCAAACTACACAAGTACGCAAAGCTGCTCGGAGCGTGTGACTAACCTTCTCGCTGCCGGAACTGGTCGGCCAAGCGACGAGTGAGGTCGAGACGACGCTCCTCTTGGGCACTCATCTCGGCCACCTTCTCCCCGATTTCCGACCGCAGCCGGTCTACCTCCGCGGCAAGGGCCTTGTTCTCGGCCACGACGCCTTCTATCTGGTCAAAGCACCGTTTCCGGTACTTTGCCGTTTTCATCGCACCCTACAAAGCGAGCATATAACGACCATGCAAGACAAGGCATAGAATGTACAGCAGTACAAAAAATCGCTTACCTTGACTTCGTCGACGAGGCGCTTGGCCGCGCGCTCCACCCTGGCGGCCTCCTCGGTCTCGGCGAGCTCCTCATGCCCGATAAAGTGATCCCCGCGTTGGCGCCACACATACACGTGTTGGCGGCCATCACGGGGACGACCCTCAATCTCCTCCACCTCGTCATCGGAGGCCGCCCGGGTTTCCTCCTGCGCTGCGTCACCCCCGGTGGTGGTCCCAGGCATTACTGGCCCTCGGACTAGACCTGGGGAGCCTGCAGCCGAAGAGGTTCCTGCTCGGGGCGGCGTGGGGACTTCACTCCCCCCGGCAGGAGGGGGGGTCGGGGATCTTTCCTCCTCTTCTGTGGAGCCAGCTGGGGGAGCCTCTTCACCCCTGGTCGGGCTGCCTGTCATAGTCGGTGCCGCGGTCGGGAGCCCCTCGGTGCTCCCAGGTGCGGCTGCAGCTGTAGGCTGCTCTGTGGTCTGGGGGGCCGTATCTTCAGCAGCGCGGACAGGCTCGCCCGTCCCCTGGCTGGCAGCCTGGCCGGGGTCGACATCCGACGCCGCACTACAGGAGCAAAAGTATAATTTAAAAAAAAAAGCAAAGAGGAGTCCAAAATACGTAAGTCGAACACTTACAGGTCTGATCGACGGTGGGTCGCGGTGAACCTCCTCCTCGCCCGGCCGCTCGGCACCTGCGCCCCCATCTCGACAGCTTGCGGTGCAGGGGGGTCGCTGGCCACTCGATCAGCAGCGGCCGGCGCATTATCTGGGCGGCTCCGAGGCCGTCGGACTAACGACGGCGCAGCCTCCTCGTCGTCATCGTCGTCGTCAACGATCCGCACGAGCCGACGACGCTTCGGCACTCGGCTGCTCTCCGCTGGTAGATCTGCCGGCAACATCGGTATCGGCAAGGGATCTGCCGGCAATGGCCTTTTCCCCGCTACCCTCTCCTCGGTGGTCGGGACGGGGCGGGCTTGTTCCTCCTCGCTGCTGGTGTAACGAGTACACCTAGCAGCATTGCCTTCTGGCAAGTCTTCTCCCGCAGGATTCTCCATCCCCGGTGCCAGTGATACATACACTGTGCACCGGTCGACATCGCCGATCTGCAAAAGTAACAAAGATGAGTCAGCTACAGACGATATACGAATGCTAAAACAAAATACTCTGCAACATACCTTTGGTGCTGGTCTGCCTAATTTGAAGGCTTGCACCCGATCACTGCCGCGGATGAAGCCTCCGTCCGCAAAGTTGAACAGCTCGTTCAACAGCCGTTGTACCTCCGCCTTCTCCAAGATCTCCGGTCGCATCCTGGTCGGGTCCGCGCTTCCGGAATACTCGTACGCCGAGTGCACCCTCTTCTGGCAGGGCATCACCCGACGACAAATGAAGTTGCCGACCACGCCAAGTCCATCCAGGCGCGACCAGTCGATCAGCTTCATCAGATCCGCCACTTGACCGTCGAACTCCGGGCGGTCGGTCCAGCTTACCCTCTTCTCGGGAATGTACCCCACGTCGCAGAACGTGGAGCTGCCCGGTTCCTCCCTGACGTAGAACCACTTCCTATACCACTCGGTCAAGGAAGTGTTCCATGGACAGTGCAGGTAGTGATTCTTCATTCCGTCACGAAGGTTGAGGTACACTCCACCTGCAACCTTGGAGCCTCCAACTGCTCCCTTCTTCCTCAAGCAGAAAAGGTAACGAAAAAGATCGAAGTGCGGCTCTATGCCAACATAGGCCTCGCACAGATGAATAAACGTGGAAATAAGGAGAATTGAGTTTGGGTGCAGATTGCAAATCCCGATCTCATAATACAGAAGAAGACCTTGGAGAAAAGGATGAACCGGAACCCCAAAGCCCCTCTTAACGAAATCTTCAAACACGACGATCTCACCGGCACGAGGGTCGGGGAAGCTTTCTCCTTCCGGTGCTCTCCAGCCGCCGAGCTCCGAGCTGTGCAGGAGTCCCATGTCGACGAGGTCACCGAGGGATTTGGTGGTGCTGCGGGACTTCTTCCACTCCTTGGCCATCAGTTCAGCCATCTTCTTGGCGTTGCTCTTCGCCATTGGAGGAGAGAAGTGGATTTGGGTTACGAAGATGCAGGTGATTGAAGGAGGCGAAAATGGAAGGCTTGAGGGCAATGGCAGGGTAAGGAGCACAGGCGGAACTGTCAGGCTTTTATAACCCGCAATTCCACCTCTCCCACTTCCCGTATTCTCGGGAAGTGGGCGGGCCATGCGGCGGATGCGGCGTTTCGGTTTATAATGATTATAGACAATTAATGCGGCGGAGTTTTCGTACCAATTGATGGTTCCCTTTTTCTCAAACCATGCAAAGGGCGGCTGTACAGTTGCCAGGCGCAACTTTTCATGCGTCCACCTGACAACCCATCAGGAGGTCTCGTCATGTCAACTTTAACTGAAAAGATCGTTTTAATAAAAAGAAGACAAATATGCCAGAGAGTCAACAGTCCGGGGACTGCATCGACCACCGAGCACTCGACGCTCGGGGACTGGTCGCCCAGTCTATCAGCTCGGAACTTCAAGGACTGCACCGACCACCGAGCACTCGACGCTCGGGGACTGGTCGCCCAGTCTATCAGCTCGGAACTTCAAGGACTGCACCGACCACCGAGCACTCGACGCTCGGGGACTGGTCGCCCAGTCTATCAGCTCGGAACTTCAAAGATTGCACCGACCACCGAGAACTCGATGCTCGGGGACTGGTCGTACAATATAGCAACGCAGAATTCTAAGGAGCGCACTTGGTGCTTGGGGACTGGTCGTCATACTATTATACACCCGGGGACTGGTCGATCAGTCTATTCAATTGCAGACGGACTGGTAAATTCAATTTTTTAGACCTTGCTACAAGGCTCATACTTCGCCTTCCAGCAAGCTCGGGGACTACATCGGTACGATGCATCTGGCGATGCATCTCAGTTACAGAATTTCTTTGAGGACTTTTATTTTGACCCTGGCACCACGTGCCTACGTCACCTACTACCAGGCTCGGGGACTAAGTGGGCACACTTCACCTTGCGGTGAATATGCTTGCTTTTTTGATGTTTATGCCTTTCAAAAAAGTAAAGTGGGCACACTTCACCAGGAAAGAAATCTTTTTAGAGCACCACGCATTCTTCGAACAACTCGCTTCTTCGATGTCAATATTGATCAACTGTCTTTTGGGTTGGTCAAAGAACCATTGCAACTATTTGGGCGACTTTCCCACTTATTGAAGACGTCAAGTCTCGCTGATCGAAGAAGCTCAAGACGGCGTGTTACATCACAATGCATGGTGCTCGGGGACTAGCTGTGGGGGTATAAACCCCTATACCCTTACGGCTAGACTTCGGCCAGGAGGTTTGGCCCATTACGAGATGAGTTCAAGGCTTGATCCGACAACCTGGAGTTTCGCGCAAGGAAACAAGATGTGGAGATCAAGCAGGATTCTAGTCGGTTAGAATAGGAATTGATATCGAATTATCCATGGCAATTGTAACCGACTAGGATTAGTTTCCAGATCTGTAACCCTGCCCTCCAGACTATATAAGGAGGGGCAAGGGACCCCCCTAGGACATCATATTCTCTCAACACAAATCAATGCAACCAGACGCAGGACGTAGGTATTACGCCAACTCGGCGGCCGAACCTGGATAAAAAGCTTGTCCGTGTCTTGCGTCACCATCGAGTTCGTAGTTTGCGCACCGTCTACCGATAAACTACTACCGTGGGTATACCCCAAGGTAGACTGCCGACCAGCTTTCGTCGACAGCAGGTCTAGCTTTGCAGACAGCATGTCTACCTCCTTCAGCTGATGCATACCTCCACCTCTCTTGCGTGTCTGGGTCCTCTCTTCATTCCAGCTTTGATTGGACGCCATCTTCTCCACAAGAGCTGTGGCTTGTGGTATAGTAAGTGATAAGAACGCTCCTCCAGCTGCAGCATCCATAGTCTCTCGGGCATTGTTGCTGAGCCCATGATAGAATGTCTGCATCAATAGCCAACTCTCCATTCCATGATGGGGACATTCTAGGATGTAGTCTTGAAAGCGCTCCCATGCTTCTGGAACAGATTCATCATTTTGTTGCTGAAAACTTGTAATCTTCCCACGGAGAGCATTGGTCTTGCCCATGGGAAAGAACTTTGCCAGGAAGTTTGTTGAGCAGAGTGCCCACGTAGTATTCTTCTCCTTTGTAGCGTAGAACCACTGCTTCGCTCTTCCTAACAGTGAGAATGGGAAGAGGCGAAGTAGTATAGCGTCTTTGGAAACTCCTGCTATGGTGAATGTGTTGCAAATCTCCAGGATGTGTTGTAAATGAGCACTAGCATCTTCGTGTGCCTTCCCACAGAACTGGTTGGATTGCACCATGTTGATAAGTCCAGGCTTGAGCTCAAAGTTGCCATCGATCTCTGCAGCAGGTCCAGTGCGGATGTTGTCCGTAGTGGGAGCTGAGAACTCGCGGATCGATTTGTTCGCCATGGCTTCAAACTCTGAAGACAAGTTCTGGTGATCTTCTTGATTGGATGAAGCTTCTTCGTGAAGTGTTGATGATCTCTTTCTTGAGCTTGGCCCTCGTCTTCTTGAATAATGCTTCGGGATTGTCAACAAAATTTCCTGGAAGATGTCTTCTATTCATACATTCCCCTGCATAAGATAAAATAGAAAAATATCGGGGTAAAACTGTATGAGAGAATAGATAAGCTCAATCATATTAGTGATGCGAATGATAACTCAAAATCTTTTATTCCATTCCTGATTGGTAATCAACCTTCCCCGGCAACGGCGCCAAAAATGCTTGTTGGGTATTCTTAACATCATTACTAAAAGTAGACTAAGTTCTCTAAATCTAGTAACGGTGCCAAAAATGCCAAACCTATCCCTCACACCACTTAAGCCAAGTTGTCATCCCCAGCATGATATGAGAGACGCGGTATTGAAATATGCAATTGCTCTTCTAAATAAATAATGAATGGGATCTGCAAGCGCACAGATTAATACCGATGCAGCATTTTAACCGGGAAGTATTCCAGGTATCGTTATTTATATTTTTACCACTAGGAAGGGATTAGCAATCATCACTATTGATTACAGAATAGAATATGAGATTGAGCATCTATCATTGCATGTATAATTGAGAACATTATATCTAACTCTTCATACAGGGATAAGTGTCACATAAAGGATATATGAAATAATAATAGTGACAAGGATAACTAATCTGATCTAGCCACATAATAAATATGATAAGCACCTCAATTAGATACTCTAGAAAGTCATTAGCATGGTATTAGAATGAACTACAAGAATATTCCCTAAGTTATTCTTAACTATATAGTCTAGCATTTTCATAGTTAGTGCAAGCAGACTTAGCAATCATTGTGAGACAAGACTACGCCCATGCATAGTGATATTAGCAAGGAATATGAAAAACATAGCAATCACTCCCCTGTAATAATGTTGCTCTGCCAGCCCAATACACGAGAGGGGACTATATAAGAATCAATGAAGCTGTCACTATCACGAACCACCCCACGATCTGGCATATTGGGTACAATCGCAGATAAATACGGTATAAGCACCACGCCTACACAATATCTATCATTTACCCATGGATCCGATGGATAAACGCTATATGATCCTAAGCATGTATATAGATCGAATCTAACTAAGCCAAGTACATAACTATGATAAACTAAGAACAATATAATCTTGAATATAAGCAAGTAGAGCAAAGTCATAAGCAATATATTGAAGTAGAACAAAGTCATATTCATAATATTGAAGAACAAAGATAATTAGAAAGCAATTAGAAGCATAATTAGAGAATTACCAAGAATCCTCCTGACAGATCCGGAAACCAATCGAAGATTGACTCCTTCTAGTTCTAATCCTATGTAGCTATGCTAATCTAGATATCTAATTGATGTGGTGGCTCTAATCTTGATCAGAGGCTTCTTCTCCCTTGATTGAACAATGAATTAGGGTTGAGAGGCTCTCTCCTTCAAGGGCCAGGGGGTCTGGTTTTATAGTCCCTCCAAGTGAATATGGGCCCTTGGATCAAACCGACATAGATTGTATGGTTTAGATTCATCCTTTAGGTCGGTGGAGATCTCCCGCAAAGCAGAGTCCTGATTGGACTCCTGGAGGGGGCGGGCGCCCAGGGCAGGAGGGCGGGCGCCCTGCCTCTGGCCCCGTTTCGCCTCCGCTTCGGTCTCGTGGCTTCTGGAGTCTTCTAGATGTAAGATAATTGCGCAGCACGTTAATATCTTTACGTAATCCCGACATGTGGGCCTTTCTTCCTTATTTCCTGATAACCCCATGCAGAAATAGACAAACACCAAAACTCGTGGAATTCTGTCAGATAAAACCCTAAGTCTAGATGTTGATTTCATTTGGATCCTTTTCTTTATTTATTTGATAATTAAATTTGATACTTAAGGACCGTCAACAAGGATAATTGTAAAAAAATTCCTTCGGGTATTCTTGTCACTAACCTTTCAAGGATTGGAGCAAGAAGATCGGATGTATGACAAGCACAAGGTATGTCCAACCAATCATCATACAACATTGAATTAAATTCATCCAAACTTGAATTTTGCAAAATTCAAGCTTGGGGGAGTACTTTATATAAAAACATCATTTGCCATGTTGCTATGTTGGTTATCCCTACCTTTGAGACATGCTCAATTTGTTAAATACTAATCACACTACTTCATCTCCACTTGAGTAGATCTCTATAAATGCTCTCACGCTACCTTTGTTTATCCTAGTAAGTGTTAGTTTGGAAGTATTGTACATACTTCTATTGGTTTTTAAATTAAGCATGGTGCTTAGGTTAAATAGCCTTCCTTAATCTAATTAGACATGGAGTATAGTTTGGTTATTGAACTAAAAACTGCTTGTGTAGACATTGGTATATTTTGTTGGACCAACCCCTGCAGGAAAACTTTCAATATCGACCTGGAAAGTCCTGAGATAAACTCACATTGGACACAAAGAGAGACACATATGAAGTTTAACAATTTACACAAGGAAGGCATAGCTCACAAGAGATGATCCATGGAGGGTGCCACAAACACAATGCACAACCGCTAAGAGAGGAAAGCTTCCACAAGGTGATATTGTACCATCACTCTTCAAGTAAGGTAACATCTTAAAGTACTTGACTATCACTTCTATAAGCTTCTCCTTGGTTCTGGCGTTCACATGAATAAAAGAGACAAACATGTATGATCTACAACTCTAGATTAACCAACCCAATCGATTCAACATGTTTAGTCCTTCCACCTTTGTGATTCCACACTCCTAATCATATTAGCTAAAATGTTGCACACTCAATCTTTGGAAGATATAAACAAAACATATATATAGATAGATTATCTTTCCATAAGGTTGAGCAATCTAATCTGACAAATGTTAAATACTACACTCATGATTTTATTATCCATCAACTTTGTCTTGCTCACTATGCTTGAGGTTAGAGAAGAACAAATACACTTTTGGTTCTGTTGGTGTTTTCCACCAACAGGGCCCATGCACTTGATCTCTGCCTTGTCTCTATGAGTAGGTACACTTCGAGCAAAATATGAAGGACTTTTATAACTCCCAGACTCCACCAAGTGAAGAACCTAGATATATGAGCACAAACACGCTGGAGATACTGGACACTCATGCAAACACTGCCCTGAGATGCTTGAGGATATAACTACTGGAGTAACCCCGTTGTGGAAGTAATTACTGACCTTCTGCCGGTCAAGAGAGACAATCTAGGACGCCCCATCATCCCAATCTCCATCGGCATGGTGGACTTCCTAGAAGCACTCTGCGACTTTGGCTCCAGCGTCAACATTATACCTAGGGGAAGCCATTCCTAAACACCTCAGGAGCTGTCATCTACGCTAGTGCTGCCAAGATCAGTTTCTACATCAAGGGGAAGAAGGAGACGTTTTCCTTCAAGAAACAAGACTACACAAATCCCAGAGCAATCCCAACATGAACCAAGGAAGAGGACCAACAGGAGGAACAAGAATAAGCAAATGTGTACCGAGTCAGCTAAGATGGTCACTGCAGCTCAAGGAGGTCAAGATCGTCAACTCAAGTCACCTTTCTTGATCAAGAAGGACGACCCTGGTGTCCCAAGCATCGAGTGCACAATCAACGGATATTCTTTTTAGAAGACACTCTACGACACCGGATCTAACGTCAACATAATGGCCGCAGTCACTTATTAGCTCCTATTCGGAATCATGCCCCTGAAACCGACATACATTCAACTCCAGATGGCAGATCAGACATTCCGAAAGATTGAAGACAAGTATGATCCACCCATCATCCTTGGAAGACCGTTCCTCAGCACCATTAAAGCAATCATCTACATTGGAACTGGAGAAGTCCACATGCATTTCCCCTCTGAGAAGGTACGCCGCTATTTTACTGACCCTAACTATATAGTTGAAGACTCTAAGCAGGTCAGGACAAGAAGAAGATGACGCAACTGCAACCAGAGGAGGCAAAATCATCAAGGACAGATGGGTAGACTATGAAGGACAAGTGGTAAGGTCTGAAGACATACAACTTGAACAGAACTGTCCTGAGGAGACCGTAGCACCGAGTCAGGTGTGGAAAGAGAAGATAGTTCTACACGAAGAGGAAGCACCGTCGGAACCACCGACTACGCCATCCAGCGAATCCTAGAATGACTGAGGAAACGGAGAGTCCCGTTCGGAGGACTTAAAAACACCGAACGCCTTGCCAAGAGGTAAACTTGGTAGTTATCTTTTTTCTTTCAATTATTTAAAATAGTTTGCTTAGTTAATTAGGTTCACATCATCTTGAAAAGAAAATAAAAAATATTGAAGATAGTGAGCCCCATGTGAGTATGCTCATGGCATAAAACCCATAAGTACATTCACTGTAGTGGCATAAAAATGAAATAAATATATTCCTGTCCTATAAAAATAAAATTATAAAAATAAAATTATGATCCTACTAAAGAGAGTAACATTTATTGAGGAGGCTCAACATGATAAAGGCTAGATATTTATGCTAACACTTAACTAGTTCCACAAAGCTTTGTTGTCTATTTGAGCTCCACAGAATTCAAGGATCAAAGAAGACTAGCAGACGGAGGACATCCTAATCGCTATCAGAGTGCTGCCGACATTCAAATACACCTCCGCCACCTGCTAGCTACATCAGAAGAAATTATGTCAAAATCCAGCTTGGGGGAGAGCACCCCCATTTATCCAGCTAAGTATCCCACTCACATTTATACTTTACTCTAATAATAAAAAGATGCATAATCATATAAACCCAAATAACGATTTTGTGCTTACATATATATCTTTGCTTAGTTTGCTAAATAAATAAATAAACAAAGTTTGCAATAAACCCTCATGATAAGCTCTCACTTGGAAATGATGAATAGTTGCTCTGCCATGACTAGTTCTCAAAATTGAAATCTCTCTCAAGTTTAGACATGACTATTATTAATTAAGATTTGCTCTAAACCTGAACTTGTGGGAAGAGTACTTGATCAAAAGTCTAAGTCGTTAACGGATATGATATGGGAAGGTTGAGCTGCTGTTTATCTATTCCTAGAGATGCTAGAATTCTGGAGAAATTTATCTTTGAAAAATTTTTAAAATGTTGCATGATGAGTTCCTGTATGATGAGAGTTTAAATTCCTACCACAGCCATATATACATGCTTGCTAGACTATGAACCACACATTTACTTTACTACTTATGAGCATTGAGTGTGGTCAAGCTGTGTAGACCCTTAGGAGCTTGTCATGTGGTTAAGTCAAGATTCACTTGCATGTTCACTCATACATGCTGCTTCTACTGCGGAAGTACGCATCCACATATATCCACCCATTTCCATCTCCAGAACCACCCAAAAATATTCTACTCCTAATCCAGGAGAGAATAACCAAAAATATTTCTGTTTTTCCCTGTGAAATAAATGCTCAAGTTATCTTGTTACTACCACTTGCTATATTATCTCATGAGATGAGTGTTCTAAAAAAAGAAAAAAAATACGAGGAAATAAAAAGGGGCAAGTGCCCGGAACCTCGAAAAAAAAAGAAGTGAGACGAGAGGTAATAATGGACAAGTGTCCGACAGTAGAATTAGGGGTACAAGATACCCACCTGAGAGAAAAGAAAAAGAAAATAAAGAGCATCTCATTCTCCTCAAAAAGTTTCAAAAGAGCAAGAAAGGTATGTACCCCCTCAAAAGAGCGTAAGTAGAATTAGACTTTCACCATTGTTATTACCATCATCACCATACACCATTCATTCGCCACACATGCACATCTTGATTTGACTTATTGACTTGTTCTTCTGGATCCATGGTTTGACTATGCAATAAATGTCTTGTAAGTATGTATTAGCTGTCTCCCACCTATGAGCTCCAGATATCAAAAGCCTTATTAGAGTAGGGTGAGAGAGAAGGCAATATCACTATGCTTCATACCAAAAATACCACATACTTTGAGAGAAGGCATACACCATTACTGCCTTGGTAAGGATCCAGAAATACCACAAAAGAGAGACTAGAGAGAGTCATACAAGGAATCTCTGAGTTTTACTTGAAAATCTGCAAAAACTCCAGAGCTATAGTTAATCAAAGAACAAGAGACATGGCGCTTGACTAGACCGTTCTATCTTTTAACTGCTCAAGACACAAGTGACGGTTGCAAGCCCCATGGTGGAAGGTAAAATGAGTAAGTTTAAATCTTAACAGTTTACCCTAACCCAGAGATGAGATCTTGTTTGAACGCATGTGTATCTTTAAGGTATGAAACCACTACAGAAACTTTTGAGTTTATCTTTGCTCAGGGACGAGCAAAGGTTAAGCTTGGGGGAGCTTGTTGACGGTCCTTAATGCTCACATTTAACCATCAACTAATCATGGAAAAGGACTTATATGCAGCCATCACCTAGACTTAGGGTTTTATCTGACAGAATTCCATGAGTTTTGGTGTTTGTCTATTTCTGCAGGGGGTTATCAGGAAATAAGGAAGAAAGGCCCACACGTCGGGTTTACATAGAGATATTAACGTGCCGCACAATTTTCTATCATCTAGAAGACTCCAGAAGCCACGGGAATGAACGGGAAGGAAATCGGGCTCGGAGGCAGGGCGCCCGCCCAACTCTCCTGGGCGCCCGCCCAGCTACAGTGTCCAATTCGGACCCGTTTCGCGTATTATGCTCCACCGACCTAAAGGATCAAGGAAAACCACACGGTCAATGTCGGTTTGATCCGACGGCCCAGATTCATCTGAAAAGACTATATAAGCAAGGCCCACTGGCCCCTGGAGAGCATACCTCTTCTACAGAATCAAAGTTAGGGTTTCAATTCTTCATCCAAGTAGAGAGGATCCCTCTAGTTCTTCTAGTTCTACCTCTAGTTCATCTAGATCTAGTTCTAGTTCATCTAGATCTAGTTTTAGTTCCTCTAGTTCTAGTTCTAGTTAGTTCTAGTTGTAATCTAGAAAATAGGGAGAGAGAAGAGGAGAGCGGAGGAGGAGGAGCCGGATCTGTCGGATCTTCCTCAACATTGTACTTTTGCAGCATCTGGTTCGTTCTTTATCGTTCTCCAGGTTCTTCAACTCATAACTCCTGAGTTCTCTAATTACTTTTATTTACATTCAAGTTATTTATTGGATTCCCGCTTGCATCAAGTGCTCTAATCTTTGAAACATTAGAGTAGTAATTAATAGATTAGACGTGGTGTTTAGTCTTGCAATTACCTGGAATTGCACCCAATCCTGCGGATTGTTGTGGTAGCCTTAGGGTAGTGACAGCCCTAACGGTCGACGTATTCCACCACGTTCGGATCGGTGTTTGTAGGACCGTAGTCAGACCTTCCTAGCCCCCTTCTCATCTCTTTCTGTGGTTAGTGCTCTGATGTCCCGAAATAGATAATCTTGAAGTAATTCTTGATTCTTAGATCAACTAGAGAACTCTCAGGAAACTTCCTCTCTTCCCACCAAAAATATTTATATAGTTATCCTTGGGCGATCTTGGATCTTAATTAGTACACTCACGTTCCCTGTGGAAAATCGATACTCTGGAATACTCCCGGGTGAAGGCTACATCGGTATCCGTGCGCTTGCGGATTTTTCTGTTTGCGTTTAAAATACCCAACAAAGTCCCTGATGTACTCTTTCGCTCTACCCTGCAACCGGCATAGTCCGAATCGGAGTAGCCAAGTAGAGTGAAAGTGGAGCCCTTGGGGTACCATAAGCCAAGATTAGGAGTGAACACAAGATATCGAAAGATTCTCTTAACAGCCATAAGATGACATTCTTTCGAATTAGCTTGAAACCTTGCACACATGCACACACTAAGCATAATATCAGGCCTAGATGCACAAAGGTAAAGCAGGGATCCAATCATGGAGCGATATACCTTTTGATCAATGTCCTTGCCATCTCCATCAAGATCAAGATGTCCGGTTGTTGGCATTGGTGTCTTTATGGGTTTGGCCTTGTCCATGTCGAACTTCTTTAGCATGTCGGTGGTGTACTTGGTTTGACTTATGAATGTGCCGTCCTTGAGTTGCTTGATTTGAAATCCAAGGAAGTACGTCAACTCCCCCATCATGGACATCTCGAACCTTTTGGTCATGATCCTACTAAATTCCTCACTGAAGTCCGCATTAGTACTACCAAATATAATGTCATCGACATATATTTGGCATATAAAAATATCATTATTGACTTTGCGAGTAAATAAAGTGGGATCGGCTTTTCCAATCTCGAACCCTTGTTTGAGTAGGAAATCCTTGAGACAATCATACCAAGCTCTAGGGGCATGCTTAAGCCCATTGAGTGCCTTGTCCAGCTTGTATACATGATCGGGATGATGTGGATCTTCAAAACCCGGTGGTTGCTCCACGTACACGGTTTCGGAGAGGGGGCCATTGAGGAATGCACTTTTCACGTCCATTTGAAACAACTTGAAATCATGGTGAGCAGCAAAGGCAAGTAATATACGAATAGATTCAAGCCTAGCTACAGGTGCATAAGTCTCCCCAAAATTCAAACCTTCGATTTGAGTGAAACCTTTGGCTACCAACCGAGCCTTGTTTCTAGTGACCATGCCATACTCATCTTCTTTGTTGCAGAAGACCCATTTGGTACCTATCACGTTTTGCTTGGGTCTTTCCACCAAGGACCAGACTTCATTCCTAGTGAAGTTGTTCAACTCTTCTTGCATAGCCATCACCCAATCCGGATCTGCCAAGGCATCTTCCACCCTATTTGGCAACATAGAGGAGACAAAAGAGTAATGTTCACAAAAACCAACTAAACGAGAGCGTGTTGTTACCCCTCGTTGTATGTCTCCCAAAATGCTATCAACGGGATGATCCCGTTGAATAAAGTGATGAACTCTTGGGTGAGGCACTGCTGTTCTTGTTTTAATGGGACCATCATCTTCATCTTCATGGTCTTGGTTGATTGGAGAGTCTAGATCTTGAACGTTTTGATCTCCATCTTGGTTTGGTTCTTGTGCTTGAGGTGGATCTTGTCCAGCTTGTTCTCTTGAGTCATGACCTCTTCTTGATGTGGAAGCATCATCATGGGTATTGGTTGACCCATGATGCAGGTTTGGGTCACGAGAAATTTGCATGTGTGCATCATCTTCTTCTTCTTCAACGGGTTTTACTTCACCGGTAGCAAGCTTTTTGATTACTTGGTGTGATGGCTCTTCTTTACCTAAAATTTCAGCATTGACTTGCTCCTTTTGAGAGCCGTCGCTTTCATCAAAAGTCACGTCTACCACTATTTCAATTAGACCGGTGGTCTCATTGAAAACACGATAGCCATGTTGATTAGTAGCATAACCAAGTAAGAATCCTTCATCAACCTTTGGTGCGAACTTAGAGCTTTTGGATCTTTTATTAAGTATGAAACACTTGCATCCAAAAACTCTGAAGTAATCCACCTTAGGCTTTTTACCGGTTAGGAGCTCGTAGGCAGTTTTCTTCCTCAGCTTGTGAAGATATAGGCGGTTGATTGCATGACATGTCGTGTTAACAGCTTCTACCCAATAATCCTTTTCGGAGATCTTGTATTCATCCAACATTGCTCTTGCGGCTTCAATGAGTGTTCGGTTCTTTCTTTCCACCACACCGTTTTGTTGAGGAGTATATGCAACCGAGAACTCATGCTTTATGCCTTCTTCATCAAGGTATGCTTCAATGTTGGTGTTTCTAAATTCAGTCCCGTTGTCGCTTCTCACTTTCTTGATCTTCACTTCAAACTCATTTTGAGCCCTTCTTGCAAACTTCTTGAAGATCCCTTGAGTCTCACTCTTGTCCTTCAAAAAGAATACCCAAGTGAAGCTAGAAAAGTCATCAACAATTACAAAACCATATTTGTTACCTCCAATGCTTATGTAAGCATTGGGTCCGAATAAATCCATGTGAAGAAGCTCAAGTGGTCTTGATGTAGTCACGATGTTCTTCGCGGGATGCTTGGCTCCAACTTGTTTTCCCGCTTGACATGCACTGCAAATTCTATCTTTCTCAAAAGAAACATTCGTTAGTCCAAGGATGTGTTCACCTCTTTGAAGATCGGCCAAGTTCCTCATCCCAACATGGGCTAGACGGCGATGCCACAGCGAGCCCATGCTAGATTTTGCCACTAAACAAGTCTCGGACCCCACTCTACTAGCTGAAAAATCAACTAGATAGAGCTTGCCCTTCAGTTGACCCATAAAAGCAATAGAGGAATCCGACCTTCTAGAGACTTCCACACCCTTATCCGTAAAGAGACAATTGTAACCCTTCTCACAAAGTTGTGAGACGGACAACAAATTGTATCCCAACGAATCCACAAGCAAAACATTCGAAATGGAATTATCATTTGAAATTGCAATTTTACCTAAACCAAGGATATCTCCTTTACTATTGTCACCAAACACAATCCTTTCACTTGTGGTTTGATTTGGTTGAAAGGAGGTGAACATGCTCTTCTCTCCGGTCATGTGATTGGTGCATCCACTATCGAGCACCCAACTTGGCCCACCGGAGGAATAAACCTACAAGATAAGATTAAGCCTTTGTTTTAGGTCCCGAGTTGGAACCTAGGGGGTTAGACACATAAGATTTGGGCACCCAAACACTCCTCAAGATTTGTCTCTTCTTGAGGGTGCCCACATACTTCACAACAATCTTGCCATCCTTATCCCAACAACACATGTAATCACAGATATGATTGCGTGAGATAGGCGCTTGTTGCTTGGGCATTTCCCTTTGCTTCTTTTTGATGTCCTTGTTGCTTGCAAGTGGAATTGTAGGAGTGACAACATTGTTCACTTTGTCAATAAGGTCAACAAGAGGCACACTCTTGTTGAACTTCACACAAGCCACCCCATTTATCATGTTTCTTCCATTGGCCTTGCCATTATACCTGTTGTACCCGAGGCCATCCTTGATTATGGGGTGCCTTGATGCCTTGAACACATTTGCCGGTTGCTTGTCCTTGCACTTGCAACCAATCTTGACAATTGTGTTTAATCTTTGGATCTCCTTGTCCTTCTTAGCTAACTCATCAAGGTTAGTGAGACAAGCATTTATGTCAACATTTATGCATCTTTCACAGCTTTTACTTGTAGAAGCCTTTGAATCTTGGAAGCGATAGAGGTGCTAGACCAAAGCTTTTCATAGTTTAGTTCAAGCTCATGATATTTTGTTGTCAAGCTTGTGAGGCTTTCTTGAGCCAAACTATGATCATTCTTTAGTCTAGCCAAAGATCCATTGAGTGAGGAATGTTCCTTAGTCAATTGCTCATTAGAGTTTTTGACTAGAGATAATTCTACACCCAATTTCTCAACCCTCTCCTTTTCCTTGGAGAGACATACTTCGAGCCCTTGGTTCTTCTCCCTTTCCTCTAGGAGCAATTCGCCTTGCGACTCGATGCATGACTCAAGCTTGTCATTAGCGTATATTAGCTTTAGAATTTTAGTTGCAGCAGCTTTACCATATTTCTTAATGAGATTGTTGGCATAGTTTTCATCATCTTCATTATCACTATCATAGTCACTAGTGGTTTGAGGCGAGGAGTCAGTTTGTACCTTGTCTCCTTTTGCCATAAGGCATGTAGGAGTGTCATCATCGTTATCGGAGAGATTGGCGAAGAGCCTAGGCGATGAGTGGGCGTCGGAGATGAGTGCTGTTGATGAGGCAGCGTTGGTGAAGATCTTGTTTGGAGAAGATCTTTCTTGTACGGAGATGGCAGCTACACTCTTCTTCGTATTGTCATCATCATCACTGTCACTGTCAGATTGCCATTCTTGCCCGAGGTGAGCTTCCCCTTTCTTCTTGTCCTTGTACTTCTTGTCATTTTGTTTGGTGTACCTTGACTTCTTTCCTTTATTGGGACAATCTGCTGCAAGATGGCCAGTGTCACCACACTCATAGCAAAACCTCTTTCTATATGGCTTGTTTCCTCCATATCTCCTCATCTTATCCTTCTTCATTCTCAAATAGTTCTTGTAGTTTCCTACCAGCATAGCTTGTTCTTCATCGAGATCATCATCCTCTTTGTGCTTATGCTCACAACATCCTTTGTTGCAATGACTTGACTCACTTCCATGTGAAGCTGTGAGTGCTATGTTCTTTCTTTGATTTAGGGCTTCTTTGGCTTCATCATCCAAGACTTCATGGTGCATCAACTTTGCTAGCATTTCTTGAGGAGTCATAGTATGATAGTTGTCTTTCTCCATGATGACAGATGCAAGCATGTTGTTCCTTTGTCTATACACTCTACAAATCTTTCTTGCTGCAGAGTTGTCATCCCATGTTGTTGCTCCAAGTGCTCTAATTTGATTGATCAATGACATAAACCTATCAAACATGGCTTTTGTTGTTTCTCCCTTAAGTATGCAAAAGTTCTCAATCTTGCTTTGTAAGAGTTCAATGTTTCCTACTCTTACACTTTTGTCTCCCTCAAATGACACTTTCAAGGTGTCCCAAATCTGTTTAGCATTTACCATACCATTTACTTTGTTGTTGTCTTCCAGAGTGAGACACTGCAGAATCAAAGTGGCAGCTGTTGCATTGAGGTGAAAGTCTCTCTCATCTTCGGGAGTCCATTCACTTGAATTCTGTGGTGGACTTACTCCAATGTCCACTACTTCCCAGCATCTTGCGGCAATGAGATGCAACTTCATTCTGTGAGCCCAATCGGTGTATCTTATGCCATCAAATGGAGGTGGCTTTCCTGGATTGATCATTGGCAATGTTGGATTCTTGCTTGAACTGCTGTAATCAAACCCAGCGTTGGTGTAGGTCTTTGACCCTTTGCTCGCATCTTCATTTCCACCTTCGCCATCCGACTCAAGACTTCTTTTACTTAGGAGTTCTTTCATCTTGTCTAGCTCTTCTTGCATCTTCTTCATCTGCTCTTTCTGCTGCAGCTTCAAGGATGCTGTGATTTGTGCTGTGATTTGCTCAACGATTTGTAGTTGAGTTGTTGGATCCATCTTGACCAATATTGTTCCTCACGCGGTGAAGCGTTTGTACGAGGAAACCTGCTCTGGTACCAATTGAAAGGATCTAATTGGCCTAGAGGGGGGGGGTGAATAGGCGTATCTTAAAAACCTGAAACTCAAAATCTCAAGTTGCGGAAGTCAAATGCCTGTCGGTACCACCGACAGTTTGGGCCGGTACTACTGGTGTCACACAGCCAGTACTACCGATGCAAACTGCTGGTACTACCGACTCCCGAAGACAGCTACGGAATCAGAGTGTAAAAGGCTTAGATTTCAGATCTGAGTTTTACCCCACTTTTCTAGGTGTAGACGAGGATGTTGTAGAAGTTCCCTTAGCTTAGTCCTTCTCTACACCGTAGATCGACCCTTGTTTACCTGTCGAGAGGTGAAAAGAGATAGCAACACAAAGAACACAAACAAGGGTAGTCGAAGCTACCTCCACAGCAAGACAAGGTATTTTTCCCGAGGTTCGGCAATCTCCACTAAGGAGTACCTACGTCCCCGTTGTTGAGGTGACCACGAAGGTCTGACCACTAAGGTCTCCTCCTCAAGCAACCACAAAGGTTAGCTTGATGTTTCCACTAAGAATCAAGGGGTAATACAAACACTTCGGGGTGCCCTCACAAATGAATCAACACGGGCAACCACGAAGAACGCCTAGCCGGCTAGGGTTCCAAGAACCCAAGAGTAACAAACACAAACCAAACCGGCAAGACGAGGAACGGAGTGCTCAAGTCACAGATCGAAGCTCCCAACTCTCTAATCTCACTTCTCTAGCTCGAATCTCTCAAGAAATGAAGTCTAGGAGCAAGAGGGAGAGAGAGTGGGTGAGCCAAAGCTTGGAGACTGTTTTCTCAGATGTGGAGTAGCTAGAATGAGCAAGCTAACGGTTAGAAAAGAGGAGAAAGCTATTTATACTAGAGTACAGAACACTGGCCGGTACTACCGGTGCAAGCACCGGTACCACCGGCGTCCCCAGATCTAAACGTGAAAAGGGTGAGGAAGATGCGAGAAAATTGCCTACCGGTACTACCGGCCTTGGGCCGGTACCACCGGCCAGCGCCGGTACCACCGGTGGAAGGCCGGTACCACCGGCAGTGCAAAATCTCGCAAAACAGTAGTTCTGCGAGAATTTTGCCTGCCGGTACTACCGACGTTTCACCGGTACTACCGGTCAAAGCCCGGTACTACCGGTAGTTCATTTTCTCGCAAAACCCAGGAGAGAACTGGCACTGCCGGTACCACCGGCCTTGAGGGCCGATACTACCGGCTCACCCTGGCAGAGGAGAAACTTTCCAGAAGTTCGTGCGTGCAAGTGTGTCTCTCAAGCGCAAAACCTAAGTTGACTTGAGCACCTTTATCCTCATCTTACCGACTCAATTTGCATCCCTCTTGATAGTGCGGCGTTTCCTATAACTCAAACAAGAAATAAAACTAGGTGGCTCCTTGAGTTGAAACGTCGCTTATATGAAGAAATTTTAGGGGTGCTGTGATTCACCAAATGTGTAGGTTTGATTCCATCAATGAACTAACACCTGTAGATTACACTTGATAGACATGTTAGTCCCTAATTTGATTGTCATTAATTATCAAAACCCACACCGGGGGCGAATGCACTTACAATGTTCCTGGCTTGGGGTTGATCTACGAGGACGTCGATCTCTTAAGGGGGTGAGGATGTAACACACGGCTCAGGGCTTAATAGGATTAATAAGAGACTCATACCAACAAGTTGCAACTTCTTTTCCGGGAGCCTATCTCGAAAGAACTCTAAAGTTAAGCGTGCTTGGCCTAGAGCAATTTAGGGATGGGTGACCGACCGGGAAGTAGTTCCTGGGTGCGCGCGAGTGAGGACAAAGTGTGCAGAAAAGACGAAGTGTTGGTCTGTGGAGACTGATTATGTCCTAGAAAAGCTGCCAGATGTAAGCGGGCCCGGCCTCGTAGAGGCGGGACGTTACACGTCTGGATACACACGCGTTAGATTTAAACCTACAGGTGGAGGGGTTTAAGTGAAAAAACCCACAGGTGGAGGGGTTTAAGTGAAAAAACCTCAGACGTTGGATCTAGATTCTATGGTCTTAATTGGTGGTTGCATAGGTTGTATACGAAGCTGGGTTGCATATGATACGTTGCCTTACCTAGGTGCACCCAGCTACCAAGTTTGTGTATTTAACTGTACTTTTTTATTATGTTTTATGACCAGCGAAAGGTGTGCTTTTTCTTTCGATCCATTTCTAAGAACTAAGGGGTTGTACATTTATGGTGATAGGCCTAAAAAAACTGATACATTCTAAATATTGTTTGCAAAGTTATATCAAGATTATCTAAAGCTAATCCATAGGATGTTGTCCTTGCCAACAACTCCAATTTAAGCTTGCTACACTACAGAGCTCCTATCTTTCAGGGAGCTGTGATTCTGCACGAAACACTACATGAACTTCACACGAAAAAACAAGACGGTGTAATTTTTAAAATAGACTTTGAAAAAGCTTATGATAAAGTGAACTGGAACTTTCTACAACAAACTTTAAGGATGAAAGGTTTTTCACAAAAGTGGTGTCAATGGATACAACACTTCACAGAAGGAGGTAATGTAAATATTAAAGTTAATGATCAATTAGGACCATATTTTTAGAAAAAAAAGGGGTTGAGGCAAGGTGATCCCATGTCACCCATACTTTTTAACATAGTAGTTGACATGTTGGCCATACTAATTGCTAGAGCAAAGGAAGATGGCCAGGTAGAAGGGATTATCACCCATCTTATTCAAGATGGACTTTCCATCCTTCAGTATGCAGATGACACAGTGATTTTTATGAGCCATGATGTTGAAAAGGCTGTCAATATGAAGTTATTGCTCAGTACTTTTGAGCAACTATCTGGCCTAAAAATTAATTTTCATAAAAGTGAGGTCTTTTGTTTTGGAAAAGCAAAAGATCACGAAGAGTTTTATTCGCAACTTTTTGGATGTGTCATTGGGAAATTCCCCTTTCGTTACTTGGGGTTGCCTATGCATTTCAAAAAACTCTTTAACAAAGATTGGAAGAACATTGAAGAGAGAATTGAAAAGAGACTTAGTAGTTGGAAAGGTAAAATGTTAACAGTTGGCGGTCGTTTGGTCCTCATAAACTCAGTACTATCTAGTTTACCTATGTTTATGATGTCCTTCTTTGAGCTACCAAAAGGTGTTCTGGAAAAGATTGACTGCTTTAGATCACGGTTTTACTGGCAAAACGATCAGCATAAAAGAAAATATAGATTGTTTAAATGGGAAATTATGTGTCAACCTAAGGAGCAGGGCGGTCTTGGGATTCAAAACTTAGAAGTTCAAAATAAATGCTTGCTTAGCAAGTGGTTGTTCAAGCTTTTAAATGAGGATGGGTTGTGGCAGGAATTACTAAGAAACAAGTATATTAAAACTAAGACTTTAGGAAGTTGTGTAAAGAAACTTCTGAACTCATGCTTCTGGAAAAGCCTTATGAATGTTAAAGATACTTTTCTTAGATATGGATATTTTAATGTAAAGGATGGGTCACAAACCAGATTTTGGGTGGATACTTGGCTAGGTAATAAACCCCTTAAGGATAAATTTCCTGCGTTATTTAGTATTGTTAGGAGAAAGCAAGATTCGATTGCAATAGTGTTGAACACCCCTACACTAAATATTTCTTTCCGTAGAAATTTAGTAGGGGCAAATTTAACTAACTGGAATAGAATTGTGGCTTCTTTACAACAACTTAGCTTATCGCAGGAAAAGGATGTGTTCTTTTGGGGCCTAAAGGCATCTGGGGTTTTTACAGTCGAGTCTATGTATGCTGCTTTAATTAACAATGGGGTGAGAGTGTCACAAGATATTTGGCAAACAAAACTTTCAATGAAAATAAAGATTTTCATGTGGTATTTGAAAAGAGGAGTGATTCTAACCAAGGATAACTTGGCAAGGAGGAATTGGCATGGAGACAAAACTTGTTGTGTCTGCCATTCCTTGGAAACGTTACAACACCTCTTTTTTGATTGTGTCTATGCTAAATTTTTGTGGCGCTCTATACACATACTTTTTGGGATTGTACCTCCTTTGAATATAGATGATTTATTTGTTAACTGGTCAAAACGGGGAAATAAGAAGTATAATACATTGTTATTAATGGCAGCTGCAGCACTCTTTTGGGCAATATGGATAACAAGAAATGAAATAGTTTTTGACAAATGCAAACCAAAATCTTTTTTGCAGGTACTGTTTCGGGGCACGCACTGGCTGCGTCAGTGGGCGAACTTGCAGCGGTATGATTTGAAAGATCAAATGATCTATGCAGCGCAACACCTAGAGACGTCGGCTTTAGATTTCTTTGGCTCCAATAGTTGGCTGTCACATAGATTTGTCGGTTTTGCTTAGTCAAGAAGTTTCTTTTGTTTCCATAGTCGTGTGAGCGGTTGTGTGCTCAAATTTGGACTTTGTAATAATTGGTCTGATTCTACCTTTTGGTAGATGAAGCCGGATATTTTATCCATTATCTAAAAAAACGTATAATTGTGGTCTTCATATAGTCTTAGATAAACTCCAACCGTATGTTCAAATTTGACACATGTTCCAACAACTAGGGACATGCGATCCAAATTTTGCTTCCTATTTCTTAGGGCACCTGTAATGTTAGTTACTGGCTCTAAGCCAACTTCTCTAATAGTGCTAACTTTTAGCACATAACTTTTAATATGGATAGTCGTGCACGACACTCTCTCGTAACCTCAAAATGTGTGTGAGAGCTTAGCTCTTAATTAAGAGCTAGCTTTTCTATCTCCTTCTATTAAAATATGAGGAAAAATGCTTAGAGTTAGCTTAAAAGTCGATTGTTGGAGCTGTTTTTAATAGACTTCAACCAACCAATCACATTTGTCTCTCCATACTCCACTCACCTCTATGTCCAAATTAGGATATAGGAGAGGTATTATCCACACTGATCGGTCTGCTTTTATCCGTAAGCCTTGATCATCACCAACATATTGACCCTAACTCAATTACAACTCATTGAAGATATTAGCCCACTAAATATCACTTAATTATAGAGATGAAAACGGTACAAATATTTTTCGACCGAGACCGAATTCGTTTAGAGAGGTTCAGATCTGTCAGTATCCGAGTTCGAATATTCAACATCTGATACCGTATCCATATCCAAATACTTAAATTGTATATTTATGGTGTCGTCATCTAATCGTATCTTATCTGACATGATTAACATTATTTGTATTTGAATCCGAATCCGATCGGAAATATGAAAACAAATATGGTATCAGTGATATTTGTCTGTGTCCGATCCGTTTTCATCCCTACTTAATTACCAAAATCAAATTTTGAGCTTTTACAAACCCTTACATCCTGTGACTAATAACTAATTAGTGGGACGTTCTAGAGCAACACATCACTTATGTGGTCTTCAAGGTTTCCAATACGGAACGTGAGATAGACAAATGTTTATAGCACGATATTCGATTTGGCGCGAGGATGGACGCAACCATGAGGACGAGCTCGATATTCTGTCATAAAGTCTGTTTCCTTTTCCGATTGTAACAGGTTAAAGCGGGTGTAAAAGTAGTAAGCAAACCGATCATCCAAACAATATTTTTTGGGAGTAGTTTGTATAATTTCCCAGACCTATATTTCACTAAAGTATCTTATCTTTATATTATTAATTAGAGGCCCAATGGAGGTATCACGTTAATTCTCATTAGATGCGCTAAGACAAAAAATAAATTCTAAAAATTCTCATGATAAATAGAAAAATCTAGCCTTTAATTTGGTAGACTCTAATCATCATCATCGATAATAGCTATCAGATCTATTATAATTATAAAAAAAATATCCACTTATACCATTATGAGAAATACATAAAGCAACCCTCTAATTTTGCATAAAAAAATACCCGTATCTACCTTTACGAAAGATAATTCAGAACAACCCCATAAATCTTTATATAGATTACCCACATCTGTCACTATGAAACATAATTTAAAATAACCCCGTTATATTGCATCTAAATTACCCACTATTATGACAGATAATTTAAAATAACCCTCTAATGTTGTATCTAGATTACCCACATCTATCATTATGAAATATAATTTAAAATATAACCCACTATTTTTGTATATAGATTACTCACATATGTCATTACGAAAGATAATTTAAAATACATAACAATTATTTGTAAATTATCCACCTTTGTAATTATGAAAGATCATGAAAAATAACCTCCTAAATTTACTTTCAACCTAACCATATATGTTGTTATGGAAGAATATAAATCACCTTTATATTTGTATTTAGCTCAACGATTTTAATAGTAATATGTGCTATTACAAAAAATAAATTAATATCCACAAAGTATGAAATATCTCTAAATTATAAACTTCTATGTAACACCCAAAAATTTTATTTCTTTTAAATAGATGAAATGAATTTAAATGAATTTATTTTGTGAGCATTTTCAATATAGGAAAATAAATAAATTTGGAGAAATTAAAATTTAATATAAGTTTAGAATAATAATTTTTGTTGCATTCATGCTGGAGCATTTCTTTTGTGATGATTGGTTGGAAAAACAAAATGATTTATTAATTTTCTTTTCCTGCTCAAATTTCAATTGGAAATTTGGTAATAAAAAAAAGGAAAAAAAATCGAATTTCTTTCCCCCTCCTCCTTTCGCCCTTTAGGCCCAACCCCCCCCCCCCCACGCTCCCCCTATCTGGGCCGAGGCCCAGCTGGCCGGTTTTTCCCCCCTTCCCCCTCTCTCCCTGGCGGCTGACGCGTGGGGCCCACCCGTCAGGTCCATCCCCTTCCCCAAACCATCGCCTGCTTCTCCCTCTCTCTGCTAAAACCGCCAAGCCGCGCCCACCCCGCTCCCCCACGTTCCCTCCCCACGCCTCGGCTTTAAGTTGGAGAAAACCCCGCACGCCCGAGCTTTCTCCCCCTCCCCATTTTCTTCTCTCCCTGCCTCTGCTCCTCTCTACTCGCGCAGAAAACCATCGCCGGAGAAACAAGCGCCGCCGCGCGTCGTTCCTCCATTTGGAGCCCTTTTCGCCGCGTTTCGTCGCATTGGTGAGCCTCCTCTCCCCTCCCGCTCTCTCCCCATCCAATTCCCGAGCAAATTGGGGCTTTCTAGCGCCCTGGCCACGCTCGCCGGAGAGCTTCATGGCCGCCGGCCATGGAGCGGGCAGGACGGGCTCTCCCCGGTCGCGCCGAGGCCGGGAGCGAGTTCCCTTCATCCTCCTCTTTCTCTAGAAGCTTTCAGATCGAAAAACCACGGCCTGTAGCCCTCTCGCGACCTTCTCCGGCGACCTCCGCCTCGTCGGGCATGGCAGCGCCGCCGCGCCTTCCTTCCCCTCCGGCCGGCGCGCCACCTCCTTCCCTCCCTCTGTTTCTTTCTTCTAATCTCGGCCGTCCGTTCGCGATCTGATGGCCCAGAGAGCCCCGTACCCCTTCGCGGGTCGGTTTTGCTAAAGAAACCCTCTGGAATTTAGGATTCGAGCCGCAGTCCTTAGCGCCTTCGAGTGAAATACGCTTTGTCTTTTAGAAAGCGTATTATCCGTCGGTTAGGTCAAAATACGCTTTCAGGAAATTACAGAATTGCCACTGAACTTGTTTTGGCCAAAAAATATTCGTTATAGCTCCGATTTGACCCGTTCGAATTGCGTTAGATTCGTATTTAAATTCTCTACATGTTAGTACTACTGTTTCTGTAGTTTGTCACTTTTTATTTTCAGGGTTAGGTTTAATTAATTAAATGCCTATAGGAAATCACCGGAAATTCGTAACTTGATCGTTTTAGCTCTGATTTTTGTGACCTTCGTATATATGTGATCGTAGCGTAACGTAGGTTATGTTTTTAAATATTTTGTTTCATTTTTGATCTGTTGGTGTACTGTTCTAACTAAAGAATTGTTTGCTTGTATGATTGAACTTGGAATGTGTGTTGTTGTGTGGTACCGATCGAGCGCAGACGGTGACGTGTCCGTAGGTGATCCCTTTTACTCCGAGGAGCAGCAGGACCAGCAGCAGTCCCCCTTCACCGAAGGCAAGTATAACATGGGTTTACCTTGTACACCTATTCACTTAATTAATTACGCATCTGCATGTGTCTAATTTTGATAACCCTAAGGACATCCTAGCTACCTGACTATATATTTATGACACCTATGGGTAGAATGCATGTGGGTAGCTTTGCTAGTGCTTTAATTAATTGAGACTTTACTATCACTCTCTCTTTAAAGAATATGATGACAAATGTGGGAAAAGGGCTATGGTGCAATTGACTTCGGTCAGGTTGACCTAGACCCTCCGTAAGGACTTCTCTGTAAGCGACCATCCGGGACATACAGTGCAACCGTGATGGTTATATGGCTCTAACTTTAGCTCAGTAATAGGATCTCATCTAACTGGTTAGAGGTTACCCGAAAGGGCGCAAGAGGGGCTTGCCACTTTGGGTATAGAACTGCTTCTGTTTCTATATGTATAGCCGTGATGGAAATGTGCCACAGGAAAGGGGGTTCTCTATATCTGCCTGCCGAGGAAATCTCGCGGCCCTAACTGGTTAGACGTGGCCTATGGAAGGCTTCATAGTGTTCCTTGCCCGTTCACCTTGGCAGTGTTAGTGGGTCTTGCAAACCCCGGGCATATGGGTAACACGACTTACGGGAAAAGTGCACACCTCTGCGCAGAGTTTGATCAAACTGGTATACTAGCCGTGCTCTCGGACATGAGCGGCCTTGGACCCTTACGGAATAGTTGGGTGTGGATGGTTATGGGGAAATAACTGATGAAAATCTGACGCATTGATCGTGATGATTGATGTGGTTTAACCGTGATGGTGATGGTGTTAGCCGTGATGGTTAACGGTGTTATTATCATGTACTCATTTGGGTTAATCGGGAGCTTAAGCATAATTTATGATTTAAATAGGATTAAAACATTGACCAATTAAAATGCTAACGGCAGTAGCCAGTGTCTGACCTTTTTGAGCCGCATAAAATCCTATGTTATGCTTGCGGAGTACGAGATGTACTCACGCTTGTCTTTTTATTTCTTTTGGACAAAAATCCCGAATGGGTAACAGATGACAGTTACTACGAGGAATTCTCGGAGGACTTCGAGGTTGGCGATCCCCCAGTCGGTTGTCCCTGTGTTGGAGCTATCATATCATAGCTAGTTATGAGTTATATTTTCCATTTGTCGCAGACTTTGATATATTTGTGTTGTAATAACGTGATGTAAGACACTTGTGATGATACATTTGTAATTTGTCGACTTGTGTGCGCGACTATTCCTGGGACGCACATGAGATTATTGTACTCAAATTTATCTTTAAATTTGGGTGTGACATTCTACAACCATGAAATTAAATAACCATAATATTATACTTCACCGTTTAACTAAGTAAACATATATATACGTTAGGATATATATTTAGCAACTTAAGAAGCATGAAAAAATGTTTAATTGACAAACCTCCCAAAGAAATAACATAACACTGACAACTCACTTTAAATTATATTAATACTATGTGATCATCAATTTTATAGGTTGTTATTTTAAATAAGTTTATACATTTTAATTAAAAACATTATGTCCTATCAGTATTGGTAATTTTAAGAACTCTATGATGTATAAAACAAAACTAGACTCATGTAAGTATGTGATATAACAAATTAAACAAGTTCGGTGTTTGGGTATAATATGAGTTTTAACTTAATTAATACGTGGAAAACAATACAACTAGGAGTTAAACTCTTTGTAATAAAATAAAAGATGAAAAACACTAGAGTTTCTATCAAGCATGTGAAAAAATTACAACAACTCAAGTGAAAGTCGAAAGTTAAACTATGATTTATGAAGTCACAGAAAAGAATGCAATAGAGTTTATATATCTTAGTATTATGTTTCAACTAAATACATATCATGCTAAAAAAGATAAATACTAGAAATTCTAACTAAGCCTCCATGTTAATCCTCATAAGACATGTTAATCCCCATGAGACATGATAGAAAAAAAGATAGATTCTAGAATTTGTCACAGAAGTCCGAAACATTTGACTATCAGTTCCACGGATAGCATAATTACCATTGATAATAATAGTTACTGCATCTATTCTATAAATAATTACCTAACTCTGTTATTGCGTAAAACAACATAAGGCAACACATGACTCTATATTCAAACTACTCACATATGCCATTAAGAAACATGATCTAAATCATATCTAACATCTAATTACCCATATACTATCGTTATATAAGATAGATAATTTATGTAACCCAATCTTTATCTTATTATTTGAAAAACAAATATTCTATAAAATCTACATCTAAAATTTACCAACATCTTTTATTAAAAATGTTGAAATAGCATGGAGCATGTATATGTTTGTACATTACCCACTTCTATTAATATTAATATATTAAGATTTGATCAAAGTAAGCATGCATGAGCGATAAATATATGTGTTATGTTTTATCATAAAAAATATTTTCTTAACTCATATCTAATGATACTAACATATTTTTTAAATCATATTAGTAATCATGACATATAATTTATATAGGTTGTTGCTTTAGATATACTGATGTATTTTAACGAAATATTTGACATGTTTATATTGATAGTATAACCATAACTACACATATAACTCGACAAAAAAAATCAATCATCGTGAGAAGTATGGGAGAGTACTTATGGCTATATTTTTCCAACCCTTTAAGATTACTTTAGAGGAAAAGGTCAATCATTATATAGCTTAAGTATTAAACTTTTGTCAAGGTTAGAGCAACTCCAACAGAAATGCTAACTATATTATCTAGGTTATTTTTATTTTTTTAACGCAAAAATTAAAGTCCAACTGATATGCTATGTGGTTTGCTAAAATAGCAAGCTTGCTATTTTTAAACTTTCGCTTGTCATATATAGCATGTCATCCTCACTAGCTATCCTATACAAAAGCTGTTGTGGAACTCTGTATTTTGAGTGAATTTTTTGTTTACGCAATAGCTAAATCTTGTCGTTTAGAATATAATTTTACCTAGTCTCTCGGAGATGCTCTTACCATTCTACCTCCATGTGAGATCTCATTCAAGCTCTATCACTTATCCTAAACCATATGGTGCAGATTTCAAATGATTGCTTTTGTTATTATAGTATTTAACAATGTACTCTAAGACCAAAATCCTTATTATTACAACATGCAAAAAGTATAGTTAATAAAAAATACAGTAATCACAAGAGTTTCAACTTTGATGGCAAAAAAAAAATCTATAGCAGTCAAGGAAAATAAAATTTTAAAAATTTAAACTGAGATTCATGACTCCATAACCGCTGCAGTTAATGGCAAGATTTCAAACTAATTATATATTTTAAATATAAAAAATGCCATGCAATGTAAAAATACAAATATAAATCAGTCTCTTGCAAAAAGGTAATTGATAAGTTTAGAACAAAGATAAAAACATTCAATTTAACATAAACAATTCTTTATTAATCAAATGTATCAAACAATATATGTTTAAAAAATTTAAACCGTGCGAGAGTACGGGTTGATGGACTAGTTAGGCTTAATACCGATCATCAAAACAAGACCTTATGGAAAACCAAAAGCTTTAGCTCACCTTGACAAAATGGGCGAAACCCAAGCCGGATTTTCCTGCTAGGTATGCCAGAGATAAGCAGGGGTAACCGAGAGGTGGACGAGTCATCACGCTGGAATTCGATGAATGACTGAAAATTCTTTCCACCGCTTTTGAGATATTCTTCCACGGCACTTTTGGACAAAGGGGGGAAGCATGCAGGATGCAGCAGGATTATTTGCTAGATGCCGAAGGACCCGATTCACTGAAGGTTCCTCCACCGCACCTTTGCTGCTGCATGCTAACTTCCTCTGCTATCGTATCCATCCAAATCCAAGTGTTGATTTTTACTTAGCCGATCCCAGAGTTCTCCTAATAGCATATGTTAACCTTTGGAATTCCAAATGTGCGTTAAGACTTCTCTCGGTCAACAGCCTTGTATTAGATTAAAAAGGAAAAAAAAATATGCTGAGATTAATTCAGACTCATCTTCTTTCTACTAGCATTCCTAATTTCAGTATTTATATATCGATTTATTAATCGTTGTGTGTTAGCATGACTGATTAATTCTGTAGGATTCCTCCAGATTCCCTTCCAAAACAGGGCGCGGATTAACTACATTGAACTGGTGGCATGGAAAAGTGGTGTGTGTGCCTCATGTACATCATCATTTGACATGAGTTTCGCGTTGAGTGAGCGGCGGAAAAGGGATTGGTGGCACATGTGTACTTTATAAATACTATGTGCTGAAGATTACTACGAGCTTAGGCCTCGTTTAGGCCTTGTTTAGTTCGCAAAAATTTTTAAGATTCCCCGTCACATCGAATCTTGCGGCACATGCATGGAGCATTAAATATACATGAAAACAAAAATTATTTGCACAGTTCATCTGTAAACCGCGAGATGAATCTTTTGAGCCTTGTTACTCTATAATTGAATAATATTTGTCAAATAAAAACGAAAGTGCTACAGTGCCGTTTTTCACAAGTTTTTGCGAACTGAACAAGGCCTTAGTTTTCAAAATTTTTCAAAATTCCCCGTTACATCGAATCTTGCGGCATATGCAAAAAACATTAAATATAGATAAAAAAGATACTAATTATACAGTTTATTTGAAATTTACGAGACGAATCTTTTGAGCCTAGGTAGTCTATGATTAGATAATAAATATCAAATAAAAACAAAAGTGCTACAATAGTCGAAATCTTAATTTTTTTCACTAACTGAACAAGGCCTTAAGGTCGTGCCGGAGTGAAATGAGAAAAGGCTACCATGGGCAAAATCCAAAATACTTTTTAAGATTTCTCGTCACATCGAATCTTGCGGTACATGTATAGAACACTAAATATAAATAAAAAGATAACTAATTATACAATTTGCTTGTAATTTACAAGACGAATCTTTTAAATTTAATTAGTTCATAATTAGATAGTAATTACTAAATACAAACGAAAGTGTTATATTGTTAAAATCTAAAAAAAAAATAGATGTAAACCAGGCCTAGTATAATGCATATGCATGCACCTGCACCTGCTGGATCGCGATGAGCGTCGTCGTGCCCACGAATCAGAAGCCTTTATGGCTATGGCTGCCTGCAGCGGAGGCATGCATGCATCCAGCCATCCCGCGCGCCGCCAGCGGGTTTCAGAGAGGTTGTTTCGTCTGTTCTGAATTGAGTACGCTGACCGACCTGCTACAACTGTTGGCGCATGCATGCATGCCGCATGACACTGCACCGGCCAGCCACCAGCTCGCCAGTCGCCACCGTCCAGTCTCGCGGTTCACGTGTCCGCACGTACGCACAAGCGCGCAGAGAGGTCATTATATTTTCCCACAAGTTACACACACGAAATCGTCATGGAAAAATCAAAGAGGGGCACCAAAGTTACCTAGCTCTGCCGAGACTTGGGCTAATCAAGGAAGAACAAACGCAATCGCAAAGCAACCCATGCTTTTCCAAGATCAGCCACAAGTTCATCGAACTTTTCTTGTTGGATTCTTAGTTCCTATGTATGTATGTATGTTTCGGTTCAGTGTACTTGGTGTAATGATACCATTACCTTTGATGAAACAAAAGCTATAAGTCCGATGCGCTTGTTTAGAATCTTTAGATCATGTATGTATGCATGTGTTCAATCCGTGCTATCTCAAGATCGCATACGCAGTAACATTGTACACTACAAAGCGTGTAATGAAGGGTTAATTGAATCAAGGAGTAAAATTCATCAGCGGTCCATACACTTGCCGGAGGTGCTAATTAAGTCCCTAAACTCTTAAATAATGTTTTTTAAGATACATGAAATTGATTCGGGTCATAGTGTGATCCAAACATGCGGATACCTGACCGATAGCCAACATGGCAAGCTAATTCATCATTGGCATAACTATTGACATGTGAAGCCTATATATCGGTACCACCATATTTTGTGACCCTCACAGTCACTGACAGCGCTGCACTCGTCGCCTCTCACGCTCACTCTCAGACACCACCATGTTTTGTGCTCCCATTCCACACATCCCGTGCTCATGATCAGGCCAGTCTCCATGGAAGTTTTAAAATAGTTTCATCCTCATTTGGTAGCTTATTTATGAAGAAAGAGATATAGAAAGTTTTATAAAGTTTCATCTAGATGAAACTCGCTGACATAGACCGTGTTGATAATTACATGATGAAACTCATCATTGAGACCGACCTCACAACGCGCTACCTTTTCGGTTCTAAGTAGACGACATAGTCTCTTGAACAGCGCTAGACCTACGAGGCAAGCTCCGCCAGTGGCCGGCTAACTACGGTCAAGGATGGGGAGGATATGGTGGGTGTTTTTTTTCACCAAAATCTTTATTCATATCAATTAGGAAGGATATAAAGAGACTCTTAAAGTTGCTCTAATATAATTCTCTTCTGGCCTCTAGGATGCATTTTTGTGCTCTACATGAATTGTGTACCCTTTAAATTCTAAATAGATCTACAATTTCCTTCAAAGAGTGAGAGTTTGAGAAACAATACAATGATAATGCCAGATGTGAGGAGGATGAGAGTAGATGGAATACTTCCTTAATCCTAAATATAAGAGATTTTGAGTTGTCCTAAGTCTCAAACCGTATTAAGTTTGATTGAGTTATGAAAATATTAATGACACCAAATTAGCATAATTAGGTATATTATGAAATGGAGCTTCATTAAGTTAGTTCTGTGGTAGATGATAATGCTCTTCTTTATATTTTTTTAAACACAGAATAATTTGACTTAGGATATACATCCCTTGTATTTAGGACAAAAATTACATGATTAGTACAACCCACACAAATTACGGTACAATTGAGTAGTGGTAGATCACCTAGAGCTACGCTAGCAAGGCAAATCGAGAGCAATATGTATTTCACCTTTATAGAAGTTGGAGATGTTAGACTCTAACAAATTTATAGCAAATTATTATCTTTTCTAAAAAATGAAGCAATCTGATGCCTGTAAGAGACTTATGTGGTTGATAGTAATATCTATAGTTGTCAAATTCATGATTATATTATATGATTTTTATGACTTTGTGATTTTAATTGATCGAATTGATTTTGCCATTCTATTTAGTAGAATCTATGATTTTGTGATTCTAGTGTACTACTAGACATAAGATTTTTACAATCGCCTTCTATTTTTTCAAGAGGGATTGATTTAATGTTTTGCAAAGGTATAGCTTACAAATCATCCCTAAAAACTGATCTTCATAGGTGTAGTATCCTTGAAAATAGCTACGGAACAAATAAATTCATATTTTTTAAATAAAGTCTGATGGAGATAAAAATTAAAATTTAGGGTTGGACAGGATCTAAAATTAAAATTTGTGGTTAGCAACTTTTTTGTTTGAAATGATTTAGGGCCAAAATATACATTTTAAGTTCTTAGATTTTGAAATTTAAATTTTTGATTTTTTTTAACAACCATGACTGGAGATAGACCCTATATCAAAGTTATAGTGCTTGGCAAGACCAAAACTTTGTAGTTGAAAATGTTTTCTTTTGAGATCATTTATTAGTAGCAAAAATAGATCAATACGAAATGTATACTCTCTCCATTCAAATTATAAGTCGTTTCAACTTTT